>NC_059165.1:101798103-102103405 GCF_019923935.1 Bubalus bubalis | reverse complement strand
GCCTGGAGAATCCCAGGGACGGGGGAGCCTGGTGGGCTGCCGTCTATGGGGTCGCACAGAGTCAGACATGACTGAGGTGACTTAGCAGCAATGGTCTTCTAGATGTGAAGGTCAGGGGAAGAACTGAAGTCAGAGAGACATTTGAAGATACCCTACTACTGGTTTTGAAGATCCAAGGCCCATGAAACAGGAATACAGGTGCCCCTAGAAAGTGACCTAGGAAGGCAATGGATTCTTCCCTGGAGCATCCAGACAGACCTCAGTTCTCACAGAGATCTTGTGTTCAGTCCAATGAAGTAAATCTTGACTTCTGATCCTTAGAACTTTAATTTTTAAGGCACAGTGTATTAATTTGTTAGAGCAGCAGTAAGAATGCAATATATACATTTATCCAATTAAATATGGTTTGAGATTACTGAGTTTAACTTCTTTATTCAGTCATTTAGTTTCCCCTGAATAAAGATATTTTGTATCGAAGCCCCAGTTTAATAGGACAAGACAATTAGAGTCAATTTGGAGATATTTGCCCCATTTAGTTGGTCCATCAACATTTCTGTTCCATAAATATAAATGTTCTGATTTTGAGGCCTTAGTTAAGAAAAGTAATTTATGTGAAGAATAGGGTCACAATTTTTACCTTTAGTTTTTGTTCTAAATTTCTACATTCCTTAAATTTCATGTTAATAGAACCATTCATTATTTTCATTTCTTTATCCTCCAACTTTTTATAAAATATATTTTCAACATAATAAATAAGATTATAAATGAATTTGCAAGCATACACACATATGTGTGTCAATGTGTTTATTTGGGAGAAAAATATACAAATAATGTACACACATGTCTTATACTTGAATTTTTTTAGCTATACAGTTATTTAAACAGATTTCATTTTTTCTCACAACATCCCTCAGAAGTTAGATTTATTATTCCACATCACCTACAGAAGTAAAGAAACAAAGGGAATTGCATTGGAGGCTTCCTTGAAGGCTCAGTGGTAAAGAATCTGCCTGCACTTCAGGAGATGCAGGAGATGAGAGTTGGATCCCTGTGTCAGGAAGATCCCCTGGAGGAGGGTATGGCAACCCACTCTGGTATTCTTGCCTAGAGAATCCCCATGGACAGAGGGGCCTGGCGGGCTACAGTTCATGGGGTTGCAAAGAGTCAGACACGACTGAGCACGCATATGCATACATGTAACAAAGCACTGAAATTATTAGATTTCTTCCCAAGGGGTATAGAAATGGAACCAGGCAGCACACACTTAATTTTTTAATGACTTTTAAGTGAGTAAAGTTTGTTCTGTGTAACTCTGCTTTAATAACATTTATTACAATTTAAAAATTGTAGTATGTATGCTAAGGTAGGACCTGGGGCACAGGTAGCTGAGTCAGATCTCATGATGATGGGAGATATCTCCTCTGCATGGGATAAAGAAAAGTTTCTTAAGTAGACATTAATGTAGTGGAATTAAATTAAGGCAATTCATAATTATTAAACTCATTTTCTCTGCAAGCTATTTAGCCTCAGCTCAGCTAAGTTGTGCCTGACTCTTTGTGACCCCATGGACTGTAGCCCAGCAGGCTCCTCTGTCCATGGGATTTCCCAGGCAAGAGTCCTGGAGTGGGTTGCCATTTCCTACTCCAGGGGATCTGTTACCAAAGTCTTGGCTGCCTGCCCACTGATGCCAAGTGGGCATATGAAGACAGTTTGGAGGAAATAGAAAAAAGTAGTTTTATTATTTTTTCCGGGTGAAAGGGAAACCCAGCAGGCCCATGTCTCAAGAATTGTGCCCTCCTCTCTAGGCAATAGAGAGAGGTTTTATATCCTCATGAAGGTCTTGTATATTTTTCTCTTAAAGTTTCAAAATGGCTACAGCTGGCATCAGACAACTCAGCAATCAAGTGTGGTGTCCCTGAAGTTATTGGTCCAATGACCTTTCTGAAATGCAGAATGCTACAAGAGAGTGTAGGGGAGAAGAATGCCAGGTACAGAGTATAATCTACATGGAGTCAGAGTAATTCACTTTCTTGAAACTTTGTGAAGGGTAAGTCTGCTGCTGCTGCTGTTTCTAAGTCGCTTCAGTCGTGGCTGACTCTGTGCGACCCCATAGATGGCAGCCCAACAGGCTCCCCCATCCCTGGGATTCTCCAGGCAAGAACACTGGAGTGGGTTGCCATTTCCTTCTCCAATGCATGAAAGTGAAAAGTGAAAGTGAAGTCGCTCAGTCGTATCTGACTCTTAGCAACCCCATGGATTGCAGCCTACCAGGCTCCTCCATCCATGGGATTTGCCAGGCAAGAATATTGGAGTCGGGTGCCATTGCCTTCTCCAGAAGGAAAAGTCTAGCAAGTGGTTTTTAGTCATAACAGCTAAAGAATAACCAAGATTGTTTAATTCTCACAGGCCTGTTTAGCTGGTAAGTGCCAAAGACTGTCCACTCATTTCTGTTTTTGTTGCAACAGATTTCTCCCACCCAAGGATCGAGCCTATGTCACCTGCATTGGGAGGTGAATTCTTTACAACTGGGCCACCTGGGAAACCCATATCAAAAGAGTAAAATGTTATAAATTAGTTTAAGTCAGAAGAACAGCACAACCATACACAACATCATGGATGAGCCTTAGAAACACAAGGTAGAGGTTCAAGTCTGACTATAGGCTCATGAGAAGCCTGCAGAGCTCAGTGCAACTTCCCACTGGACTACCTCATTTGATAATAAAGATATTATACTAGGCAATTTTATTTTAGGAAATTTGTATGCAACAATAGCTAACTGATATAATAATTTAATCAGACAGAACTGAGGGCAGTTGTCACAATCTGATTCTACTTGCTCTGGGCATTTGTTTTGATATTTGAAGGCAACATTCATGATTACTTTGTTATTCAAGTTTAGCTCATGTAAGGGTGTGAAAACATGCCTCCAGTGAGGATCCTTTGAGGTTACATGGAGAGGTTGGAAAGACAGTTATGTTTGTACAACACCTGTGACCCTGAATCATATAGCTGAGCAGAATCTGAGCTTTTAAGTGAGTCATCCTTTGATAATGAGCATGACCTTTAATGGGTGATGCTGAAATTGTTCATCCTCTGCCCTTCTAGAGTTTGTGACAAAATTTTGAATAATGGGAGCTATTTCATTTAGACAAATTGAAGGCATCATATTTTCAGAAAGCACTGGAAATTTTCAAACAGAAACATGAAAATAATTTAATAAAAAACCAAAACATGCCACCAGTCCTACAGCTCAATAAGTACACCTTACAAATTGACACTGTTCTTAGCTTGCACAAAATTACATGTTTATTTATTTATATATTTATTTATTTTTTACTGTGGTATAGTTGTTTTACAATGTCTGTTAGTTTCTGCTGTACAGCAAAGTGAATCAGCTATCTGTATCCATACATACCCTCCCTCTCAGACCTCTGTCCCCTATATTCAATGACAAATGGACACTTTTATATCATATTTCAATGAGCAGGTGAATTGTCTGAAAAAGACATATTTTCCAAGGTTATAAATGTATCATTTAATATTTTGCTTCATCATACTTAAGGTCAGGTCTGCTCTAGCACCATATTATATCCATAGTCATTTTCTTCTTTTGATTCTCTTTGAAAACACATGTTTTATTATCAGTTTTTGCCAGTGACTATGGTAGATACAAGGACTTCTCTGTAGCTCAGAAGGTAAAGAATCTGCCTGCAACACAGGAGACCCGAGTTCAATCCCTGGTTTGGGAAGGTCCTCTGGAGAAGGATCACTACAGTACTCTTGACTGGAGAATCCGTGGATAGAGGAGCCTGGCAGGCTACCGTCTGTGGGGGTACAAAGAATTGGACCCAGCTAGCGACTAACACTACTACTATGGTAGATATAGGAGACAAGTTACATAGCAGAACATGATCTGAATGAGTAGAAAATACCCATGATCTGTGATAACAAGTAGCATGTTAAAGTTTGGATTATCAAGAAGAGCATAAGGTAGTGATATACAAAGGAATGATGTTTGTGACAAACAGTGGTCACAAATTTTCTGTCATAAATTTATAAATAGCTGTGGTTGCCAACAGGAGTTTTCCCCCCATAGGAGTGGTATGGCTCATAACTATTCTTTTAGTCAAACAAACAAAATCCTCAGCATGATGCATTTCACTTGAGAAAAATTATTCTTAAGAGATCCCTTGAGATAAATGGGAGTCTTCAAATATTTCACATCCAAGGTTGGGAAAATATAAAAATGAGAAAGGGAAAAACTCTTGGATACTAGCACTATCACCAAACTTAAAAGTGAGCTATGTAAATTGTATAAAGAAGTTGAAATAGAAACTCCAAGGAAAATATAAGAGGCATATTCCACCCCCATAGTTGGACCAAATACCAGTAATATTTGGCTCAGGATTTGATCTCTGCTATCATGGGCATTTCTTAAGCCCTAGGAAAATAGATTCTTTTATATATTTCTTTCCAAAGAGTATTTTCAGAGCCCTCTTTAAGTCTTTATTTCTCAGGCTGTAGATGAAGGGGTTCAGCAAGGAGGTGACCACAGTGTACATCACTGAGTCTGTTGCACTTGAGTGTGAGCTGTGGGTAGAAGCAGAGCTAAGATATACTCCTATGCCTGTACAATAAAATAAGGAGATGAGAGAGAGGTGAGATGCACAGGTGGGAAATGCTTTATACTTCCCCCAAATTGATGAGATTCCACGTATGGAGGAAACTATCTTAGAGTAGGAGTAAAGGATACACATGAGGGAACCACCAGGCAGGAACAGAGGTATAAAATACATTACTGCTTTATCAAGAAAGATGACAGAACTGGCAAGTTGGATCATCTGATTGAGCTCGCAGAAAAAGTGAGGGATTTCTAAGACTGTACAGAAAGACAGTGGCAATACCATTATGCTTTCCAGCAAGGCATGCAGGAGACTGATGATCCAGAACACCAGCACCAGCAGTGCACAGAGCCGGGGGTTCATGATGGCAATGTAGTGCGGGGGGTGACAGCCACAAAGGGATCATACCATCACGGTCAAGAGAAAGATGTCCAATACTACAAAGAGTGTGAAAAAATACATCTAGGTGATGCAGATTTCATAGGTGATAACTTTGCTCTGGCTCCGGATGTTCCACAGCATCTTTGTGATGGTGGTAGAAGATAAACAAATGTCTACAAAGGACAGGTTGGAGAATAAGTACATGGGGATGTGGAGGTGGGAGTCTGAGCTGACAGCCCGGATGATGAGCAGGTTTCCAAACACAGTGATCAAGTACATGGAGAGGAAAAGTCTGAACATGAGAGGCTGCAATTCTGAATACTCTGAAAATCCCACGAGAAGAAATTCTGAAACTCCTGTTATGTTCCTTGGTGCCATGTGTTGGAGGTGACTGCAAGGAAAGAGGAAACTAAATGACTCATTATGGTACAAACGGACATTACTCACGTTGCTGAAATGCCACTATTTATATTTTGCTGTTAAAAAGTTTATTTCAATACTTTGTTCATGGATTTGGCAATGTGTATAGGGTTCTGTGGCCACCTGCTGTGAAGAACTGACTCATTGGAAAAGACCTTGATGCTGGGAAAGATTGAAGGCAGGAGGAGAAGGGGATGACAGAGGATGAGATGGTTGGATGGCATCACCGATGTGATGGAAAGGAGTTTGAGCAAGCTCCAGGAGTTGGTGATGGGACAGTGATGCCTGGAGTGCTGCAGTCCATGAGGTGGCAAACAGTCGGACATGACTGTGCAACTGAGCTGAACTGCTGCTGCTGCTGCTGCTGCTGCTAAGTTGCTTCAGTCGAGTCCGACTCTGTGAGACCCCATAGACGGCAGCCCACCAGGCTCCCCCGTCCCTAGGATTCTCCAGGCCAGAACACTGGAGTGGGTTGCCATTTCCTTCTCCAATGCATGAAAGTGAAAAGTGAAAGTGAAGTCGCTCAGTTGTGTCCCGACTCTTAGCGACCCCATGAACTGCAGCCTACCAGGCTCCACCGTCCATGGGATTTTCTGGGCAAGAGTACTGGAGTGGGGTGCCATTGCCTTCTCCAACTGAACTGATAGGGTTCTGTAAAACAAAATCTCCTAAAATCCCATCATGGAGAAAGACTACCTCAAATAAAACACATGTATAAATAAAACATATATATATACACATATGGCAACCATAAGTTCATTCTCTATATCTGTGAGTTTGTTTTGTAAATTTATTTGTATCATTTCTTTTTAGATTCCACATATAAGGGATGCCATATGATATTTCTCCTTCTGTGTCTGACTTCACTCAGTATGACAATCTCTAGGTCCATTCATGTTGGAGCAAATGCCATTATGTCTTTTTTTAAAATTCATCTTTGTATTTTAATTGAGTTTGTAAATACATGTGACCATGTACAAAAATGAATTAAAAAAAATGAAAAGTTAGGGAATAAAGAAAATAACAAGGAGAGTGCAACCAGGTTAAGTAATATGGTTTCAAAACAAGTGCTGTAAATTGCATGGAGCATTGAAAATGAATTGAACAAGCATTGAAATAGTAATAAATTACAATATCAGTGTGAATTGATTAATTTGCCAGTGATCTAGATACAAAATAGTACACTATATAATGTTCCTAGAATGTTCTAGCACATAGCATAATCAGCTATTATTCAGAATTGGGACTTAGGTCTTATTATATATGAACATTTAATATATGGTAAGGGTGTATTTCAATTTATTCAGAAAGACTGAATTGTTGATAAAAGCAGGCATAAATATCTGTATTGCAAAAAATAAGGTTTCTTTCCTCCTTCCATCATTTAAAAAAAAATTAGTGATGACCACCTCAGTGTGAGAGTAATGAACACATTGAAGGTGAACATCTTGAAATCTACATATAAAAGCTATGGGTTGGACTTCCCTTGTGGTCCAGTGGGTAAGAATCCACCTGCCAAATCAGGAGACAAGGGTTCAGTCCTCGGTCCAGGAAGATTCCATATGCCATGGGGCAACTAAGCCTGTGTGCCACAACTACTGAAGCCTGTGCACCACAGAGGCCCACAAGGAAAGCCACAGCAGTGAGAAGACTGCGCCCTGCAACTTGACAGCAGCCCCCGCTGGCCACAGCTAGAGAAAGCCCACACGCAGCAGTGAAGACCCAGTGCAGCCAAAAATAAATAAATAAATAGATAAAATTAACAAAACCCTATAAGTTGGAAAAAACATCTTAAATAAGGCAGAAAGGTGAACAGCAGGACGGACATATACAGCAAAATAAAAATTTAAAATTTTAGGTCTCCTGAGTACCCAAACTCAACTGAAAAATAATTCACTTGTAAAAATGATTTGAAAGGTTGACAACTGTAGGAAAGATCAGATCAGATCAGATCAGTCACTCAGTCGTGTCTGACTCTGCAACGCCATGAATCGCAGCACGCCAGGCCTCCCTGTTCATCACCAACTCCCGGAGTTCACTGAGACTCATGTGACTCACGTCCATCGAGTCAGTGATGCCATCCAGCCATCTCATCCTACGTTGTCCCCTTCTCCTCCTGCCCTCAATCCCTCCCAGCATCAGAGTCTTTTCCAATGAGTCAACTCTTCGCATGAGGTGGCCAAAGTACTGGAGTTTCAGCTTTAACATCATTCCTTCCACAGAAATCCCAGGGCTGATCTCCTTCAGAATGGACTGGTTGGATCTCCTTGCAGTCCAAGGGACTCTCAAGAGTCTTCTCCAACACCACAGTTCAAAAGCATCAATTCTTCGGCACTCAGCTTTCTTCACAGTCCAACTCTCACATCCATACATGACCACAGGAAAAACCATAGCCTTGACTAGATGGACCTTTGTTGGCAAAGTAATGTCTTTGCTTTTCAATATGCTATCTAGGTTGGTCATAACTTTCCTTCCAAGGAGTAAGCATCTTTTAATTTCATGGCTGCAGTCACCATCTACAGTGATTTTGGAGCCCCCCAAATAAAGTCTGACACTGTTTCCACTGTTTCCCCATCTATTTCCCATGAAGTGATGGGACAAGATGCCATGATCTTCGTTTTCTGAATGTTGAGCTTTAAGCCAACTTTTTCACTCTCCACTTTCACTTTCATCAAGAGGCTTTTTAGTTCCTCTTCACTTTCTGCCATAAGGGTGGTGTCATCTGCATATCTGAGGTTATTGATATTTCTCCCGGCAATTTGATTCCAGCTTGTGTTTCTTCCAGTCCAGCGTTTCTCATGATGTACTCTGCATATAAGTTAAATAAGCAGGGTGACAATATACAGCCTTGACGTACTCCTTTTCCTATTTGGAACCAGTCTGTTGTTCCATGTCCAGTTCTAACTGTTGCTTCCTGACCTGCATACAAATTTCTCAAGAGGCAGATCAGGTGGTCTGGTATTCCTGTAGGAATGTTGGCATATAATATTGTGTGCATAATAACAAATTATCAAAATGGTGACAAAATGTACGAATCTTTGTTTTAACTTGATACATAGTTAAAACACAAGAAATCTTTTTCCTAGCATACTGCTAGGAAAAAATTTGTTACATTTTGGGATGAGAACTTTTGAACTAGTACTCTCTGAATTTTCTGGCAGATGTGAGGTGTTATAACATTTTAGGAAAATACTTGTAGCCACCCATAAATATTAAAAATACAGTCTTGGTGGCTCTGGTGGTTCAGCAGTCAAGAATCCATCTGCCAATGCAGGAGATGTGGTTCAATCCCTAGATCAGGAAGATCCTCTGGAGAAGGAAATGGCAACCCACTCCAGTACTCTTTCTTTGGAAATACATGGACCGAGGAGCCTGGTGAGCTACAGTTCATGGAGTCATAAAAGAGTTGGATACAACTGAGTGACTAAACAATAACAGCAGCAGTCTTTAACTCAGGGTTCTCCAGTGTTGGCCTGATTGACATTCTGATCCAGATCATTGTTTGTGGTGGAGTGTGTCCTGTGAATTGTAGGATGTTTAGAGCACCCCTGAGCTTTACTGAGCCCCCATGATAGCCATATGACAGCCACAAGAATCTCTGGACATTGCTAGATGAACCGTGGAGGGACAAAGTCATCCACAGTTTGAGCTTCACTATTGTAAAAAATTTTGTAGCATTGATATAATAGCAATTTAATGAAAAAGAATATAGAAAACCAATAAGGACCTACTGTGTAAGACATGGAACTCTACTCAATGTGGACGCCTGGATGAGAGGGAGTTTGGGGAGAATGGATACATATATATGTTTGAATGAGTACCACCTGAAACTATCACACCCTTGCTAATTGGCTATCAGTTCAGTTCAGTTCAGTCGCTCAGTCATGTCCGACTGTTTGCGACCCCATGAATCGCAGCACTCCAGGCCTTCCTGTCCATCACCAACTCCCGGAGTTCACTCAGACTCATGTCCATCGAGTCGGTGATGCCATCCAGCCATCTCATCCTCTGTTGTCCCCTTCTCCTCCTGCTCCCAATCCCTCCCAGCATCAGGGTCTTTTCCAATGAGTCAACTCTTTGCATGAGGTGGCCAAAGTATTGGAGTTTCAGCCTCAGCATCAGTCCTTTCAATGAACACCCAGGACTGATCTCCTTCAGGATGGACTGGTTGGATCTCCTTGCAATCCAAGGGACTCTCAAGAGTCTTCTCCAACAACAAAATAACAAGTTTAATAAAAAAAAGAATATGAATGACCATTAAAGTTACAACACCATGAAATGTTATATAGCCATAAAAATAGTGAATCATCATCATCCTGGTGACTGGAAACAGGGTTTTGAGTAAGGTGGAGTTTTGGGTAAGAAGGAAAATGGGAAAGAAGTTAGGAAAAATGATGAAATCACACATAAACAGCATTTACAATATGTTTAGAATTCTATTGTTGCATTTGTATAAAAGTATGTGTATGTATGTGTGCATAATATAGAAAGAAGCTTTAAGATAAACTAAGAACTAATGGGGGAAATGTCAGTGAGAATGAAATTAGGTTAAGTAGATTAGTTTCAAAACAGTTTATGTAACAAAATGGAATCAAAATCTACAAGTAAATTATATAAGCAGATGAAATAGTAATAATTTAACTAAATCAATGAGTCATAATTTAAAATTAAATTGCTAGCAACTTGGAAATAAAAGAAAAAGCAGAGGTTCTTTTTATAGCCATTTACATTCTCTATTTTTTTGAATGAAAAAAGATTTATTTTTTTTGAAAGATTTCAATCAAAGACAGGCGTAAAAGTTCCCTGGTCCTACCATATGAAAGCAAAGGGCTTAATCCTTGAAATTTGATAAGATTTGAAAGATTCAAATTTGATAAATTTGATGATCTTAGATCTTCTCAACATACACACACAAACACACAATCAGAAACTTGTAGAGGTGATGGAAATGACAATTAGCTTGATTTGATGATCTTTACAAAATTTATTCATATCAATATATAAAAATATTGTATATACCTCAAATATGTACAATATTTCTATGTCAAAGTTATCTCAAAACAATTGTTTTAAGAAAGAACTGAGACAACTTAATAAAAAGACAAATAACCCAACTTAAGGCAAAGGACTCATGTGGGTGATTTGAAATAGAGAATGTAAATGGCTGACAAACCCACATATGTATTTGGAGTCATGGAAATAATTTGCAAAGTAAGATCATTAGTGTACCCTTTTTTAGCTCTTACTTTTTTTTTTTAACTTATGTCACAGAAGACACTGTGAAATATATGTGTGTTAGGCTGTGAAGAATGTGTTCTATTGTTGCAAAGTTGAGCTTGTAGGCATTCTTTGGTGTGGATTTTTCTCATGAATATGGAAACTTGGCTAAATATGCCCCATGATAAAAATTAGGAAGAAACGTCTTTAATCCATTTTATGTCCCACCATAGCTAATACCCTATTTCTCTACTCCAGTTAATTAATAAGATACTTGCACATATGTTATATATTTACTGGAAACTATTTCTCTCATCTGTCCTCTACATGAGTTTCCCTCCCTATAATTTAATTGGCATCACTGAATATTGCCTGACTGAATTCAATGTTCTCATCTCTTTACAGCGTCATCAAAATACAGATATTTTAAGCAAGCAAGCAAACAACTATTGTGGTTTATGGCTCTTGGCTAGGCTGAGTTGGTTCTCAGGTGACCTCCAGTAAACATTCTTGGATTTCATTCTCTCTGACTTTTCCCTATAGGGTCTTTTGGGCTCTTGGACTCACCTGTATGGAACTCTGAGAGGAAGGTCTCCATGTGGAAGTCTGATTCTCTTCCTGATGGTTGATGATGGAGACTGAAACTCTGTCCCCAGACAAGGCAGCAGGAAGGGGTCAGTCACTGGTCCTTTAGCCAGACTTAGGACTCTAAAAGCAAAAACCATGTCTCAGTCATGCCCAGGTTGTACAAGCTCAGGGATGAATCAGAGGAGGTATTTACAGCTCTCTCTGTCTTCTCATCAGGTACATTCCCTCTTGTTATAATGACCTATAAGCAGAAGAATCCCTGTGGCACTTGGTCTGTACAGAAATAATCTTTTTTCTTCTGATGCTCTGTTCTCAGGGGACCAGGCTATAAGCCAGGAGAATTCAGTTTTTATTACCCCTTCTCCATTAACTCAGTTGCCTTCCAGAGGTCTAATCTCTCAGCACCTTATACCAACACTATTTCTAAGATTCTCCAACACGTGAGACTGAGGCAATTGTCTTGAATTGGTTCCTTGGATCTCCAAAGCATTGACTTGTGGTAGGGATATAGCCCATGATACCCTTAGAAAGTTATTATTCCCCTCTCTATAAGAGGGACAGCTTTGTTCCTTGAATGTAAAACACTGGACAGTACACCCCTTGGCTTCCTGACACTTTTGCTAAAATCTTCAGGAATTTCATATTAGTCACTCAGTCGTGTTCAACTCTTCACAAACTCAGACTGTATCTCACCAGGCTCCTCTATTCCTGGAATTCTCCAGGCAAAAATACTGGAGGGTGTTGCCATTCCCTTCTCCAGGGGATCTTCACAACCCAGGGATCAAACCTGGGTCTCCCACATTGCAGGCAAATTCTTTACTGTCTGAGCCACCAGGGAAACCTGAAGTTAAGTGCTATCAATTAGCTTCTAATTAACAATGCATGTAAGCTGTGAGATAGATTTCATCAGGCAACCATAACATACCTTAGGATCTTATAGGGATGACCTGGTTTAATGTTTAGAGAAGTTCCTTCTGTGAGGTAGCACTATTTTAACTTCACCCATGATTTCAAGATTGGGGCTCCGGGGTATTCAATGTTCTGGTGAAAATTACAAACCAGTTATGGGACAAGGAGTACAGGTGGCCCCTAGAATGTGATTCAAGAAAGAAAATTTATTCTTCCCTAGAGCATCCAGATAGGTCTCAGTTTTAGCATCTTGAATTCAGTCCAATAAGAGGAATGAATATGGGCTTTTGATCCTTAGAACTTCAATTTTTAAAAGCACAGTGTAGTAATTTGTTACAGCAGAAATACAAATGCAATACACACATTTATCCAATAAAATATAGTCATTTTTAAGCTTTTCAATTTAGATATTTAATTTTCCCTTGAGTAAAGGAATTTGTGTGGAAACCCCACTTTAACAGGAGAAGAAAATTAGAGTCAAAAATACCTGCCTTATTAGTTGGTGGATTGAATTCTGTTTTCCATAAATATAAATGTGTTTCTGATTTTGAGGCCTTATGACAAGTTACTTATATCAAAAGCAAGGTCACACAATCTACTTTAAATCGTTTTGTCTAAATTTCTACATTCCTTGAACTTCATGTTGATTCAAACATTCATTATTTTCATTTCTTTATTCTCCAACTTTTGGTAAAATATTCCTTCAATAAAATAAATGGGATTGTAAATGACGCTGCATGCATGTACTTATGTGTGTGTGAATGTGTTTGAGAGGAAAAATATATACTAATAAAGATCATCTCACACATGTACCTCTTATACTTGAATGTTTCCTTTTAGCTACATAAATATTTTTACAGATTTCTTTTTTTAAGCATACTGCAGAAATTATGTTTATTATTATATATTATTATTCCTTGTTACCAACAGAAGTAAAGAAACAGAGACCAGTGAGATTACATTTATAACAATATATAGCAGTGCAAAATATAGTGTTGGATCATAGAAAAAGCAAGAGAATTCTAGAAAAAAATCTACTTCTGCTTTATTGACCACGACAAAGCCCTTGACTGTGTATATCACAACAAACTGTGGAAAATTCTTCAAGAAATGGGACTACCAGACCACCTTACTTGCCTCCTGAGAAATCTGTATGCAGGTCAAGAAGCAACAATTAGAACCAGATGTGGAACAATGGACTGGTTCAAAATAGGAAAAGGAGTACGTCAAGGCTGTATGTTGTCACCCTGCTTATTTAACTTATATGTAGAGTACATCATGAGAAACATTGGATTGGATGAAGCACAAACTGGAGTCAAGATTGCCAGGAGAAATATCAATAACCTCTGATATGCAGATGACACCACCCTTATGGCAGAAAGTGAAGAAGAACTTAAGAACCTCTTGATGAAAGGGAAAGAAGAGAGTGAAAAAATTGGCTTAAAACTCAACATCTGTGGGAGAGGGAGAAGGTGGGAAGATTTGGGAGAGTGGCATTGAAACATGTAAAATATCATGTATGAAACGAGTTGCCAGTCCAGGTTCGATGCACGATACTGGATGCTTGGGGCTGGTGCACTGGGATGACCCAGAGGGATGGAATGGGGAGGGAGGAGGGAGGAGGGTTCAGGATGGGGAACACATGTATACCTGTGGCGGATTCATTTTGATATTTGGCAAAACTAATACAATTATGTAAAGTTTAAAAATAAAATAAAAAAAAATTAAAAAAAAAAAAAAGACACTTGCTTCTTGGAGGAAAAGCTGTGATCACCCTAGACAGCATGTTAAAAAACAAAGACATTACTTTGCTAACAAAGCTATTTTTTTTTCTAGTAGTCATGTATGGATGTGACAGTTGGATCATAAAGAAAGCTGAGCGCTGAAGAATTGATGTTTTTGAACTGTGGTGTTGGAGAAGACTATTGAGAGTCCATTGGACTGCAACAGATCAAACCAGATCAAATCAGTCAGTCCTAAAGGAAATCAGTCCTGAATTCATTGGAAACACTGATGCTGAGGCTGAAATCCAATACTTTGGCCCCCTGATGTGAAGAATTGACTCATTGGAAAAGACCCTGATGCTGGAAAAGATTGAAGGCAGGAGGAGATGGGGGACGACAGAGGATGGCATCACCGACTTGATGGACATGAGTTTGAGCAAGCTCTGGGAATTGGTGATGGACAGGGAGGCCTGGCGTGCTTCAGTCCATGGGGTCACAAAGAGTCAGACATAACTGAATGACTGAACTGAACTGAACTGATAGCAATTCAGTAAATGTTTTATTTCTTCTCAAGATGTATAGAAATAGGACCAGGCAGTGTATACTTTTAAGCTTTTAATGACTTTTAAATGGGTACAGCTTATTGCATGTAGCCATGCTTGAATATATTTATTCGGTTCAGTTCAGTTCAGTTGCTCAGTCATGTACGATTCTTTGTGATCCCATGATTGGCGGCATGCCAGGCCTCCCTGTTCATCACCAACTCCCGGAGTTTACCCAAACTCATGTCCATAGAGTTGGTGATGCCATCCAGCCATCTCATCCTCTTTCGTCCCCTTCTCCTCCTGCCCCCAATCCCTCCCAGCATCAGAGTCTTTTCCAATGAGTCAACTCTTTGCATGAGGTGGCCAAAGTATTGGAGTTTCAGCTTTAGCACCAGTCCTTTCAATGAACACCCAGGACTGATCTCCTTCAGAATGGACTGGTTGGATCTCCTTGCAGTCCAAGGGACTCTCAAGAGTCTTCTCCAACACCACAGTTCAAAAGCATCAATTCTTCGGCGCTCAGCCTTCTTCACAGTCCAACTCTCACATCCATACATGACCACTGGAAAAACCATAGCCTTGACTAGATGAACCTTTGTTGGCAAAGTAATGTCTTTGCTTTTGAATATGCTATCTAGGTTGGTCATAACTTTCCTTCCAAGGAGTAAGCGTCTTTTAATTTCATGGCTGCAGTCACCATCTACAGTGATTTTGGAGCCCCCCAAAATAAAGTCTGACACTCTTTCCCCTGTTTCCCCATCTATTTCCCATGAAGTGATGGGACCAGATGCCATGATCTTCGTTTTCTGAATGTTGAGCTTTAAGCCAACTTCTTCACTCTCCTCTTTCACTTTCATCAAGAGGCTTTTTAGTTCCTCTTCACTTTCTGCCATAAGGGTGGTGTCATCTGCATATCTGAGGTTATTGATATTTCTCCTGGCAATCTTGACTCCAGCTTGTGCTTCTTCCAGCCCAGCGTTTCTCATAATGTACTCTGCACATAAGTTAAATAAACAGGGTGACAATATACAGCCTTGACGTACTCCTTTTCCTATTTGGAACCAGTCTGTTGTTCCATGTCCAGTTCCAACTGTTGCTTCCTGACCTGCATATAGGTTTCTCAAGAGGCAGGTCAGGTGGTCTGGTATTCCCATCTCTTTCAGAATTTTCCACAGTTTATTGTGATTCACATAGTCAAAGGCTTTGGCATAGTCAATAAGGCAGAAATGTTTTTCTAGAACTCTTTTGCTTTTTCCATGATCCAGTGGATGTTGGCAATTTGATCTCTGATTCCTCTGCCTTTTCTAAAACTAGTTTGAACATCTGGAAGTTCACGGTTCATGTATTGCTGAAGCCTGGCCTGGAGAATTTTGAGCATTACTTTACTAGCGTGTGAGATGAGTGCAATTGTGTGGTAGTTTGAGCATTCTTTGGTATTACCTTTCTTTGGGATTGGAATGAAAACTGACCTTGCCTTGAGAACCTCATGAACAGTATGAAAAGGCAAAATGATAGGATACTGAAAGAGGAACTCCCCAGGTTGGTAGGTGCCCAATATGTTACCGGAGATCAGTGTAGAAATAACTCCAGAAAGAATGAAGGGATGGAGCCAAAGCAAAAACAATACCCTCTTGTGGATGTGACTAGTGATAGAAGCAAGGTCTGATGCTGTAAAGATAAATATTGCATAGGAACTTGGAATGTTGGGTCCACGAATCAAAGCAAATTGGAAGTAGTCAAACAAGAGATGGCAAGAGTGAATGTCGACATTCTAGGAACCAGCGAACTAAAATGGACTGGAATGGGTGAATTTAACTCAGATGACCATTATATCTATTACTGCAGGCAGAAATCCCTTAGAAGAAATGAAGTAGCCATCATGGTCAACAAGAGTCTGAAATGCAGTACTTGGATGCAGTCTCAAAAACGACAGAATGATCTCTGTTCATTTCCAAGGTGAACCATTTAATATCACAGTAATCCAAGTCTATGCTCCAACCAGTAACACTGAAGAAGCTGAAGCTGAATGGTTCTATGAAGACCTACAAGACCTTTTAGAACTAACACCCAAAAAAGATGTCCTTTTCATTATAGGGGACTGGAATGCAAAAGTAGGAAGTCAAGAAACACATGGAGTAAGGCAAATTTGGCCTTGGGAGTACTGAATGAAGCAGGGCAAAAGCTAATAGAGTTTTGCCAAGAGAATGCACTGGTCATAGCAAACGCCCTCTTCCAACAACATAAGAGAAGACTCTACACATGGACATCACCAGATGGTCAACACCAAAATCCGATTGATTATATTCTTTGGAGCCAAAGATGGAGAAGCTCTATATAGTCAGCAAAAACAAGACCGGGAGCTGACTGTGCCTCAGATCATGAGCTCCTTATTGCCAAATTCAGACTTAAATTGAAGAAAGTAGGGAAAACCACTAGACCATTCAGGTATGACCTGAATCAAATCCCTTATGATTATACAGTGGAAGTGAGAAACAGATTTAAGGGACTAGATCTCATAGGCAGATTGTCTGATGAACTATGGATGGAGGTTCGTGACATTGTACAGGAGACAGGGATCAAGACCATCCCCATGGAAAAGAAATGCAAAAAAGCAAAGTGGCTGTCTGAGGAGGCCTTACAAATAGCTGTGAAAAGAAGAGAAGCAAAAAGCAAAGGAGAAAAGGAAAGATATAAGCATCTGAATGCAGAGTTCCAAAGAATAGCAAGGAGAGATAAGAGAGCCATCCTCAGCGATCATTGCAAAGAAAGAGAGGAAAACAACAGAATGGGAAAGACTAGAGGTCTCTTCAAGAAAATTAGAGATACCAAGGGAACATTTTATGCAAAGATGGGCTCAATAAAGGACAGAAATGGTATGAAGAACAAGATACTACAAAGCAAAAAAAAGAAGCAAAGAAACCAGTGGTAACACACAAAATAGCATGTTCATATTCATAGATGTAGACAATATCACCCCAGGACAAGCCCTGAAACAAACAGCAGATGTCTTTAGGCAATATTTCTTTACCTAGGAAAGCAAATTTCAGTAGTTTTATCACAGAAAACAGTGATGGCAACTGTAGCCAGTAAAGTCAACAGTTCAGTCCTAATTCTACAAACCAAAGAAAAACTCATCAAAGCACCTTTCAATAGATTAAGGAATATTTTATGAAATACTTTTTATCAGATGCTAGCTTGTTTTGTATCAGTTAACAAAATGAAAGACATCAGTTACCATCCTATCACAGCTTGAAAGTGAAAGTCGCTCAGTCGTGTCCAACTCTTTGGGACCCCATGGATTATACAGGCCATGGAACTCTTCTGGCCAGAATACTGGAGTGGGTAGCCTTTCCCTTCTCCAGAGGATCTTCCCAACCCAGGGATCGAACCCAGGTCTCCCGCATTGTGGGCGGATTCTTTATCAGCTGAGGTACAAGGGAAGCCCAAGAATACTGGGTAGCCTATCCCTTCTTCAGCAGATCTTCCTGATCCAGCAATTGAACTGGGGTTTCCTGCATTGCAGGTGGATTTTTACCAAGTGAGCTATTTTACCAACGGACAGGGAAGCCATATCACAGTTTAAAAGAATCAAAAAAAGGTTGCAACACAGAACAAAATACCTTAGAAAATGCTGCCTTTGTATAAAAGTAAAAAAAGATGAAAGACAAAACAAAACCTTATACATAATAGCTTAAAAAAAGTACATCTTCGAACTATAACATTTTTAAGACATGTTAGAAAAATGTTCACTTATCTAGTTGCTCATCTGATCAGCACATAAAATAAATAGTGACACAAGTCACCAACTTTTAGCCACTATTATTTTGTGTGCCAAGAAATTTAATCTTCCTGTTCTTAACCTTTAAGTTTGTTGTATTAACATCCCAACAAATATATTCATTCAAGCTGAGCTATATTTATACCAGATAAAATACCAACAGTTAGAACACATGAGGTATTCCACATTTCTGGGTATCTTTGATGTTTTGTCATTAAATATGCAGTGATGTGTGGAAATACTAATCAGGCAGCTAAATCAGTTAGTAATATCTTTATGGTAAAAATGCCCTGCCTTATTATCTGACATAAACACTTCTAATTAAAACCCAAATTTTTAGATATTCTTTCCCGCCTTCTATCTTGCCAAGTTGCTGTTTAGTCACTAAGTAGTATCTGATCCTTTTGCAACCCCATGGACTGTAGCCTGCCAGGTTCCTCTGTCCATGGGGATTTTCCAAGCAAGAATACTGGGTTGGATTTCCATTTCCTTCTCCAGAGGATCTTCCCTGACCCAGGGCTCAAACACATGTCTCCTACATTGGCAGGCAGATTCTTTTTCACTGAACCACCTGGGAAGCCTGTATCTTGCATACCTTTCATATTATTTAACTTATTTTTCTTGTTTGCACAGCAACTCACAATGCAAAAGTGTAGAATCTTTATAGATGTTTTTAATATGTAATCTTACTTGCCATAAATCAATATTAAATATGGAATTCTAAAAAACAGGATCATTCTGAGGAATTAGAGGTTTCAAAAAGCAAACACTGCACTAACAAATGCTTCTATTTCAGCTGCTAAAATCATATTTATTGAAACACTGACTTTTCTGCATGGTTGAGTTTATGTGATGAAATTTGTTTCAATAAAATTGGTTAGAAAATAAAAGGAATCCAGATTGAGAAGTAAAGCTCGCTGATTGCATATTACTGATTACATATTACTGATTGCATATACTGCACATAGAAAATCTTAAAGATGCTACCAGAAAACTACTAGGGCTAATGCATGACTTTGGTAAAGTTGCAGGATACAAAACTAATACACAAACATCTTACATTCCTCTACACTAACAACAGAAGATCAGAAACAGAAATTAATGAAACAATTTCATTTACCACTGCAACAAAAGAAATAAAATATCAAGGAAGAAACCATATCCAAGGAGGCAAACTATCTATACTCAGAAAACTCTAAGACAGTGATGAAAGAAGTCAAAGGTGATAGAAACAGATGGAGAGAATAACCTTGTTCTTGAATTGAAGGAGTATTATTCAATATTGTGAAAATGACTAGATGACCTAAAGCAATCTACAGATGCAGCATAATCCGTATCAAATTACTGATGGAATTTTTCACAGAATTAGAACAAAAACTTTTACAAATTGTATGGAAATGCAAAAGACTCCGAATAGTCAGAGCAATCTTGAGAAAGAGAAATGGAGCTAGAGGAATCAGGGTCCTTCACTTCAGACTATACTGCAAAGCTCTGCTACAGTAATCAAGACAATATGGTACTGGCACAAAGACAGACATATGGGTCAATGGAACAGGATAGCAAGCTTGGAGAGAAACCTAAGTACCTATGGTCATCTAATCTCTGACAAAGGAGGCAAGAATATACAATGGGGAAAAGACAGTCCCTTCAATAACTGGTGTTGGGAAAACTGGACAGCAACATGTACAAGAATGAAATGAGAATATTCCCTAACACCACACACAAAAAGAAGCTCAAAATGGATTAAAGATGTAAATGTGAGGCTGGACAGTCTAAAGCTCTTAGCGGAGAACAGACAGTACACTATTTGACAGAAATCACCCAGCATCTTTTTTGACCCACCTCCTGGAGTAATAAAAATAAAACAAAAATAAAGAAATGGGACCTAATTAAACTTAAAAACTTGCACAGCAAAGGAAACCATAAGCAAGATGAAAAGACAACCCTCACAATGGAAGGAAGTATTTGCAAATGCAGCATATGTCCTACTTTTACTGGAAGCACTTTAACCTCTCTTTGCTCTTCTAATTGTGCTTGATTTCCTATCATTTAATTGGCATCACTGAACACCGCCTTACTGCTTTCAGTGTTTCCTTCACTTTAAGCATTATTCAAGTACATTGATATTTGATCAAGCAAGCAAACAGTTTCTGAGTTTTGGGTTAGGCTGAATTGATTCTCAGGTGACCTCATGCAGACATGCTTTCTTTCCTTCTCTCTGACCCTTCCCAGCAGTGTCTTTTGGGCTCTTGGACTCACCTGCATGGGAACTCCGAGAGGAAGTTCTCTGTGTGGAAGTCTGAAATCTCTTAGTGGATGTTGGTGATAGAGACTGAAGCTCTGTCCCAAGACAAGAGAGCAAAAAGAGATTAAGCATTGTCCTTTAGCCAGATTTAGGACTCCTGAATAAAACCTGTATCTCCTTCATGCCCAGGTGTTAGAAGCTCAGTGATACAGTAGACAAAATAGTTATAGCTCTCTGTTTTCTCCTGGGGTACATTTCCCTTATATCACAATTTCCTATGCATACATGATTTCTCCTTGGAATTTGATCTGGACAAGATAGGATTTTTCCTGTTGAGTCTTTGTTCTTAGGATGTCAGGTTATAAGCCAGGGAAATTCAGTTTTTTTAAAAAAAATTGATTGATTTATTTTTGATCGTGCTGGGTCTTCGTTGCTGCACACTGGCTTTCTCTAGTTGTGGTGAGCGGGCTTCTTACTGCAGTGGCTTCTCTTGTTGTGGAGCGCAGGCTCCAGGCACACGGGCTTCAGTAGTTGTGGCTCCCTGGCCTGGGGTGCAGGCTCAGTAGTTGTGGCACATGGGTTTAGTTGCTCCAAGGCATGTGGGATCTTTCTGGACCAGGAATGGAATCCATGTCCTCTGCATTAGCAGGTAGATTCTTTACCACTAGACCTCCAGGGAAGCCCTAAGAATTCAGTTTTTATTAATCCTCCTCCATTAACTCTCTTGCCTGCCAGGGATCTAAACTCCCAGCACCTTATCCCAACCATGAGTTTAGCTTTCTGCAATGTGTGAGGCTGGGGCAATAGGTTCCTTGGGTCTCAAAATGTTAACCTGCGGTGGGAACACTGTCTGTGGTACCCTTAGAAAATTATTATTTCCCTCTTTGTGAGAGGGCAACTTTGTTCCTTTAATGTAATTCATTGGGCAACAGCAGTCCTTGGTTTCCTGACGCTTTTGCTAAAACCTTTAAGAATTTCAAATTATATCTGAAGTTGGATCTATCAATTAGCACCTAATTAAATATGTTTGTAAGTTATGAGACATATTTAGATTTTGTCAAGCACCATAACCTACCTTTACACATTATAGGGATGATCTGGTTTAATGTTTAGAGAACATTCTGTGAGATAGCACTATGATAATTCCATCCTCCATTTCAGGAGTGAGGTTTAGAGGTGTTTAATGTTCTGATGAAAATTACAAGCCACATTTGAAATGGAGTCTTGACTGAATCCTATTAGGTTGCTTCCTGTTCTCAAACTCTGGGTTGTGGTTCTCAACCAGAGGTGGTTTTGTTCCTGGGGATATTTGGCAACATCAGAAAGGATGCTGCTAAACAGCCATAACACACAGGACAGCACTCAGCACAGATAATTATCCTGCCCCAAATGTTAACAGCAAGAACAAGAGAAAACACATTTTACATCAACATTTCTTCCACTTCACTGTGCATACAAATCACTAGGGGTTTTAATTCAAGTGCAAATTCTGAGTGAGTATGTCTTCCAGTGGGCCCAAGGACTCTACATTTCTAGCACTCCTAGAGGTGTGGCACTGCAGGTCCTGATCTGTGGGTCACTTTCTTTGTTTTTAAAAAATTGCTTCTGATTTATGCTTTGGTTTTTTGGCCTTGAGGCATGTGGTATCTTAGCTCCCTGACCAGGGAAAGAACCTGCACCACTTGTATTAGAAGGTGAAGTCTTAACCACTGGACAGCCAGGGAAGTCCTGCGGGTCACTTTTTAACAAGGCTATGGTCCTGTGTACATCATGAGAAACGCTGGACTGGAAGAAACATAAGCTGGAATCAAGATTGCCGGGAGAAATATCAATAACCTCAGATATGCAGATGACACCACCCCCATGGCAGAAAGTGAAGAGAAACTAAAAAGCCTCTTAATGAAAGTGAAAGTGGAGAGTGAAAAAGTTGGCTTAAAGCTCAATATTCAGAAAACGAAGATCATGGCATCTGGTCCCATCACTTCATGGGAAATAGATGGGGAAACAGTGGAAACAGTGTCAGACTTTATTTTGGGGGCTCCAAAATCACTGCAGATGGTGACTGCAGCCATGAAATTAAAAGACGCTTACTCCTTGGAAGGAAAGTTATGACCAACTTAGATAGCATATTAAAAAGCAGAGACATTACTTTGCCAACAAAGGTTCATCTAGTCAAGGCTATGGTTTTTCCAGTGGTCGTCTATGGATGTGAGAGTTGGACTGTGAAGAAGGCTGAGCGCCGAAGAATTGATGCTTTTGAACTGTGGTGTTGGAGAAGACTCTTGAGAGTCCCTTGGACTGCAAGGTGATCCAGCCAGTCCATTCTGAAGGAGATCAGCCCTGGGATTTCTTTGGAAGGAATGATGCTAAAGCTGCAACTCCAGTACTTTGGCCACCTCATGTGAAGAGTTGACTCATTGGAAAAGACTCTAATGCTGGGAGGGATTGGGGGCAGGAGGAGAAGGGGACGACAGAGGATGAGATGGCTGGATGGCATCACTGACTCAATGGACGTGAGTTTGAGTTAACTCCGGGAGTTGGTGATGGACAGGGAGGCCTGGCGTGCTGCGATTCATGAGGTCGAAAAGAGTCGGACACGACTGAGCAACTGAACTGAACTGAATGGTCCTGTGTTAGAGTTAGTTATTGGTAAGTTTAGATCTATACCAAAATTCATTTTTTTGTGCATTTTTTTGTAAGAAAAATATTTTACTCACTGCAGAAGCCCTAATAAATTCTGTATTCAGTTCTATAAGGGCTCTTGAATGACATCAAATAATATATATCAGAAAAAGACTTTGAATAGACAAGATAAGGATCTCAAAAAGATGTCTACATCCTAATCCTAAGAATTTTTGAATATGTTAGCTGACATAAAGGGGGATAAAGCTAGCAGATAAAATAAATTTGCTAAACATTGTCCTTAAGATGAGAAGATTACCTGGGATTATCCAGGTTGGTATAAATAATGGCAGTGGTCCCCTGAATGTGGTGGAGAGAGGAGAAGTATTGGAGTCAGAGAGATGCTACTGCCTTTGAAGATGAGGAATGACCATGAGACAAGCAATGCAGGTAACCCCCAGGAAGTGATCTAGGAAGGCAATGCATTTCTTCCTTGGAGTGTCCTGATGGATCACTTTTACAGCCATCTTATATTTAGCCCAAAGAGATGACTTTTGACTTCTGATCTCTACATTAGTTTTTTTAAGCCACTAATATGTATGCTCAGTGCTCAGTCGTGTCCCACACTTTGTGACCCCATGGACTGCTGGGCTCCTCTGTCCATGGGATTTTCCAGGCAAGAATATTGGGGTGGGTTGCCATTTCCTACTCCACGTAGGAAATGTGTACTCCAAATGTAAACAAGTTGGGGATCTTCCCAGCTTAGAGACCGAATATGCATCTCCTCGTTGGCAAGAAGACTCTTTTCCCCTGTGGCACCTGGAAAGCCACAAGCCACTAGTATAGTAATTTGTTAAAGCAGCATAGGAATGTAATGCCCACATTTTATCCAAAAAAATATGGTTCACAGGAACTGATTTTAACTTTCTCAATATAGTCATTTAGTTTCCCATGGATTCAGTTCAGTTCAGTCGCTCAGTTGCGTCTGACTCTTTGCAACCCCATGGACTGAAGCACGCCAGGCCTCCCTGTCCATCACCAACTCCCGGAGTTTACTCAAACTCATGTCCATTGAGTCAGTGATGCCATCCAAACATCTCATCCTCTGTCGTCCCCTTCTCCTTCCACCTTCAATATTTCCCAGCATCAGGGTCTTTTCAAATGAGTCAGCTCGTCACAGCAGGTGGCCAAAATATTGGCGTTTCAGCTTCAACATCAGTCCTTCCAATGAATATTCAGGACTGATCTCCTTTTTAATGGACTGGTTGGATCTCCTTGCAGTCCAAGGAACTCTCAAGAGTCTTCTCCAACACCACAGTTCAAAAGCATCAAATCTTCGGCTCTCAGCTTTCTTTATAGTCCAACTCTCACATCCATACATGATCACTGGAAAAACCATAGCCTTGACTAGACGGACCTTTGTTGGCAAAGTAACATCTCTGTTTTTTAATATGCTATCTAGGTTGGTCATAACTTTTCTTCCAAGGAGTAAGCGTCTTTATATTTCATAGCTGCAATCACCATATGAAGTGATTTTGGAGCCCAGAAAAATAAAGTCTGCCACTATTTCCACTGTTTCTCTATCCATTTCCCATGAAGTGATGGGACCAGATGCCATGATCTTCGTTTTCTGAATGTTGAGCTTTAAGCCAACTTTTCCACTCTCCTCTTTCACTTTCATCAAGAGGCACTTTAGTTCTTCTTCACTTTCTGCTGTAAGAGTGGTGTCATCTGCATATCTGAGGTTATTGATATTTTTCCCAGTAATCTTGATTCCAGCTTGTGCTTCTTCCAACCCAGCATCTCTCATGATGTACTCTGCATATAAGTTAAATAAGCAGGGTGACAATATACAGCCTTGACATACTCCTTTTCCTATTTGGAACCAGTCTGTTGTTCCATGTCCTGTTCTAACTGTTGCTTCCTGACCTGCATATAGGTTTCTCAAGAGTCAGGTCAGGTGGTCCAGTATTCCCATCTCTTTAAGAATTTTCCACAGTCTGTGGTGATCCATGCAGTCAAAGGCTTTGGCATAGTCAATAAAGCAGAAGTAGATATTTTTCCGGAACTCTCTTGCTTTTTCGACGATCCAGCAGATTTTGGCAATTTTATCTCTGGTTACTTTGCCTTTTCTAAATTCAGCTTGAACATCTGGCAATTCACAGTTCACATATTGTTGAAGCCTGGCTTGGAGAATTTTGAGCATTACTCTACTAGTGTGTGAGATGAGTGCGATTGTGCAGTAGTTTGAGCATTCTTTGGCATTGCCTCTCTTTGGGACTGAAATGAAAACTGACCTTTTCCAGTCCCGTGGCTACTGCTGAGTTTTCCAAATTTTCTGGCATATTGAGTGCAGCACTTTCAGTGCATCATCTTTTAGGATTTGAAATAGCTCTACTGGAATTCTATCACTTCCACTAGCTTTGTTTATTGTTGAAACCTCACAATAGTAGAAGAAGAAAATTAGTCAATTTGGAGATGTTTTCCCCATTATCTATGCAATGAATTCCCTATTCCATAAATATAGAATATAGGTGTGGTTCTGACTTTGAGGCATTAAGATAGAAATATTAATTTCTATTCAAAGTAACATGACACATTCATGATTTTTATGTCTTTTTGTATTAAGTTCTACAATCCATGAATTTCATTGCAATTCAAACAGTCAATATTTTCATTTACTTACCTTCCAAATTTCTGTAGAGGTTTCAACAACACAATAGCTAGAATTATACATGAAACTGTTTGTATTCACATATATGTGTATGAGTGTGTTTATTTGAGAGAAAAATGTAAACAAGTAATGCACAGACATACATATTCCTTGCCCTTGACCGTGTTCTTTGGACTGCACAAGTACTTTTACAGATTTCATTTTTTCTCTCAACATCTCTCAGAAGTTATGTTTGTTATTCCATATTACCTCCTTAATTACGGAGAAAAAGGCCAGGGGGATGAAATTTTTAGTAAGTACATAACACAGCCATGAAAACTTAATGATATAAAACTTATTATATACCTTCTTCAACTGTGTATACAGAAGCAGGTAGTATATAGTCTTAATTAGCAAATGACACTTAAATTTCTTCAATTTGTACACATTAAATGAGTACAGAATATGGCATGTAGTTATACTTTAATACATTTATCATGATTAAAGATTTCTAGTGTGCATTCCAGGGTCAGGTCTGGAGCATAGTCACATTTGACAGAGACAAGAGACATCTTTTCTAACTGGAAAAAAGAAAGTTTCATGTGTGGATATTAAAGTAGTGAATTAAGTTAAGACAATTCACATTTTATCCCCTGGATTTAAAAACTTTGTTTATATTTATTTAAAAATTTTTTTATTGGAGTATAGCTGCTTTATAATGTCATGTTAGTGTCTACTGTACAGCAAACATATATCCCCTCTTTTTCGGATTTCCTTCCCATGTAGGTCACCACAAAGCACTGAGTAGAGTTCCTCTGTGCTATACAGTAGGTCCATATTAATTATCTATTTTATGGATAGTATGTATGTCAGTCCCAATCTCCCAGTTTATCCCTCCCATCCATTTCCCCCTTGGTAATCATAGGTTTGTTCTGTGACTCTATTTGTGTTTTGCAAATAGATTCATTTGTACCTTTTTTTTTTTTTTTAGCATTCCACATACACATGATATGACAATCTCTAGTGCATCCATGTCACTGCAAATGGCATTTTATGGCTGAGTAATATTCCATTATATACATGTACCACATCTTTATCCATTCTTCCTTTGATGGACATTTAGGTTGCTGCCATGTCCTGGTTATTGTAAATAGTGCTGCAATGAGCACTGGGATGCATGTATGTTTTCAAATGATATATATATATATATATATATATATATATTAAAAAATAAATAGATACAAATTTCAATACAGCAAGTTAACATAATATACAAGATCAACCTGGTTACATAACATTTCATCATCTATAAATGTTCCAGGGAGGTGTTTTTATTTTTTATTAGTTATTTATTTACTTATCCATTTTCAAGTTATCTAGGTGTAAGCTTTATTGTTCTTCTTATTATTTTTAATTAGATATGGTTGCTTCCCCTATGTTGTGCTAGCTTCTGCTGTACGACAAAGTAAATCAGCTGTATGTACACATATATTCCCTTCCTCTTGGACCTCCCTCCCATTCCATCCCCTAGGTCATCATGGAGCACCAAGCTGAGCCCCATGTTATACAGCAGCTTCCTGTTAGCTCTCTATGTCACACATGGTAGTGTGTATAGGTAATCCGAATTCACCCCACACTCCCTCCCCTGCCCTGCATTCACATGTCTATTCTCTATGTCTGCATCTCTATTCCTGCCCAGCAAAGGGGTTCATCTGTACCATTTCCCTAGATTCCACAAACATGCATTAATGTAATACTTGTTTTTCTCTTTCTGACTTAATTCACTCTGTATGAAGCATTTTTAAAGACAGTGTGAGGAGAAACTCACAGGATGTGTGATCAGCTTGTGCAAAGTTATCGTGATTGGTTGTTGGTGAGGTAACAGGGTGATCTTTTTGGGAATCTCAGTCATCAGTCTTTTGGTTCCAACACATCTGAGGTCTATGTGCTTGTGGTCAGCATGTAGTTAATATTTTCCCACCGAGTGGGAATTTTAGTATCTGCAAAACAATGCAAGGATACCATTTAGTATATGAGCTATAGCCCTTGAGGAGGAACTAAATGTCCTTGACTTTGTCTTATGGTTAAATTATCATTTTTTTCCATTTGACTGTTCTCTGTTTCTAAATGTTCTCACTTCTCTGATTAAATTTGCTGCTTGGAACTTGGGGAAGATCTAAGAAACTAAAGTTTTTCTATGAACAAGAGGTATGGACACAGGGTGTGTGTGTCTGCCCCTGGGAAACCCCATAAGATCCCATTCAGTTTTACAATAACTGAAACAATAATTGCTTGGGAAATCCTATAGATGGGCTTCTCTGATGGCGCAGTGATAAAGACTCGGTTTGCCAATGTAGGAGACCTGGGTTTGATTCTTGGGTCAGGAAAATCCCCTGGAGAAGGAAATGGCTATCCACCCCAGTATTCTGGACTGAGAAATCCCATGTACAGAGGAGCCTGGCAGGCTACAGTCCGTGATGTCACAAAGAGTCAGACATGACTTAGTGCCTGAGATGAGCATACATGAAACAATAATCAAATCAGACAGAACTGAGGGCATTTGTAGTAATCTGATTCTGTTTGTTCCAGACATTATTTTTCCTGGAATTTGAAGATAACATTCATGATTCTCTGTTGTTCAAGTTTACTTCATACAAGTTTACAAAAAAGTGACTCTGCTGGTGTCCCTTTGAGGTCACATGGAGGAGCTGGAAGGACATGGATGTTTGCACAACATCTTTGCTCACGAATCACATACCTGAACAGGAATCCAAGCTTTCTAGTGAGTCATCCTTTGATTATGAAGATGATACACAGTGAATGATGTTGATATTGATCATTCGTGATCCTTTTAACAGTTGTGACAATTTTAAAGAGTGGGCAACATTTCATTTAGAGAAATAGAAGGAATCATATTTTGTGGAAGCAATTTCAATTTTCAAACAAAAACAATAAAATGATTTAATAGAAAACCAAAATATGATTCCAGTCCTTCAGCTCAATGAGTAGACCTTACAAATGATACTGATAGTGCATATTTCAATTAATGAACTCTCTGAAAAAATATTTGCATAGTAATAAATGTAATAAATGGACCATAAGGAAGGGCTGAGCACTAAAGAACTGATGCTTTTGAACTGTGATGCTGGGGAAGACTCTTTACAGTCCCTTGGACTGCAAGGAGATCAAACCAGTCAATCTTAAAGGAGATCACTCCTGAATATTTATTGGAGGGACTGATGCTGAGGCTGAAGCTCCAATACTTTGGCCACCTGATCCAAAGAACTGACTCACTGGAAAAGACCTGATGCTGGGAAAGATTGAAGGCAGGAGGAGAAGGGGATGACAGGATAAGATGGTGGGATGACATCATCAACTCAATGGACATGAGTTTGGACATGGGCAAGCTACAGGAGATGGTGAAGGACAGGGAAGCCTGGTGTGCTGCAGTCCATGGGGTTGCAAGGATTTGGACACGACTGAGCGCCTGAACAACAACAACAAGATGAATGACTTAGTATTTTGCTTCATTATATTTAAAGTCAAATCTATTCTAAGGCCATATTATATCAATCTATTTTTCATACTTGTCTTTCTGTATAGATTCTACTTTGAGGCACGTATTTTATTATCACTTTTATCAATGAGTATGATAGATGCAGTGTGATTCTACTCAGCCTGCGATGGCTTGAAGTGGGTCTTGGAATCCTAGGCAGGGATCAAGCCCAGGTCACGGTGGTGAGAGCAATGAATCCTAGCCACTAGACCAGTAGTCAGAGACAAGGGCCCTGGCCCTTCAGTTTTGCAGAAAAAAAAAATTTTCAAAAGAAAAGTAAGTGGAAAAAACACTTTTTAAAGAGGAAAAGTATTTTTTAAGAATATTTTTATTTATTAAGAGAAAAAAAAGAGTACAGTACCTGTGGATAGACACATGGGTAGACTCAGAGAGTCTCTGAGTTGCACTCTTGTGGCAATTTGAATTTCTTTTATGGAACATTTGTTCCTGGTATTCTTTGGCCAATCATTTTGATTTACCTGGTTCACAGTCCATATATGGTATATCCCAGAATCCTCCCATGTGTGCACATCCATTTCTTAGCCAAGATGGATTCTACCAAAGAGGCCTGTGGGTAAAGCATCCCTTGACATCACTCCCCTTTGACCTCTGAGGAGCCTTTCTACACGTGTGTGTGATTGGGAACATCTCCTCACTTCAGGAATCAGAAATATGTGGTCTGAGCAAGGTCCAGCCTCCTCTCTTGTTTCCTGTTATTCTCATCTTAGAGTTTCGGTGTACAGGGGATTAATCTCCAATTGCTTTACCCTGGGTGGGGGATGGACATCTACTTCCTGCCTCAAGCGGATACAAGGTATGTAGTAGAATAAGATCCTAATGAATAGAAAAGTAACCTTGATCAGTGATAACAATCAATGTGTTAAGGTTTGAATAATCAAGAAGATCAATTAAGGCAGTGATGTGCAAAGAATGACATTAACAAAAGTGAAAAAGAGTGGTCTCAGGTTTTCCTCTGTTACAAACTTATAAATAGCTGTTTATAGAGAAGTTCTCTGGTTCATAGGATTTTTACAGCTCATGTTCACTCTTTTAGACAAACCACAAGCAAAAATACTCAGTATGATATATTTCATTTGGGAAGAAATTATTCTTAAGAAATCCCTTGCAATAAATGGGAATTTTCAAATATTTCACCTCCAAGGTTGGGAATACAATTGAGTACAAAAATTAAAAAAGGGAAAAACTCTTGGATATCAGAAATACCATAAATATTAAAAATGAGTTAAATAAATTGTATAGAGAAGTTGAAATATAAACTCCAAGAAAAGCAGAAGAGGCATGTTCTACTTTCATAATCTGATCAAAGACTGGCAATATTTGGCTCAGATTTTGAGCTCTGCTATCACAGGCACTTCTCAAGCCCTAGGACACTAGACACTTTTATATTTTCCTTTCCAAAGAGCATTTTCAGACCCTTCTTTAAATCTTTATTTCTCAGACTGTAGATGAAGGGGTTCAGCATAGGTGTGACCACAGTGTACATCACTGAGGCTGTTACGCTTGAGTGTGAGCTGTGGGTAGCAGCAGAGCTAAGGTACACTCCTAAACCTGTACAATAAAATAAGGAGACAACTGAGAGGTGAGATGCACAGGTGGAAAATGCTTTATACTTCCCCTGAGAGGATGAGATTTCATGTATGCAGAACACTATCTTAGAATATGAATAAATGATACCAAAGAGGGAACCACCAGCCAGGAACACAGCTACAAAATACATCACCATGTTATTGAGAAAGGTGTCAGAATTGGAAAGTTGGATCATTTGATGGAGTTCACAGAAAAAGTGAGGGATTTCTAAGACTGTACAGAAAGACAGCTGCAGCACCATTAAGCTTTCTAACAAGGCATGCAGGAGACTGATGATCCAGGACACCAGCACCAGCAGTGCACAGAGCCGGGGGTTCATGATGGCTGTGTAGAGCAGGGGGTGGCAGATGGCCACGAGGCGGTCATAGGCCATCACGGCCAGGAGGAAGATGTCCAGTCCTATAAAGAGTGTGAAAAAATGCATCTGGAAGATGCAGGCTTCATAGGTTATAACTTGGCTCTGAGTGTGGATGTTCCATAGCATCTTTGGGATGGTGGTGGAGGTGAAACCGATATCTATGAAGGATAATTTGGAGAGGAAGAAGTACATGGGGGTGTGGAGGTGGGAGTCAGAGATGGTGGCCAGGATGATGAGCAGGTTTCCAAAGACTGTGATCAGGTACATAGAGAGGAAAAGCCCAAATATGAGGAGCTGCAGTTCTGGATCCTCTGAAAATCCCAGGAGAAGAAATTCTGAAACTTTTGTTTGATTCCCTTGTGCCATGTGGTGGAGGTAACTAACAGAAAAGGGGAAAATAGCACAACTAATTTTCACACACATGCACATTAGTCACAGTGCAAGTGCTTCCATTTGAAGTTTCCCGTTAGGAAATTAAATTCAATATTTGTTCATGGATTTGGTTCACTTTAGAGAAACTCCTGTGTCATCTCTAAGAAGCAAACTTGTGCTTTTCTCATTTTTTTCAGAGCTGTCACACATTCGCAGTTTTAATGAGAAATTCTTTCATGCATTTAAAAATATAAATTGATTTGGGACAATGTTCCAGGTAATGTCTATGGAAGGAGTGTAGGGTGTCAAAAAACAGAAGCTCTCAAAAGCCGGTTATGGAGACCATATGTAAGCAAATGAAAATCATATAGCTTGCCAGATGGTGAGAAGTGTTACAAAGAAAACAAAAGCATGTATAAGGGAGAGAGTGAAAAGGGAGTGCTACTTTTTAATGCATGTTTAAGCAAGACCTGAAAAAAAGGCGATATTTGAACAGAGACATCAAGGAAGAAAGAGACAGTGGATGGGCATACCTGGCAAGTGTGTGCCTGGCAAGGGGAAATCAAAGTGAAGGCCTGAGGAGGGTGCTTGTTTAAGATGTCCCAGTCTAAAAAAGAAGCCAGGGGGTGAGAGAAATGAGCAGGAGGAAGAGTGAGGACAGATGGTGTCAGAAAATATTGAGGAACAAGGTGGTCTCCCTGCTGCTGCTGAAACTTCAAGTCTCGAGGGGTCCTTTGTTGCTGTATCTTCGGCACTTTATGAAATTAAATATTAAAAACACCTATACAAAAGACAGTTGAAGGAAAAATCAAAACTAAAATTCTAAGAGAAAATATAATACAGTACTTATAACTTACTAATGACTTCAATTTTGGATTGCAAAGATATGGTAAAAAACTAATTTAACAGTTTTTAAAATATGAGGTGGGAGCATTATCTGTGTATAATTTCCTTTTAGATAGAAATATATGTATTCAATTCTGCATATGGAAGAAAATTGACAAAGGTAAAGAGGAACCCCAACATGATGCAACTTTTAGAGATAGTTCTAAATTTAAAAGATCGAAATAAGAATAAGGAATAAAGATGAGGAAAGTAGTTGAAAGCATGCATAAAGTGTGGCTTATTAGCATCGAGTATGAAGAGGAACATTCATTTTCATTTTTGATTAAGCTAAGGATTCGCAAGTGAAGAATATTTAGGTGAACACTTAATTGCTTCCATTAAAAAAAAACCAATAATGGATAGAACATAAAATTGACACAGATTTTACCACAGAAGTGTACAAACTTTCAGACCTTCTGCACAAACAATTGTATATGCACATAAGTATCTAAATGGGCTTCCCAGGTGGTGCTAGTGGTAAAGCCCCTGCCAGCAGATGCAGGAGACCTAAGAGACTTGGGTTTGACCCGGGGGGTGGGGAAGCTCCCCTGGAGAAGGGCATGGCAACCCACTCCAGTATCCTTTCCTGGAGAATCCCACAGACAGAGGAGCCTGGCATGTCAGTCCATGGAGTTGCACAGAGTCAGACACTACTGAAGCAACTTAGCAGGCAGGCACATAAAATATCTAAATGGGAAACAGCAAACTGATGATAAAATTGCAATTCTTAGTTTGAAAGAATACAGTAAAAAAAAAAAAACAGGAATAAAAAACATGCTGGGTCACACGGCAGTTCTATGTTTAGTTTTTTTTTTTTTAAAGAAAACTCCATATTGTTTTCCATGGTGGCTGCATCAATTTACATTCCCATCAACAATGCAAGAGGGTTCCCATTCCTCCCCACCCTCTCCAGCATTTATGGTTTGTAGATTTTCAATGAAGGCCAATTCCTCATTGTAGTTTTGATTTGCATTTCTCTAGTAATTAGTGATGGAGAAGGCAATGGCAACCCACTCCAGTACTCTTGCTTGGAAAATCCCATGGACAGAGGAGCCCGGTAGGCTGCAGTCCATGGGGTCACTAAGAGTCAGACACTACTGAGCGACTTCCCTTTCATTTTTCACTTTTATGCATTGGAGAAGGAAATGGCAACCCACTCCAGTATTCTTGCCTGGAGAATCCCAGGGACAGAGGAGCCTAATGGGCTGCTGTCTATGGAGTCGCACAGAGTCAGACATGACTGAAGCGACTTAGCAGCAGTAGCAGCAGCAGTAATTAGTGATGGTAAGCATCTTTTCATAAGCTGCTCTGTGGTGACCTAAATGGGAAGGAAATCCAAAAGAGAAGGGATATATGTATGCATATAACTGATTTACTTTGCTGTACAGCAGAAACTAACACAACATTGTGAAACAACTATACTTCAACGAAAGTTAAAAACAAAACAAAAAAGCCTTCCCAAACATGCTGAAATTCACTATACAGAACAAAGCACCTGAACAGACAATTTTCCTTTACTTTTCATGTGATCACATTTATATGAAATGTCCAGAATAAGCTAATCTATAGAGAAGGTAGATTAGTGGTTGCTAGGGGCCAGAAAAAAAGAGACAGAGGGTGTGAATCTAATGATGTGGGGTTCCTTTGGGAAGTGATAAAAATGTTCTAGAGTTAGACAACAGTGATCAATACGCAACTTTGTAAATGTTAAAAGCCCCTTAAACATACACTTTACAATAGTGAGTTATGTAATATCATATCCGACTCTTTGAGACCCCATGGACTATAGACCACCAGGTTCCTCTCTCCTTGGAATTCTCCAGGCAAGACTACTGGACTGGGTAGCCATTCTCTTCTCCAGGGGATCTCCAGGGGATCCCTGACTCAGGGATCGAACTCGGGTCTCCTGCATTGCAGGCAGATTCTTTACTATCTGAGTCACCAGGGAAGCCCCCATTATGTAAACTATGTTCCAGCAAAGCTGTTATTGAAAAAAAAAGAAGACAAAGTTTTAAAAATAATTTTTATCTGAAATTTACCCCCAGTATTTACATCTTTGGTAGAGCAGATGAAGTAAAGTCATGTTAAACTTCTTAACATATTCATATTTCCCTTATGATTTTGACATTTGGAAGAATAAAGAAAGCTTTGGTAAAACATAAAGACAATAAGATTAAAGTAAAAAAAAAAAAAGACAACAAGATAGTATAGAAAACTTCTTCCAAAAGCAGAATAAAAATTAAAAAAAGGGCAAAACAAATATGCCAGGGATCTCAGTATATTAAAATCAGTTCAATTTCCCCACTAAAGACAAAAATTCTCAAGTTGGGCCAAGTCAAAGCCCAACTAACTATTGTTCATCATTATACTGCTACTGCTACTGCTAAGTCCTTCAGTCGTGTCTGACTCTGTGCGACCCCATAGACGGCAGCCCAGCAGGCTCCCCCGTCCCTGGGATTCTCCAGGCAAGAACACCGGAGTGGGTTGCCATTTCCTTCTCCATTGCATGAAAGTGAAAAGTGAAAGTGAAGTTGCTCAGTCGTGTCCGACTCTAGCGACCCCATGGACTGCAGCCTAACAGGCTCCTCTGTCCATGGGATTCTCCAGGCAAGAGTACAGGAGTGGGGTGCCATTGCAGAGGCCTAATATTCAAATAGAAATGAAGTGAATTTAATGAAGAGCAGGGGATTTTATTTATTTGCTTATTTTTTTAGTCACCAATATTTTATTTTTTCACTCAGGAATTCAGTTTCACTGGGGACACACTTTATACCTTAACAACACCTTGGTACTCAGTTGTGTCTGACTCTTTGCAACCCCATGGACGGTAGCCCACCGGGGTCCTCTGTCCATCAGATTTCCCAGGGAAGAGTACTGGAGTGGGTTGCCATTTCCTTCTCCAGGGGATCTTCCCCACCCAGGGATTAAACCCACATCTCATTGCAGGCGGGTTCTTTACCACTAGTGCCACCTGGGAAGCCCCTAACAACATCTCAACATCTTGAAAGTGAAAGTGAAAGTTAGTCGCTCTGTCGTGTCCAACTCTTTGCAACCCCATGGACTGTAGCCTGCCAGGCTCCTCTGTCTGTGGAATTCTCCAGGCAACTGTACTGAGTGGGTTGCCATTTCCTTCCCCTGGGGATCTTCCTGATCTAGGGATTGAACCTGGGTCTTATGCACTGCAGGCAAATTCTATACCATGTGAGCCACCAGGGAAGCCCTAACAACATCTTAACCACATATAACCTAATGTCTTTAGAGCCTTTTATCTTGCCCTGAATAAAGCTCAGTATTGAAAAAGAACACAGGGCACCCAAAGCCAGTGCTCTGGGGCAACCCAGAGGGATAGAGTGGGGTGGGAGGTGGGGGGTGCTCAGGACGGGGTACACATAAACACCTGTGGCCGATTCATGCTGATGTATGGCAAAGCCTATCACAATATTGTAAAGCAGTTATCCGCAAATTAAATTAATTTAAAAAAGTAAAAAAACCCACAAAAACACCTGTTTTTGGATGTGGACCATTTTGAAAGTCATTTATTAAATTTGTTACAGTGTTGCTTCTGTTTTATGTTTTGTTTTTTGGCCACAAGGCATGTGGGATCCTAGCTCCCTGACCAGGGATCAAACTCACACCTGGGCATTGGAAGGCAAAGTCTTAACCAGAAGACTGCCAGAAGTCTCATAAAAGCACTTTTAAATAGGGTTATATGTTTGGGTGAAAATGCTCCCTTCTCATCTCCAACTCCCTGCCAAAGATGTCTACTTCCTAATCCATGGATTGAACAGGCAATTTTATTTTATTTTTTAAAACCTTTTTATTTTGTATTGGAGTATAGCTGATTAACAAATTTGTGATAGTTTCAAGTGGACAGTGAAGGGACTCAGCCATATATATATATACCTGTGTCCATTCTCCCCCAAACTTCCTTACCATCCAGGCTGCCATATAACATTGAACAGATTTCCCTGAACAGGCAATTTTAAATACAGAAAGTAACGGGCTAACTGATCTGCAAATATATTCAGCCTTACAATGAGTGAATTCATTGCAAATTAAGATCTAGCTTACCCATTTATGGGCTTCTCTAGGGGTTCAGATGGTAAAGAATCTGCCTGAAATGTAGGAGACCCAGGTTTGATCCCTAAGTTGGGTAGATCCCCTGAAGAAGAGAATGGCAACCCAGTATTCTTGCCTGGGGAATCCCACAGACAGAGGAGCCTGGCGGACCCCGGTCCATGGGGTCACAGAGCAGGACATGAATGATTGACTAACATTTGCACTTTTGCACTACCCAATTATGAGCTTCCCAGGTGGTGCTAGTGGTAAAGACTCTGCCTACTAATGTAGGAGATGCAAGAGACAGGTTTGATCCCTGAGTTGGGAAGATCCCCTTTAGGAGGGAATGTCAATCTACTCCAGTATTCTTGCTGTGTAACAAAGTGTTGCATGTGACTAAGCACTACCCATTTACATGTAATAAATTTTAGAAAATTTGAATAATAAGAGGGAGGAGATACTAGATACACTAGATAGACACTAGAAATGTGTGTCTCATGAACTGCTGTTGCAGGGAAATGTTTGCCAGCATTCTTTGGTGTGGATCTTACTCATCATAGTCAAATATGTCCCTTCTTAAAAAATACCCTACCCTACATCACTTTACATTCCTCCACAGCTAATACCCTATATCTTTACTCCAGTTAGTCACAAAGTTCCTTGGATTTCGATTCTATTTCTATTGGAAACACCTTATACCTCTTATTCCTTCTCCAAATTGGGTAATTTAATGGTCAACATTGACCCTTCTGTTCATGAGTTCAATATTCACTACTATTTCAGGCATCACAAATTAAAATGTTAATCAATCAGGCAAACAAACAACTTAAGTGGTCTTGGCTCTGGGCTAGTCTGGGCTGGCTCTCAGGTAAACTCCGGTAAATGTTCTTGGCTGCCGTTATGTTTGATCTCCTGCAGGGTTTACTGGACTCTTGGACTCACCTGGGTGGGGTCTCTGAGAGGATGGTTGTATATAGACATCCAAGTTCCTCTTGGATGGTTCATGGTGAAGAAAGATGCTCTGCTTCCAGACAAGACAGTGGGATGGAGTTAAGCATTGGTTCCCTGTGCAGACTTACAAGTCCACAAGTTACAATCATGTCCTCTCCATCTGAAGGACGTGCAGGCTGAGGGATGCAACAGAGGAGATATTTACAGCTCCCTATGTTTCCTCATTAGCACATTTCCCTCCTGTTACACCAGCCTCTAGTAATTAATTTTCCTATGGGACACAGATCTGGTCTGGACAGATCTGGTGGGACGCTGATCTGGTCTGGACAGAAGAGAATTTTCCCACTCATTCTCTGTGTGGAGACAATGTTACAAGCCAGTTGAATTCAGTGATTATTTCTCCTTTTCCATGATCTTTCCTGTCTTTTTTAGGGGAATAAACCTTAAATAGCAGCACCTTATCCCAACTCTCAGTTCAAGTTTTCTTCTCTGTCTTGATTAGGTTCCTAATCAAAGCATTGGTAGGTCAGAGCTCCTCATGTGTCTCGAAAAATTACTCTTCCCAACTTCAGTAAGTTGGATAACTTTGTCATTTTAATATAAAACCTTGGGCAGAACTTCCCTGATGGTCCCGTAGTTAAGAATCTGCATAACTACTGAGCCCATGTATCACAACTGCGGAAGCCTGCTCACTCTAGAGCCCATGCTCTGCAATAAGAGAAGCCATTGCAATGAGAAGGCTTCTCACTGCAACTAGAGAAAAAAAAAAAAAAAAAAACAACTTGGGCAGCATGCTGCTTGGATTCACTACAGTTTTGCCAAAATAATTAGGAGCTTCATACATACAGCATAAGTTAGGGGCTGTCACAATTAGTCTCTCATTAGAAAAATGTTTGTTAAGCATGAAACATACAGATCTTAGCACTTTATAGGAATGATATGCTTTCATTTTTAGAAACAAACATTCTATAAGATAGTACTTTACAAACTCCGTTTTCCATTGCAGAAATAGGTTTCCTGTGGATGAGTGATTTGCCAGTTATTATCCAGGTTAAGGTACGTGGCCTTTATTGGAATTCTGCCAGCTCATTTCTACCTTGCAAACTCCGGGCCAGTGGTTCTCAACTAGAGATACCTTTGCCCGGCATGATATTTGGTCATGTTGAAGGGATATTGCTAAACATCTATGATGCCCAGGACAGGTGTGTGCGTGCTGAGTCGTTTCAGTCCTGTCCAACTCTTTGCAACCCTATGGATCATAGCCCGCAAGGCTCCTCTGTCCATGGGATTCATCAGGCAAGAATACTGGAGTGCGCTGCCATGCCCTTCTCCAGCCCAGGGCAGTACCCAGCTCAAATAATGATCCTGTGACCAAAAGTCAACAGTGAGAAAGTGAATGGTCCTGTTCTAGACCAGCACTTTCTCCACTTCATTGTGCATACCAGTCACCCAGATGCTGGTTCAAATGCAGTTTCTGATTCAGCTCGTCCTGCCTGGTGAGTCAAGAGACTTTGCATTTCTAACAAGATCCTGGATGATGTTGATGAAGCTGGTACTGGACTGTGGCCACTCCATGTGTAAGTCAGGCTGTTTTAGAGTCTTGTACATAGTTTTCTCTACCTCATATTACCTTTGCATGACATTTTGAAGAAAAGTGTATGCATTCATTCCAGAGGTTGTGAAAAATTTTGTATACAATTCTTCTAAACTTTTTGATTTTGTACTGGTATATGGCCAGTTAATAAACAATGTTGTGATAGTTTCAGGTGAACAACGAAGGGACTCAGCCATACATATACATGTATCCATTCTCTCCCCAAACCCCCTCCCATCCAGGCTGCCACATAACACTGAGCAGAGTTCCCTGAGCTACACAGTAGGTCCTTGTTACTTATTCATTTTAAATATGACAGTGTGTACAAGTCCATCCCAAACTCCCTAACTTTGCCTTACCCCCAACATCCCTCCCCCACATAAAGACATGTATTTTATAATCTATTTCTGTCAGTGACTGTGGTAGGTATTGGCATAGATATGAAGAAGAGAATAGGATTCTAATGAGGAAAATAACATTCAATGCCATATTATAAAACACTATATGTTGAATTCCAGAATACCAGGAAGAGTAGTTAAGGTAGTGATATACAAAGGAATGAAGTTCACACAAGTGAAATCTGTGGTCAGAGATTTTCCTTCTTTTAAACATGTGAGTAGCTGTTGCTGCTAAGTCGCTTCAGTCGTGTCCGATTCTGTGCGACCCCATAGATGGCAGGCCACCAGGCTCCCCCGTTCCTGGGATTCTCCAGGCAAGAACACTGGAGTGGGTTGCCATTTCCTTCTCCAATGCATGAAAGTGAAAAGTGAAAAGTGAAAGTGAAGTCGCTCAGTCTTGTCTGACCCTCAGCGACCCCATGGACTGCAGCCTACCAGGCTCCTCCATCCATGGGGTTTTCCAGGCAAGAGCACTGGAGTGGGGTGCCATTGCCTTCTCCATATGAGTAGCTATGCGTGCCTAAAGTAGTAGCTATGGGTGCCTAAGTAGTTTTTTTCCCACAGCACCAGTAAAACTTATGACTATTCTTTTAGTAAAAGGAAAGAGAAAAATACTTGGTACTATATATTTTATTTGGGTCTTCCTTTGTGGCTCAGCTGGTAAAGAACCTGCCTGTAATGCAGGAGACCCGGGTTTGATCTCTGGGTTGGGAAGATCCCCTGGAGAAGGGAAAGGCTACCCATTCCAGTATTCTGGCCTGGAGAATTTTATAAACTATCTATGGGGTCGCAAAGGGTTGGACACGACTGAGAGACTTTCACTATGTATTTTATTTGAGACTAAATTGTTCTTAAGTAATCCATCTAGTCATATGAAAAAATGGTAATTCCCTAATTGTTTGGAATCAAGTTTGAGAAAACATTTGAGGGAGTGGGAAGACCATAAGATGGGAAAACTCTTGAATATGAGGTAGATCACAAGACTTAATCAAGTGAGTTACATAAACTGTACAGAGGAGTTGAAGTCAAAGTAATGAAAATGCTAGAAAATAAATAGAAGGAGCAAGCTGTACTTCCTCAATCTGATTAATCTGAAAAAAAGATTCACAATTTCTGACTCTGGGTCTCGGAATCCTTCAATCTTGTGTTCTTCCTCAGCTGAAGGGGGCTTCACAAGTTGTCCTGGTGGTAAAGAATCCGTTTGCCAATGCATGCAAAAGACATGGGTTCGATCCCTGGGTCAGGAAGATTCCCTGGAGAAGGAAATGTCAACCCCCTCCAGTATTCTTGCCTAAGAAATCCCCTGGAGAGAGGAGCCTGGCAGGCTACAGTCCAGGGGTTTGTGAAGAGTCGGACATGACTGAGCAACTAAGCACAGCACAGCACATGGGTATTAAATCATAACACTGAATACATTTAGCCCACTTTCTATACCAAATAATTTTATCCCACCTTACTTGCCAAATAATTTTAGTAAGCTACAAAAATGTGCTACTTATAAAATACTTTATAAATAAAATACTTATAAAATATGTCTAAAGAAAATGTAAGAAGTATGTGTATTAAGAGTGTGTGTACATTTGTACATCTTCAAATAAACACTCTCACACCCTCATTTGGGCTTCCTTGGTGGCGCAAGTGGTAAAGAATCTTCTTGCCAATGCAGGAGACAAAAGAGACTCAGGTTCAATCCCTGGCTTGGGAAGATACCCTGGAGAAGGAAATGACAACCCGCTCCAGTATTTCTTGCCTAAAAAATTCTGTGAACGGAGAGGCCTGGCAGGCTAAGTCCATGGAGTAGCAAAGAGTTGGGCATGGCCGAGCACAAACATGCATGCACTCATACATATGTACAATCACATGTTCATTTGTAGTCTCCTTTATAATATTGAAAAGAAGCTTGAGAGAAAGTTGGAAAGAATAGAAACAAAAAGGTGAATGTCTGTATGGTACTGGCACAAAGACAGAAATATAGATCAATGGAACAAAATAGAAAGCCCAGAGATAAATCCACGCACATATGGACACCTTATCTTTGACAAAGGAGGCAAGAATATACAATGGATTAAAGACAATCTCTTTAACAAGTGGTGCTGGGAACTCTGGTCAACCACTTGTAAAAGAATGAAACTAGAACACTTTCTAACACCGTACACAAAAACTCAAAATGGATTAAAGATCTAAACGTAAGACCAGAAACTATAAAACTCCTAGAGGAGAACATAGGCAAAACACTCTCTGACACACATCACAGCAGGATCCTCTATGACCCACCTCCCAGAATATTGGAAATAAAAGCAAAAATAAACAAATGGGACCTAATTAACCTTAAAAGCTTCTGCACATCAAAGGAAACTATTAGCAAGGTGAAAAGACAGCCTTCAGAATGGGAGAAGATAATAGCAAATGAAGCAACTGACAAACAACTAATCTCGAGAATATACAAGCAACTCCTACAGCTCAACTCCAGAAAAATAAATGACCCAATCAAAAAATGGGCCAAAGAACTAAATAGACATTTCTCCAAAGAAGACATACAGATGGCTAACAAACACATGAAAAGATGCTCAACATCACTCATTATCAGAGAAATGCAAATCAAAACCACTATGAGGTACCATTTCACACCAGTCAGAATGGCTGCGATCCAAAAGTCTACAAGTAATAAATGCTGGAGAGGGTGTGGAGAAAAGGGAACCCTCTTACACTGTTGGTGGGAATGCAAACTAGTACAGCCACTATGGAGAACAGTGTGGAGATTCCTTAAAAAACTGGAAATAGAACTGCCTTATGATCCAGCAATCCCACTGCTGGGCATACACACTGAAAAAACCAGAAGGGAAAGAGACACGAGTACCCCAATGTTCATCGCAGCACTGTTTATAATAGCCAGGACATGGAAGCAACCTAGATGTCCATCAGCAGATGAATGGATAAGAAAGCAGTGGTACATATACACAATGGAGTATTATTCAGCCATTAAAAAGAATACATTTGAATCAGTTCTAATGAGGTGGATGAAACTGGAGCCTATTATACAGAGTGAAGTAAGCCAGAAAGAAAAACGCCAATACAGTATACTAACGCATATATATGGAATTTAGAAAGATGGTAACAATAACCCTGTGTACGAGACAGCAAAAGAGACACTGATGTATAGAACAGTCTTATGGACTCTGTGGGAGAGGGAGAGGGTGGGAAGATTTGGGAGAATGGCATTGAAACATGTAAAATATCATGTATGAAATGAGTTGCCAGTCCAGGTTCGATGCACGATACTGGATGCTTGGGGCTGGTGCACTGGGACGACCCAGAGGGATGGAATGGGGAGGGAGGAGGGAGGAGGGTTCAGGATGGGGAACACATGTATACCTGTGGCGGATTCATTTTGATATTTGGCAAAACTAATACAGTTATGTAAAGTTTAAAAATAAAATAAAATAAAATTAAAAAAAAGGTGAATGTCTGAATTTTCATGGGACTGAAAGAGTATATACATTTGAAAAATTTAAATTATAATGAATGATCCTAATTTTAATAGACTTACTTTCCCACATTAATTCCTTAATGACCTCAAAATAAAACACACATTCCCAATTTTTCAGTGAGAAATTTGTTGTCCCAGTTAATGGGACAGGATATCTCCAGTTTGACTCTTATTTTCTTCTTCTACTTAACGTAGGGTTTCAACACAAAATGCCATTGCCCAAGGGAAGCTAAATGAGTGAATTGAGAGACTTAGTTCTCTCAAACTAAGTTGTATATGTGTGTTTGATTCCATTGCTGCTGTAACAAACTACTATTTGAGTGGCTTCTAAAAAAGAAACAAATTTATATCTTAAATTATGGAGGGTGGAATCCTGAAAAGGGTCTCACTGGACTAAAATCAAGGTATTTGTAAACCTATGATCCTACATGATGCTTCATTGGAGAATGCATTTCCTTTTCTATTACAGATTTTAAAGGACACATACTTTCTTTTGCTTAGAACATGTCCTCCATCTCCAAACCAGCTGTAAAGCATTTTCAAATGTCGCTCTCACTCCAACTTTCTTCCCATCTTGTCCACATAAGCAATTATAGTTAATTGAAACAATCATCAAATTGGAGAGAGGTGATGATAATTGTAGTAATCTGATTCTACTTTTTCTAATCATTTGTTCTGATATTTGAAGATAATATTCATGACTACTATGTTGTTCAAGTTTATAACATATAATTGTATGAACAAGTGACACTACTTCTGTCCCTTAGGGGTCACATGGAGAAGCTGGGAGATTGTGGATGTTTGCACAACACCTGTGACCGCAAGAGACATGAGACACACCCACTCTAGTATTCTTGCCTGGAGAATCTCATGGACAGAGGAGCCCGATGAGCTACAGTCCATAGGGTTGCAAAGAACTGGACATGACTAAAGTGGCTGAGCATGCACACACATGGACTGTAGCCTGCCAGGCTCCTCTGTCCAAGGCACGAATACTGCAGTTGGTTGCCATGCCCTGCTCCAGGAGACTCTTGTTTTGGGTACAAGTTAATCACTAAAGGGATAGTGCCTATGGCTTGAAGTATACATAATGGCCCATCTCCCGGAACCCTGCCTCCCATGTCTGCGTGTGCACACGTAGTCACTTCAGTTGTGTCTGACTCTTTGCAACTCTATGGACTGTAGCCCACCAGGCTCCTCTGTCCATGGGATTCTCCAGTCAAGAAGTGGGTTGCCATGCTGTCCTCCAGGAGATCTTCCTGGCCCAGGGATAGAACCCCCATGTCTGAATCTAAACTAAATTATCTTTGTTTACTTCACAAAAAACATCCTGATAATGTCCACCTGTAAATGGCTTCAGGAAAGAAGAAATGACATCCCCTCCAGAGCCTGGCTGGAACTAGGAGACAGTTGCAACACCTTATTCCCTTTTACTATACCTACCCTTTACCACTCTGCTCTATAAAGAAACATTCACACACAGTAAGGTGGTTCTTTGGGACACTTGATCACAGTTTTCTTGGTCTGCAGGCTTTCCATAGGGTCTCTATTGCTTGCCCCCAAAACAAGTAAGGGCTTGGAATCAGCAACAACAAAAACAACAACAGCAAGTACTCCATATGATCTATTTTATTTGAGAAGAAATTATCCTTGAAGGGATCCATGCAGTCCCTTGGGATAAGTGGGAATTTCCAAATATTTCACAAACAAGTTTGGGAATACAATGATGAGAGTTGAAAAATGAAAAAGGAAAAAATCCTGGTTATGAGAGATATTACAAAACATAAAATAGAGTTACATAAATTGTATAGAGAATTTGAAATCAAAATATAAATCCACCCCCTCCCCCCCCCCCAAAAAAAAAATGGAAGAGGCATGTTCTGTGTTCACAGTCTCATCAAAGAGTGGCAACGTTTGGCTCTTGTGTTGAGCTCTGCTACCCAGGGTGCTTCATAAGTCCTAGGATAGAGTCACCTTTTAGAGTCACCTTTCCAGAGTATTTTCAGACCTCTCTTTAAGTCTTTATTTCTCAGACTGTAGATGAAGGGGTTCAGCATGGGTGTGACCACAGTGTACATCACTGAGGTTGTTATGCTTGAGTGTGAGCTGTGGGTAGCAGCAGAGCTAAGGTATACTCCTGCTGCTGCTGCTGCTAAGTCGCTTCAGTCGTGTCCGACTCTGTGCGACCCCATAGACGGAAGCCCACTAGGCTCTCCTGTCCCTGGGATTTTTCAGGCAAGAACACTCGAGTGGGTTGCCATTTCCTTCTCCAAGTACACTCCTAAACCTGTGCAATAAAATAAGAGAGATGAGAGGTAAATAAAATGAGAGGTGAGATGCACAGGTGGAAAATGCTTTATACTTCCCCTGAGATGATGAGATTTCATGTATGCAAAACACTGTCTTAGAATATAAATAAATGATATCAAAGAGGGAACCACCAGCCAGGAACACAGCTACAAAATACCTCACCATGTTATGGAAAAAAGTGTCAGAATTGGCAAATTGGATCCTTTGATTGAGTTCACAGAAAAAATGAGAAATTTCTAAGACTGTACAGACAGACAGTCGCCACATCATTGAGCTTTCTAACAAGGAATGCAGGACACTGATCATCCAGCACACCAGCACCAATAGCCAACAGAGCCGGGGGTTCATGATGACTGTGTAGAGCAGGGGGTGACAGATGGCTGCATACTGATCATAGGCCATCACGGTCAGGAGGAAATTGTCCAACCCTGCAAACAGAATGAAAAAGTACACCTGGGTGATGCAGCCTTCAAATGTTATGATGTTGCTCTGGGTCTGGATGTTCCACAGCATCTTTGGTGAAGAGGAAAAGTTAAAATTTTACATAACTTCCTGCTCCTTCTGCCTCTGTAGCTCAGCTTGCTCCTTGCAAAGCCTAGATCACGTAGGTCACATAGTCTCACAATGTGGGAACTCACAATATTAGAAACTGGAGCTTATCTCACTCACCCTTGCCCTGCTCTTTGCAACTGCCAAGCCCCTGCAAATCTGCTTAATCATGCCTGTCCATGTACAAAATCTCTGTAACCCCTTTGTTTGGGCCTCAGGGTTTGGAGTGTTAACTCCTCTGGGCCCACCGGCATACATAATAAAGCTGAGTTCTCCAACTCTCTAAGAGTGGTGCTTGGCTTCTGGAGTACTGGTTTCTGTAACATTTCTGGGGGCCCCATCGAAATTCCAACCATACTGGCCCCTTAAGCTGCCACACTGGTGGATCAGCCATGTTGGAGCAAAGGAACCCCGAGACCAACGAGGAGGCGCGCCACCTGATGGTATTCTGGATTCTCTTTCGGACCAGTGTTCTGACTCTCCGGATGGCCAAGCCCCAACTGGACTCATTGGAGGGACAGACCAACTCACCAGGAATGGCCACAGGATCAGTTAAGGCCCTGGGCCAGTCCCCAGTCAGATCCTACTCCAATGGGTAGAAGAGTAGACTGATCACCTCCTTGGAGCTCCCAGGAAGGGAGCAACAGTTAAGGAAACCTGGGGACTTGGGAGAACGGAGGCATTGTGATAGCCTCTGAATGATTGTGAGTGTGAGTCTGCTGATTGAATGGAGTGAGAGAAATTTTTCTTTTTGGAAACTGCAAAACCAATTCTTTTTGCATATACAATTAAAAACAACTAGCTTGTTAAAGGCCTACCTAGGAGAAAGCTTGAAGTTAACCCTTTCCCTGTCCTTAAAATACACAGCCAACTTTGCCTGAGACCTCAGGCAAATTAGAACTTCAAGCAAAGAAAAAAAAAGGGGGGGGCGGTAAAAGAGATATTTTAACTCAAACGGAAAACTATAAGATCTCTGTCAATCTGTCTGTCTGGATTTATGTATGTCTCAGTGTATGTCTTTTGTTTTTTTCTGATAATACTGTTGAAGTTGTAATGAGTTCTAATTTAATTGGCCTAAAGAAAAGTAAGCGTTTACAAATCAAACAATTCTAAATACAAGAAAAATTAATCTAAATAAATTTCAGATTCACTTAAACTGGGAAATAGTCAATATTAAATATTAAACAAGTATTAATGCTTGTTTGCTAATCTAATAAGGAAGTAGAAGGTATGTTTTTAATAAAAAAGGTATAAAAAATAAAATTACATTTTATGAAGGGAATAAAAGTAGGTCTGACTTACAGGTGGCTGTTACGAAAAGTGATTAGAAGGTTTGTGGAAAGCTAAGTTTAAAACAAATTTAATTAAGTTTACCTAAATGAGTTTAAAGTAAACTGGTGCAAAACTTGAATTCAGCCTTTCTCTCTGTTAAGAGGACATACTTTCTTCAGATGTTGAACTGCTTTTAATAATAGGTTTAAGTTTCTTTACCTCTTAATTGATCTGTTCTATATTTACTTTTGAAATCTTTTGTTAACTTTGGCTAAGTAAATAACTATTATTTCACAGTAACTTACATGATCCTACCTGACTGTTATAAATCCTTTTGATATTTATCGATAAAACTTTCTAAATAACTTGACTTCTAGCTAACTTTGGAATGCTTCAGAGGGCCCCTGAGACAGGTAACTTAATAGCTACCTGGGTTCATTGGACATGTTAAATTACATGGAAGTACTGTTAAAGGGGTGATAAATCTTTTCAGGTTATACTGTATGGTTGATGTTACTAAATAGATATCTTAAAATTGTGTGAAATTCATATAGATCTGATATGCCCTGATAAAATATGGTCAATTAGAATTCTAGTTATCATATTAAAGTGTTCAATGACCAGGTTTCTTTGTCAATTGCAATAGAATCAGATTTTAAACATGCCTTCTATGGGTTTACTCTCATGCCTTTAGAAGAATACTGCTAGTTCTTCAAGATTTATGGAAAAGACTTTCTAAGGTTAAAGAGATAAACAAATTTTGTTATTAATGGTAAGCTGGTACTAGACTAGAATTTGGTCTTCTCTCTGTTTAGAAAGCAAAGTTTTCTTAGAATGCAGCTTTCGATAACAGATTATAAATTTATTTGTCTTTAAGTGATTTATATGAGATGGCTGGATGGCATCACTGACTTGATGGATGTGAGTCTCAGTGAACTCTGGGAGCTGGTGATGGACAGGGAGGCCTGGCGTGCTGCGATTCATGGGGTTGCAAAGAGTCAGACACAACTGAATGACTGATCTGATCTGATCTGATTTTTTATAGTTGTTTTTAAAATCTTTTGTTACTTTGGTAAAGTAAATAAATATTATTTAAGATTATGGTACATGTAGACAAAGCTCATTCTGCTTCTACAAAAAATAACCTTTCACGGTTAGACTTTTGCTATCCTGATGTTATTAAAACATGGCAATAGTCGCTTTTAAATCAAGAAATTAAAAATGGATAAACAACAGCTGAAAATCAAAGAGCCAGGGCTATGGGAAATCCAAGACAGCTGCTTGGTTTTTCCCAGCTCCCTGACGGACCTCATTTTTATTTGACAGGCTAAAGCCTTCCCTGGCTACAGTGTTAATGCCTTCACAATGAGTTCTCTCTCTCTCTCTCTCTCTCTCTCTCTCTCTCTCTCTCTATATATATATATATATATATATATATTTCACTGAATATTAAGTTCTAGTTTTGTTAATTAAGGTGTGTGCTTACCAAGACTCACTTCTGAGACAGTTCATTGATATGTTATATTGCTAAAAAGTTTAATTAAGTTATTAAAAAGGACACTCTAAGATTGTTTCTAAAGCTTATCTCAGTAACCAATCTCTGGATAAAGGCCAAATGCTCCATGATGTACAACCAGGAGATTAACACTTGGCCATAATCAAATCAGATGACCTGGAGGTATACCAGGCTATACCCAATGAAAGTTCTTGACTTAAATTCTTGTTTGTGACCTCACTAATAACTGATAGCTATATTATTTTCTATGTAGCATGCTTCAGAAGATTATTTATTATGTTACCAAATATGTGACCGAGCCTGTGATAAACTGCTGATATGCAGTTCCATATGAGATCAATAGTTGTAACAATGTAACTCTGCTGCTGCTGCTGCTAAGTCACTTCAGTTGTGTCGGACTCTGTGCTACACCGTAGACCGCAGCCTACCAGGCTCCTCCATCCAATGTAACTCTAGATATGGGAAGAAGCAACAAGAGGAAATATTTTTCTAGACCAAGAGGTTAGTAAGGCAGGTATGGTCCAGAGACTTTTGCTACTTACAAGGCCTGGTCTAGAGACAACACACTGAGTGGCCTGTCGATGGGATCTTTGTTAGACCTGGGAATGAGCCTTCCCAGCACTGCAGGACACAGTGACCATGAAATGTCCCCGAAACATGGTCAAATATGTGGCAAGGAAGGGGCCCTGCTGACTGAAAGTTGACCCTTGCCACCTGCCTCTACAAAGATTAAATCATGACCACTCGATGGACATGGGTTTGGGTGAACTCTGGGAGTTGGTGATGGACAGGGAGGCCTGGTGTGCTGCGGTTCATGGGGTCGCAGAGAGTTGGATAAGACTGAGTGACTGAACTGAACTGAACAAGATGCTGACCTTCAACATCCCTTTGAAAGGAGCTCAGTGTGGAGACAAAAAATAAGGCTCTCTGTGCTCTGGGAAAAACCCAGAAAAACAGCCCTTCAGCTAGTCAAATGTTTTTAGGTAAAGATTTTTATGAGTCCAAATTCTTGCATCTTCTCATACCTAGATAAACACTAATGTCATGAACCAATGTCTGGACCTGGTTCTCGTGGCTAGCCCCACAACAACTTTCATACTTCTATTAATCTTTGGGCCATATATCCTTAACTTTCTTGTTAAGTTTGTTTCTCCAAGTAGTAGTATGACAAGAATATCCCCTGGTCAACACCCAAACAATGCTGGAGCAAGCTGTCTTATTCTGTGGACTCTCATCTCCCTACATAAATGCACTCCGAACTCCTCAGGCTATTCTCCCTTTGAGATCTTATACAGAAGACCACCCCCAGTGATAGAAAAGCTCAAGGGAGACCACCAACAACTAGCTGACCTGGAGATGTCCCCAAACCTCCAGGCCCTGGGAAAAGTCTTCTGCTATATCGCTTGATAAGCCTTAGAAAGGACACCCATTCCTTTGGGCAATTGGGTTCATCCCTATCAGCCATGAGATGAAGTATGTGTTAAAGATTAGAAAACAAAACCAAATAAACCACTTTAGCAGTTTGGACAGGCCCTCATACAGTCGTCCTGGCACCCCCTACTGCTGTTAAAGTTACAGGTGTCATCCCTTAGATCCACCACACCAGAGTCAAGAAGGCAGCAGCTTCCTGTGATGAGGACACCTGGAAAGCAGTTCGGGATCCCCCAAACCTCCTCAAGGTCCGGTTTCAAAGACAACAGCACTCACCCATGAGGGACGCTGAGCCCTGCCCTAGTCACTGCAGAAGCTGACTAGTCAATGCACGGCAGAAGCCTGAGGATTCTTCAGCCTTGCTCCAGCCACACTCTGGCAGCTGGCTGGTCAATGCACGGTGGGAGCTTGAGGAGCCAGCTATCAAAATATCAATGGATTTTCATTGTCAATTCTGGCCTGTATCCCTAATCGGTATTACTGCTGTGCTCTTCGTTACAGGACCAACTAGACTCTCTGGTTGGGGTGGTTTACAGAATAGGAGAGGGCTTGACCTACTGACAGCTGAAAAGAGAAGACTCTATCTCTTCTTGAATGAAGAATGCTGCTTTTATGTAAACCAATCAGAAATAGTCAGGGACATGGCCCAACAGCTAAGGGAACAAATCATAGAAAGGAGAGAGAAACTAGCTAATTCCTGGGGTAATTGGAACAATATCTGGAGCTGGACTTCGTGGCTTCTCCCTTTAACTGGTCCTCTCTTCATATTCTTTGTGGTGCTCTTGTTTGGCCCTTGTATTCTCAACCCTATTACCCAGTTCATAACCTCTCAAATTAAATCCAAAAAGGTGCAAATGGTAATAGCTCAATATAGCCCCTTAAACGAGGGGGAGCTCTGAATGACCTACCAAAACATGAGATGGTGCTTTCTGCAACGAGTGATAGAAGCATCAAGAAGGGGGAATGAAGAGGAAGAGTTAAAATTTTACATAACCTCCTGCTCCTTCTGTCTCTGTAACTCAGCTTGCTCCTTGCAAAGTCTGGATCACATAGGTCACTTAGTCTCAGAAAGTGGGGACTTACAATACTAGGAACTGGAGCTTATCTCACTCATCCTTGTCCTGCTCTTTGCAATCACCAAGCCCCTGCAAACCTGCTTAATCATGCCTCTCCATGTATAAAAACTCTGTAACCCCTTTGTTCAGGGTTCAGAGCTTGGAGTGTTAACTCCTCTGGGTCTGCTGGCTTAATAAACCTGAGTTCTCTGACTCTCTGAGTGTGGTGCTTGGTTTCTCAAGTACTTGTTTCTGCAACATTGGGATGGTGGTGGAGGTGAAGCAGATGTCTACAAAGGACAGGTTGGAGAGGAAAAAGTACATGGGGGTGTGGAGGTGGGAGTCTGAGCTGACGGCCAGGATGATGAGCAGGTTTCCAAACACAGTGATCAGGTACATAGAGAGAAAAAGTCCAAATATGAGAGGTTGAAGTTCTGGTTCCTCTGAAAATCCCAGAAGGTGAAATTCTGAAACCCCCGTTAAGTTCTTTGGTTCCATTTGGTGGTTTGACTACCAGGAAAGGGAAAAATTACATGACTATTTTCACACAAATGGGCATTACTCATATGATTGAATTGCTATCTTTTTTATTTTCCCATAAAGATATTAATGTCAATATTTTGTTCACAGATTTTGTGTACTTTAGGTAAACTACCCACTTCAGTATTCTTGGGCTTCCCTTGTGGATCAGCTTGTAAAGAATCTGCCCACAATGCTGGAGACCTGGGTTTGATCCCTGGGTTTGGAAGAACCCCTGGAGAAGGGAAAGGCTACCCACTCCAGTATTCTGGCCTGGAGAATTCCATGGGCTGTATAGTCCATGGGGTCTCAAAGAGTTGGACACGACTGAGCGACTTTCACACTTCACTAGGTAAACGCCTGTGTCATCTCTAATTAGCAGACTTGTCTAAGAGTCAGTGTTTTCCCCAAGATGTCACATATTCAGAGTTTTGGTGAGAAATTCTTTCATGCATCTGAAAAATATAAGTTGAATAGTGACAATGTCCCAAGTACTGTCTATGCAGGGAATGTAGTTTGCTGAAAACAAAAGCTCCTAAGATCCCATTTTGGAGACAGAATTATATAGCATATAATTATATAGCATATCAGATGGTGACAGGTGTTATGTAGAAAAAGGAAGGAGGTATGATGTACAGAGTCGAAAGGGAGTGTGATTTTTCATGTCTGTTTAGGCAAGACCTGTGAACAAGGTGTTATTAGAACAGAGACCTCAAGGATGACAGAACTAGGGCCATGAGCACACCTGGGGCAGTGCATCTTGGCAAGGGAGCAGCTAATTTGAAGGTCCTGAAGAAGATGCTTGTTTAAGATGTTCCAGTCCAAAAAAGAAAGCCAGTCTGGTGAGGGACATGAGCAGGAGGGAGGGGAGAGATGGTGTCAGAAGATGTTCAGGAACAAGGTGTTCTCCCTCTTGCCGCTGAAACATCAAGTCACAAAGGAGTTCTTCATTCATGTTATGTATCTTTTATATTTTAAGGAATTCACTGTTATAAAAAGCCATATGAGAGACAATTGAAGGAAAATGCAAAACCAAATGCTAAATGAAAAATTTATAATCATTGTTGTTCAGTCGCAACTGAAAGGGTAACAAGGCAGGAAGGCTAGGGGTCTCCAAATGGAAGAAATAGGCTGCAAGTGCCAGCCATTTTGTAATCTCTCTCTTAAGTGGCAGGAGGAAACAAACTGCAAGTGTCAGATCTTTTCCCCCTTCTCTATACAAAATTAAAAGGCAGTTTCTTTTAAAATTCTGTGTTTCCATGAAAACACCTGATTCCACCTGAACTTAACTTTTTTCAAACCTTGAGCTAACTATGTGCACTGGGACAACCCAGAGGGATGGTACGGGGAGGGAGGAGGGAGGGTGGTTCAGGATGGGGAACATGTGTATACCCGTGGCGGATTCATGTTGATGTATGGCAAAACCAATACAATATTATAAAGTAATTAACCTCCAATTAAAATAAATAAATTTATATTAAAAAAATAACGTGTTTTTGTTTTGGAAATGTTCTCTTAAGCTATGTTAATGAGACTGTGTATTTGCTTGGGAATCTGCTTCTCTTTAAGATTCATGCCAATTGTTTTATGGCCTGGGATAACGCACCTTGTGCAGATGTTGTCTCAAAATGCATATTGTGGGTGAGGGGCTTGGTGCCACTCTCTGAGTTTTGAAACATTTCCTCTTAGCAGCCTGCTAATAGGTGTATAACTTCTTGCTAAAAACTAGCAAGGGGGCACTCTTTCTGCCTGCTTCTGATGTCTATGTCAGAAGCTTTCTCTATCTCTTTTATACTTTAATAAAACTTTATTACACAAAAGCTCTGAGTGATCAAGCCTCGTCACTGGCTCTGGATCTAATTTCTCTCCTCTTGAGGCCAAGAATCCCAGTGTCTGTCACGGCTCAGCAATAACCTTTCACTACATCGTGTTCCATTTTTTGCAACCCCATGAACTGCATCCATTTTCATTTCTGTTTAAGGCAAGAATTTGAAAATGAAGCATATTGAAGCAGGATTCCCTGTTCTTCACTATCTCAGGGAGTTTGCTCAGACTTACATCAACTGAGTTGATGATGCCATCCAACCATCTTGCTCTCTGAGTCATAATATTTTAATAATATCACTAATTCAATTTTTTTTATTATGAAAGGCATTTAAAGAAATAAGATGATAGCAAGTTTTATAGTATGAGACAGAAACACTATTCAGGTCATAATTTTCTCTTATATGGAAATACATGGATTCCAATATGCATATGGAAGATAAGGGTGATATTTATTCAAATGTAAAGAAAAGAGCCTATCAGATGGAGGCTGACTACAATGCAATTTTTAGTGATAGATTTAGAACAAAAAGACAATAAGGGATGCGGAAAGTAGTTGGAAATATGCAAAAGTGTATCTTATTTGCACTAAATATGAAGAAGAACATCCATTTTCATTTCTGTTTAAGGCAAGGATTTGCAAGTGAAGCATATTGAAGTGATCATTAAATTAAATTAAAAAAAACAGAACAATGGAGAGTACTTAAGATGCCTGGCTCAGATTTTTCACATAAAAATTTTAAATTCTCACACATTCTACACAAATAGTTATATACATACACGACATATTTAAGTGGTAACAGCAATCTTAATGACAAAAATCCAGTTTCTAGTTTGAAAGCATATAATAAATAAACAGGAGCAAAAACATACTGCACTTCCTATAGGAAAGCAAAGGACTTGAATGGGTCAATTTTAAAATGAGGAAGTAATGGGCAAGTGAATTTATTTAATTTAATCTTATTTAATCTTTAACATTTATTCAATCTTATAGGCAATGAACAATTGCAGAGTAAGCTCGTTGGCATACCCATTTTCGCATAATAAAAAAATTTTAAATTTTAATATTAAGAGGCTGGAAATACCGTGAAATGTATGTCTCTAGAACTGCTGTTGCAAAAAATTGTTTGCCAGTATTCCTTGTTCTGGATCTATTCATTATAGTGAAATACACTTCTTTGAAAAATATCCTACTTCACTGTACATCCCCCCATAGCTATAACCTATATCTGTATTTCAATTAATTACAAAGGTCCTTGTACTTATGCCCCACTTTTACTGAAAACACTTTGTACCTCTCATTCCCTGTTCTTATTGGGCTTCCATGTCCATCATTTAATGGTCAATGTTGACCCCTGGATTATTGAGTTCAGTATTCACTTCTATGCATAGTGAAATAATCCATTAATTTATCAGTCAAAACAACAAACAACTGCAGTGATCATGACTCTGTGTTTAGTATACATTGGTGCTCAGGTGAATTCAGGTCAATATTCGTGGCTGTCATTCCATTTGACTGTCTCTTGTAGTATTTACTGGTCTCTTGAACTCACCTGGGTGGAGTTTCTGACAGCAAGATCTCAACATACATGGCCCAACTCATCTTAATGGAGACAGAGACTCTGTCTACAGACTAGATTGTGGAGTCAGGTATTGGTCCCCCAACTAGAGTTCTGACTCTGCAAGCACCAACCAATCTAGTCCAAGGTTGCATAGGCAGAGGGACTACAGCAAAGGAAATATTTATGGCTCCTTATGTCTGATGGTTAGCATGTTTCCGTTTTGTAACTACCACCTCTAATAATTGATTTCCCTGTGGGACAGTGGTCTGGTCAGATAGAAAAAGTTTCCTGCTCATACTCTGTGTCTGGGACTCAATGTTACAAGCCAGATGAATTCAGTATTCAGTGTTTATTACTTCTTTAATAAATTCACCAGTCTTCCAAAGGAATAAGCCTTAAGGTCTCAACACCTCATCCCGTCTCTGAGTTCAAATTTTCTCCAGAGTCTAAGCTTGAGGACTCTGTCTTGGTTAGATCCCTAATCAAGGCATTGACTTCACTCCTGGTGAGCCACAGTCCTTCATATCTAGAGAAAATTAGCATTCCCACCTTCAAAAGTGGGATAATTTTATCTTAAATATAAAACTCTGGGCAGTGTTGTGCTTGGATTTATGACAGTTTTGCCAAAACAGGAGCTTCACACTTACAGCACCAGCTAAGAGCTGCCAGGATTTCCTTCATTAGAAAATGTTTGTTATAAGAGTTGCATGGATTTTAGTACTATATAGGGACTGCATAACTTAATATTTAAAAAACTCCATTCTATGTAATTAGTTTAGTTGCTCAGTCATGTCTGACTTCTTGTGACTCCACGGACTGCAGCACGCCAGGCTTCCCTGTCCATCACCAGCTTCTAGAGCTTGCTCAAACTCATGTCCATCGAGTCAGTGATGCCATCCAACCATCTCATCCTCTCTTGTCCCCTTCTCCTGCCTTAAGTCTTTCCAAGCATCAGGGTCTTTCCCAATGAATCAGTTCTTTGAATCAGGTGGCCAAAGTATTGGAGTTTCAGCTTCAGCATCAGTTCTTCCAATGAATATAGGACTGATTTCCTTTAGGATGGACTGGTTGGATCTCCTTGTAGTCCAAGGGACTCTCAAGAGTCTTCTCCAACACCTCAGTTCAAAAGCATCAATTCTTCCGTGCTCAGCTTTCTTAATAGTCCAAGAATATAAGCCAGCAAAAATTATGTAGCATGGCAGCTGGTGGTGGGTAGTATGAAGAAAAAGAAAGGAGGTATGATGTACAGAGTCGAAAGGGAGTGTGATTTTTCATGTACGTTTAGGTAAGACCTGTGAACAAGGTGCTATTAGAACAGAGACCTCAAGGATGACAGAACTAGGGCCATGAGCACACCTGGGGCAGTGCATCTTGGCAAGGGAGCAGCTAATTTGAAGGTCCTGAAGAAGATGCTTGTTTAAGATGTTCCAGTCCAAAAAAGAAAGCCAGTCTGGTGAGGGACATGAGCAGGAGGGAGAGTGAGGAGAGATGGTGTCAGAGAATGTTGAGGAACGAGGTGGGCTCCCTCCTGCTGCTGAAACTTCAAGTCACAAGGGGTTTTTCATACATGTTTTTTACCTTCTGCACTTTGTGAAATTCAATATTAATAAAGCCATATGAGAGACAATTAATGGAAAATCCAAAACCAAATTCTAAAGAAAAGGTTATGATAATTATAACAATATCACTAATTGAATTTTTTATAATAAGACATTGAAAGAGATAATACAACAGCAAGTTGTTATGAGATGGAAGCACTAAGTTAGAATTTCCTCTTACTTAGAAACATATGGATTTCAATATGCATATGGAAGATAAGGGTGATATTTATTCAAATGTAAAGAAGAGAAGTTTTCAAATGGAGGCTGAACATGATGCAACTTTTAGAGTAGGTCTAGAACGAAAGGACCATAAAGAGTAAGAGATGTGGAAAGGAGTTCAAATTATGCAAAAGTGTGATTTATCTGTACCACATACGAAGAACATCCCTTTTCATTTTTGTTTAAGGCAAGGATTTGCCAGTGAAGAATATTTAAGTGATGGCTCAATTCCATCAGTTAAAAAAAATTGGAGAGAGCATAAGATGACTGATGCAGGTTTTACCACGCAAAATTGAATTCTCAGAAGTTCTACACAAATAATTGTATACATACATGACATATCTAAGGGCGAACAGCAATATTGATCATAAAAATCCAATTTCTAGTTTGAAAGCATATATTAAAAAAAACAGGAACAAAAACTTGCTGAATTTCCTATATGAAAGCAAAGAACTTGAACAGTCAGGTTTAAAAGGAGGAAGTAATGGGTTAATGATTCTACCAGATCAAATCAGTCAATCCAAAGGAAATCAGTCCTTAATATTCATTAGAAGGACTGATGCTGAAGCTGAAGCTCCAATACTTTGGCCACTTGATGCAAAGAACTGACTCATTGGAAAAGACCCTGATGCTAGGAAAGATTGAAGGCAGGAGGAAAAGGGGATGATAGAGGATAAGATGGTTGGATGGCATCATCGACTAGATGGATGTGAGTATGAGCAAGCTCTGGGAGTTGGTGGAAGACAGGGAAGCCTGGCATGCTGCAGTCCATGGGGTCACAGAGTCGGACATGACTGAGTGACTGAATTGAACAGAACAGAACTGAACCAAACGGTTCTATGCATATGTTTAATCTTATAGGTAATGAAATAATTGCAGGTTAAGCTCTTTGGCATACAATTTTGATTTAATAAAACTTTTTTATTTGAATATTAAGAGGGAGGAGACACTGAAATGTATGCCTCATCAAGGGCTGTTGCAGGGAAATGTTTGCCAGCATTCTAGGTCTGGATCTCATTCATCATAGTCAAATATGCTTCTCCTTAGAAAAACATCCTACATCACGGTACATCCCTCCACCAGCTAATTCCCTATATCTCTACTTTTCCTGCCTATACTCTGTGTCTAGGATACAGAGGATATAGTTTTACATTTTCTGCACACCGAATTGTCTTCACCTGAACTTTTGAATGAGAGGTATATGAGTTCATTTCATATGCATAATCAATTCTATCTTTTCAATGCAAGGACCCATGAATCACATCAAATAATATACTTCTGAAAAAGTTTGAATTGATATATTCAAAGAAGATATATATATATATATGTATATGTATATAATCAAGACAAATTGAAAGGTATTCAACAAATTAAAAGGTATTATTGTTGTTTAGTGGCTAAGTCATTTCTGACACTTTGCAACCCCATGGACTGTAGCCTGTCATGCTCCTCTGTTCATGGGCTTTCCAAGGCAAGAATACTGCAGTGGGTTACTTCTTTCTTGTAAATTTATTCTCCATTTATATCCATGCTCTTAATGGGACTGTAAATTGGTGCAGCTACTATAGAAAAGAGTAGGGAGATGCTCAAAAAATTAAGCATAAAATTACCTTATGATCCAGCTATTCCAATTTGATTATTTATCCTAAAAATATGAAATCACAAATTGGAAAAGATATATGTGCCCCTAGGTCCATCACAACATTATTTTTGATAGCCATATATGGAAACAACTTAAGTGCCCATTATTGGATGAATGGATAAAGAAGAAGGCACATATGTATGTAAAATGTAATTCTACTCAGTTATATAATGATGAAATCTTGGAGGAGGAGATTAAGATGGCAGAGTAAGAGGATGTGGACTCCACCTTGCCCACAAACACATAAAAAATAATCTACATATTACATATATACACAACTATATTTAAAACTGGAGAAGGAAATAGCAACCCATTCCAGTATTCTTGCCTGGAGAATCCTATGGACAGAGGAGCCTGGCAGGCTACAATCTATAGGGTCGCAAAAAGTTGGACACAACTGAGCGACTAACACACACACATATTTAAAATAGATAACTAATAAGGACCTACTGTATAGCACGAGGAACTCTTTTCAATACTCTGTAATCGCTTACATGAGAAAAAAGCTAGAAAGAGTATATATGCATACATGTATAACAGATTCAGTTTTCTGTACCCCCGAAACTAACACAGTGTTGTAAATCAATTAAGAGAAGTCGCTCAGTCGTGTCCAACTATTTGCGACCCCATGGACTGTAGCCTACCAGGCTCCTCTGTCCATGGGATTTTTCAGGCAATAGTACTGGAGTGGATTTCCATTTCCTTCTCCAGGGGATCTTCCCAACTCAGGGATCGAACCCGGGTCTCCCGCATTGTAGACAGATGCTTTACCATCTGAGCCACTAGGGAAATCTGTAAATCAATTATATCACAGTAAAAATTTTTAAAAAGTAGGTGCATTAAAAAAACTCGTGATAAAATTCAACATCCATTCATGATAACAATCTTCATCAAAGTGGGTATCAGTTCAGTTCAGTTGCTCAGTCATGTCAGACTCTTTGTGACCCCATGAACTGCAGCATGCCAGGCCTCCCTGTCCAGTACCTGTTCCCGGAGTTCACTCAAACCCATGTCCATTGAGTCGGTGATGACATCCAACCATCTCATCCTCTGTCGTCCCCTTCTCCTCCTGCCTTCAATCTTTCCCAGCATTAGGGTCTTTTCAGATGAGTCAGCTCTTCACATCAGGTGGCCAAAGTATTGGAGTTTCAGCTTCAGCATCAGTCCTACCAATGAACACCCAGGACTGATCTCCTTTAGGATGGACTGATTGGATCTCCTTGCAGTCCAAGAGACTCTCAAGAGTCTTCTCCAACACCACAGTTCAAAAGCATATACACAATGGAGTGTTACTCAGCCATTAAAAAGAATACATTTGAATCAGTTCTAATGAGGTGGATGAAACTGGAACCTATTATACAGAGTGAAGTAAGCCAGAAAGAAAAACACCAATACAGTATACTAATGCATATATATGGAATTTAGAAAGATGGTAACAATAATCCTGTATACGAGACAGCAAAAGAGACACTGATGTATAGAACAGTCTTATGGACTCTGTGGGAGAGGGAGAGGGTGGGAAGATTTGGGAGAATGGCATTGAAACATGTATAATATCATGTATGAAACGAGTCACCAGTCCAGGTTCGATGCACGATACTGGACGCTTGGGGCTGGTGCAATGGGACGACCCAGAGGGATGGTATGGGGAGGGAGGAGAGAGGAGGGTTCAGGATGGGGAACACATGTATACCTGTGGCGGATTCATTTCGATATTTGGCAAAACCAATACAATATTGTAAAGTTTAAAAATAAAATAAAAAAAAAGCATCAATTCTTCAGCACTCAGCTTTCTTTATAGTCCAACTCTCACATCCATACATGACCACTGGAAAAACCATAGCCTTGACTAGATGGACCTTTGTTGACAAAGTAATGTCTCTGCTTTTCAATATGCTCTCTAGGTTGGTCATAACTTTCCTTCCAAGGAGTAAGTGTCTTTTAATTTCATGGCTGCAATCAACATCTGCAGTGATTTTGGAGCCCAGAAAAGTAAAGTCAGCCACTGTTTCCCCATCTATTTGCCATGAAGTGATGGGACCGGATGCCATCATCTTAGTTTTCTGAATGTTGAGCTTTAAGCCAACTTTTTCACTCTCCTCTTTCACTTTCATCAAGAGGCTCTTTAGTTCTTCTTCAATTTCTGCCATAAGGGTGGTGTCATCTGCATATCTAAAGTGGGTAGAGAGGGAACATATCTCAGAAAAATGGCATTTATGACCTAAACACAGCCAAGCTTGTATTCTACAGTGAAAAGCTTAGAGTCTTTCCTCTAAATTCAGGAACAAGACAAGGATGCCCACTCTCTCTACTTCTAGTATCCACTCCTAATACTTCAAAATACTTATGACATTTCCCACAGAAAGGCAATAAATATTCCTAAAATTCAAGGCTTCCCTGGTGACTCAGATGGTATAGAATTGGCCTGCAGTACAGGAGACCCAGGTTTGATCCCTTGGTCAGGAAGATCCTCTGGAGAAGGAAATGGCAACCCACTCCAGTATTATTGCCTGGAGAATCCCATGGACAGAGGGGCTTTGGTGGGTTACAGTCCATTGGGTTGCAAAGAGTTGGACACAACTGAGGGATTAAAACACATACATGGCTAAAATTCATATGGAACCACAAAAGAATCTGAATTGTCAAAGCAATTGCAAAACAAAGCCAATCAACCAACCAACCAAAAAAAAAAAAAAATCCCCATGACAACGAAATTGGGTTTATCATTCTCCTAAACTTCAGGCTGTACTGCAAAGCTACAGTCATCAAAATGGCACGGTACAGTCACATACAATCAATGGAACAGAATAGAGAGCTGAGAAATAAACCACACACTTATGGTCAATTAACCTATGACAAAGTAGGTAAGGATATTAAAAAAAAAAAAAAAGTCTTTCAACAAGTGGTCCTGGGAAAATTGGACAGCTACATGTAAAGAATTAGATTAAAATATTTCTCACACCATATACAAAAATAAACACAAATGTATTAAAGACTTAAAGGTAAGACTGGAAACCATAAAAATCATAGAAGAAAGCATAGGTAGAACAGTCTTTGACCTAAATCATAGCAATATTTTTTTGTATCTGTCTTCTAAAGCAAAGGAAATAAAATTAAAAAATAAACAAATGTGACCTACTTAGACTTGAAAGCTTTTGCAAAGCACAGAAAGCCATTCACCATGAGGAGACAACTTACTGGAGAGCTTATTGATACAACAATCAAAGTAAACAAATGTGAATTGTAAACATCTGATATTTCTTATTTCTGGCATTTGCATCAATATTTAAGACAGTATTCATGATCATTCTGTTTTTCAGGTTTACTTCAAAAAACTGTATTAAAATGTGATTCCATTGAGGTTACTTTCTAGGAAACCAGAGGGAGATTGGAATAAAATAAATTCTTGGGGAGAAAAATTGGTGAGTCTGAATTGCAGACTAGGCAGGAATTCAACCTCTCTTTGTCACTTGCCCTTTGATCATAACAATTGAAGAAATTTCTGATCATAATGAGGACTTATAATGGATGATATTCACATTCATTGATTTTTTTTCTATTATGGCTAACTTTAGAAAAGAGTGAGGTGTTTAATTTAGAGCTATGGAATGACTCGTGAGTGGGCAGCACTGGAAATTTTCAAGGGGAAACAGGAATATAATACAGTAAGTTTCCTAGATATGAATGAGTTCCTTTCCAAGAGTGTGTCCATAAGTCCAATTTGTTCAGAAGTCCAACACAATTAGCGTACCCAATGAACACAATCAGTTTCCCTGGAGAAATGGCAACCCACTCCAGTATTCTTGTCTGGGAAATCCCATGGACAGAAGAGCCTGGTAGGCTACAGTTGATGGAGTCACAAAGAGTCAAACACAACTGAGTAACTAAACCACCACCATCACTATAATAGGTTCATACTACTTTTCACACAAATAACATATGAAAAACAAGTACAAAACATAAAGAAAACCATCTTAAGCTTACTGTATAGTGCCTTGAGAAGTAGTAGTAGAGTACAGCAGCTGGCATATAGGCTTTGGCTTTGAGTGAACAGACAATAATTATTAACTGGAGGAGGGAGAGGAGATTGGAGATGGTAGAGCTGAAGGATCATTAGCAGTAGGAGATGGAAGCTGAAATTTCACTCATACCTGATGCTGATGGCACAGGTTCTGATTCCTTGCTGGATTCATTTGATCTATCCTTTTGAAAAAAAGTTCCCTCATAGCTCCCAGGCTACTCTGGTCGCTCAGTTTGTAAAGAATCTGCCTGCAATGCAGGAGACCCTGGTTCAATTCCCAGGTCGGGAAGTTCCCCAGGAGAAGCGATAGGTTACCCACTCCAATATTCTCTGCTTTCTCTGGTGGTTCAGATGGTAAAAAAACATACCTGCAATGCAGGAGACCTGAGTTTGATCCCAGCTTGGGAAGAGCCTCTGGAGAAGGGCATGGCAACCCACTCCAGTATTCTTGCTTGGAGAATTCCATGGACAGAGGAGGCTGGTGACTATAGTCCTTGGGGTCACAAAGAGTCGGACACAGCTAGCACTTGAAAAAACAATCTGCTGATGTCTTGGTGTAGCTTTTTCTGCCATCAGAGATGACACGGCAGCACTGGATTGCATTCTGAATGGCTGCTGCAACCTTCGTGTACCATTCTACATTCAGGTCCTACACCTCAAAAACTAATTTGTTCTTGTTGTTCAGTCACTCAGTCATGTCTGACTCTGTGAGACCCCCCTGGAGAGTCCATGGAATCCCCTAGGCCAGAATACTGGAGTAGGTAGCCTTTCCTTTCTCCAGGGCATCTTCCCAACTCAGGGATTGAACCCAGGTCTCCCGCATTGCAGGTGGATTCTTTACCATCTGAGCCACAAGAAAAGCCCAGTTTCTGCTGTATGACATAGTAAATTAGCTACTTGTATACATATATTCCAGAGAAGGCAATGGCACCCCACTCCAGTCCTCTTGCCTGTAAAATCCCACGGATGGAGGAGCCTGGTAGGCTCCAGTCCATGGGGTCGCTAAGAGTCGGGTACGACTGAGTGACTTCACTTTCACTTTTCACTTTCATGCATTGGAGAAGGGAATGGCAACCCACTCCAGTATTCTTGCCTGGAGAATCCCAGGGACAGAGGAGCCTAGTGGGCTGCCCTCTATGGGGTCACACAGAGTCGGACATGACTGAGGCGACTTAGCAGCAGCAGCAGCAGCATACATATATTCTCTCCTTCTTGAACAGGCTTTCCTGTCCATCACCATTTCCCAGAGTTTATTCAGACTCACGTCCATTGAGTCGGTGATGCCATCCAACCATCTCATCCTGTCGCCCCTTCTCCTCCTGCCCTCTATCTTTCCTAGCATTGGAGTCTTTTCCAATGAGTTGACTCTTTGCATCAAATGCCCTCTCAAATAAAGAAAATCCCCTTGCTATTTTTTGTGTCATGATTCCCTCTGGTTCTTCAGTTACATCTTCATTCTCTTGTCTTAGTCGTTTCTCTGGTCCTCCAATTCCTTCAATTCCTCTCTCCAGTCTCTTAGTTATTTTCATTTTCGTTTCCATCATTTTTACTTCGTGCTTCTTAGCAGTACCAACAACATCACCACTGCTTTTATGCTTGCTTCTGGACATCCTGAGATTGAAATAAAGAGAGTTACTGTACCCTATACAACACTGTACTGTAAAGTACACAAAAGCACAACCACTTGTAGAGGAGGCACACATGTGACAACATATGCAAGACACTTTATATTTTATTTGAGAACAAATTGTTCTTAAGAAACACATCTCTTCATAGGATAGTGGGAATTTCCCAATTGTTCAGATCCAAGGTTGAGAATAAATCTGAGAAAGTGGGAAAACCATAAAACAGAAAAACTCTTGTATATGAAAGAGAGAGTGAGCACACACTTCAATAAATTGAGTGACATAAACTGTATGGACATGTTGAAATAAAAGAAATGAAAATTCCAGGAAATAAATAGAAGGAGCAAGTTCTACTTTCACAGCCAGATCAAAGAATCTGATCAAAGATTTGCAATTTCAAGCCCTGGATCTCTGAATCCTTCAATTATGTGCCTTTCTTTATCTCAGGACAAGTGTCCTTTTTATAGCTGCCATTCTGAAGAATGCCTTCAGAGCCCTCTTTATGTCTCTGTTCCTTAGACTATAGATGAAAGGATTCAGCATGGGTGTGACCACAGTGTACATCATTGATGCTGTTGCACTTGACTGGGAGCTGTGGGTAGCAGCGGAGCTAACATACACTCCTAGGCTTGTACAGTAAAATAAGGAGACAACTGAGAGGTGAGATACACAGGTGGAAAATGCTTTATGCTTCCCCTGAGCAGATGAGATTCTGTGGATGGAAGACGCTATCTTAGTGTAAGAGTAAAAGATTCCAGTGAGGGGACCACCAGCTAGCAGCACAGCTGTGATGTATATCACCAAGTCATTAGGAAAGCTGTCAGAACAGGCAAGTTGGATCATCTGATTGAGTTCACAGAAATAGTGAGGGATTTCCAACTCTTCACAGAAGGACAGTCTCAACACCATTAAGGTCTGTAACAATGAATGCAGGACACTGATGGCCCAGCTAACCAGAACCAAAATTCTACAGACTTTTGGATTCATGATGACCGTGTAGTACAGGGGGTGACAGATGGCTGCAAAGCGGTCATAGGCCATTACTGTCAGGAGGAAGTCATCCAACCCTGCAAACAGCATTAAAAAATACACCTGAGTGATGCAGGCTTCATAGGTTATAACTTGGCTTTGGATGTAGATGTTCCATAGCATTTTGGGGATGGTGGTGGAGGTGAAGCAGATGTCTACAAAGGACAGGTTGGAGAGGAAGAAGTACATGGGGGTGTGGAGGTGGGAGTCTGAGCTGATGGCCAAGATGATGAGCATGTTTCCAAACACAGTGATCAGGTACATGGAGACAAAAAGCCCAAATACGAGGGGTTGTAGTTCTGATTCCTCTGAGAATCCCAGGAGAAGAAATTCTGAAGGTCTTGTTAAATTCCTTTGTGCCATGTTTTGGAGATGACTACAAAGAAAGGGGAAAATGACATGTTTAACTTGCATCCTCACATTACTGAAATGCTACCATTTATATTTTGTGGTTAAAAATTAATTTAAGTATTTTGTTCTTGGATTTGGCAGAGTATACAGTCTTGAAAAACCAATTCTCCTAAAATCCAGTCATGGAGAGAGAATATAGGAAATAAAAAAGTACAGCATGTCGGTGACAGAGACTATGAATAAATGAAAGCAAGTGTAAGGGGAAAGAGTAAAGAGGGGGTGCTACTTTTTATAGGTGTTCAGGCAAGGCATGCAGATAGGGTGACTTTGAGCAGAGACCTCAATGAAGAAAGAGCAGGAGCCTTGAATATATCAAGTGTGTGCTTGGCAGGGAGAACAGCCAGTGCAAAGGCCCTGGCTGGTGCTTGTTTAAGATGTTCTAGTTTAGGAGAAAGCAATGGCACCCCACTCCAGCACTTTTGCCTGGAAAATCCCATGGACGGAGGAGCCTGGTGGGCTGCAGTTCATGGGGTCGCTAGAGTCGGACACGACTGAGCGACTTCACTTTCACTTTTTACTTTCCACTTTCATGCATTGGAGATGGAAATGGCAGCCCACTCCAGTGTTCTTGCCTGGAGAATCCCAGGGATGGGGAAGCCTGGTGGGCTGCCGTCTATGGGGTCGCACAGAGTCGGACACGACCGAAGCGACTTAGCAGCAGCAGTAGCAGCAATTTAAAGAAAGGAAGCCAGTGTGGGGAGGGTAATGGACAAGAGGTAGAGTGAGGACTGGTGGTGTCAGAGGATGTTGAGGACCAAGGTGGCCTCCTGATGCTGCTGAAATTGTAAGTCATGGGAGTCTTTCATCTGTACTGTGTTCCTCTAGCACTTTCTGAAATTGTTGCAAGACTGTCCTGTATGTTTAAATAAATCCTTCTGTTGACTAAGTTATGGCCTCTGTATCAGTCACCTTGGAATATATCAGTTCAGCACCCCTGGTCTCAGGACTTCTCACACTACACAAGGCACCAAGTCTCTCTCACATACACACAGTAGACCCTGGCTTCCTAAGCTATATTACTTCCATGTGATTTTCACCCTTAACTACCTTGATTGACTTAGTTGATACAACTCAAGTCAATTAGATCAAATTATTTACAACTGCCATCTAGCAATAATCTCAGATACCAATAAACTTGAGTTTTATTTTGATATGGTCATTGTCCTCCTTGTGTTAAGCATACATTATTTGCTCTTTTAAGTGAGCAAAGATGCCTGTATATATATCTATAATCCTCCTCTAATCTGAAACACAAATTGTACAGTAAAAGAGAAAAATGAGCAAAGGGGAAAAACCAACATTTTACAAAACGATGTATATAAGGCACGATGAATATGAATTGAATGTTGGCCATTTTTAGTCTCATGCAACAAATCTTGTTTTTCCTGAGACTATTTAATATTTATTTGTGCTACTGGTTTTATATGATACTCTCCTATCGGCAAACCTCTATCTCCATTTTCACATGTGGCATCTTCTCTTTGTTCTTCTTGGGTTTTGATTGCCTTTCTGATAAGTTCTATGGGCATACTCTAGTCCTAGTTCTGATCTTTGCCCAACCATCAATGACATCTGCAGTCCAAACACACACAAAACCTTCAGACATAGAAACAATTCCAGCCTTTTTTTCTTTATCCATTTCTCTGTTGTTGGACATTTAGATTTCTTCCATGTCCTGGCTATTGTAAATAGTGCTGCAATGAAACTTGGGGGTGCATGTATATTTTTGAATTATGATTTTCTCTGGGTATATGCCTAGGAGTGAGATTGCTGGGTCATATGAAAAACAGAAATAGAGATGCAGACATAGAGAACAAATGTATGGATGCCAAGGGGATAAGAGGAGGTGGGAGGAATTGGGAGGTTGAGATTGACACATGTACACTATTTAAAGTGTACACTACTTAAAATAGATAACTAATGAAAACCTATTGTATAGCATAGGGAACTCTACTTCATGCCTGGTGGGGACTTGAGTGGAAAGAGTTACAAAAGGGAGGGTGTATATGTATATGTATATGTATATGTATGGCTGATTCATTTTGCTGTACAGTAGAAACTAATACAACCTTGTAAAGCAACTAAACTCCGATAAACATTAATTAAAAAATAGAATGTAAGGAGAAAGCAGTATCCCAGTTGCAATTTCATGTTTATGGAGATTTGTGGCTTTCAATATGCTTAAAGGAAGGTATAAGTGATCTTTAGTCAAATGGCAAAAAATGATGTTTTCCTCATGATGGCTGAATGTGAGGCAACATTTAGATATAGATCTAATCACAAATGCAGGAGACCCAGGTTCGATCCCTGGGTCGGGAAGATCCCCTGGAGAAGGGAATGGCAACCACTCCAGTATTCTTGCCCAGAGAATCCCATGGACAGAGGAGCCATGAGGTCACACACAGTTGGACATGACTGAGCAACTAACACACACAACACACACTAATCACAAAATGTCAGAAAGAACATTAAGGGATAAATAGATGTCAGACTTGCTGGGAACTTATAAAGACTGAAGTATTAGCACTAAACTGGTAGAATTTTCACTACTCATTTTGTTTAAAACTATGATTTGCAGGTGAAGAGTAGTAATATCCTGGCCCAATTCTTTCAGGAAAAAATTAAAATTGAAGAGCAAAGGAGAGAACACAATATAACTGATGGTAGATGTGACTACACAAAATTTACATACACTCACAGTCCCTCTCAAATACAATTACTTACTTGAAGCAACTAAAATAGCCAATTTGTGAAAAACTCCAATTCTTTGTTTGAGAGACTGCACTAAAAAATAGGAATAAAAGCTCACAGATCCTATTACACAAAATCAGAAGACTCATGCCAATAAGAGAGAAAGTAAAGGGTTAACAAATCCACATATACATTCATCCTCAGAGGTAATGAAATAATTGGAAACTGAGTTCATTAGCACACCCCTTTTAACATCATAATTTTTTTTTTCATTTCTTTCACAGAAGAAAACTGCGAAGTTTATGTCTTTGGCAACTGCTGTTTCAAGGATGTATTTGCAGTCATTCCTTAGTATGGACCTTTCTAATCAACACTGAAACATGATCAAATATCCTGTCATAAAATTAGAAAGAAATGCCACATATAAAATAAGATAAAAAAAGATAGCCAGTGGGAATTTGCTGTATGATGCAGGAAGCTCAAACCAGTACTCTGTGACAACCTAGAGGTGTGGGATGGGGGAGGTGGGAGGGAGGCTCAAGAGGGAGGAGACATATATATACCTCTGACCGATTCATTTTGATGTATGGCAGAAACCAGTACAGTATTATCCTCCAATTATCCTCCAATTAAAAACAGATGAAAAAGAAATGCCCTCACTATGTCTTATATCCATCCATTGCGAATATCCAATTTCTCTACTCCAGTAAATGAACAAGATATTGGACATTTGTTTTACTTCTACTGGAAGCACTTTATGCTTCTTACCCCTGTTCTATTTGGGCTTACATTGATATCATTTAATTGACATTGTTGAATATTACCATACTGAATTGAATGCTCACTTCTCTTTCTAGCATCATAAAAATGAATTGATATTTAATCAAGCAAGCAACCAACCATAGTGATCTCTGGGCTCTGGGTTAGGCTGAAATGGTTCTCAGGTGACTGCTAGTGAACATTCTCTCTGACCTTTTGTTGCAGTGTCTTTTGGGTTTTTGAAATCTCTTGCATGGGAACTCTGAAAGAAAGGTCTCCCTGTGGAAGTCTGAATCCCTTCCTGGATGGTTGATGATGGAGACTGGAGCTCTGTCCCCAGATGAGAGAGCATGTAGGGTTCAAGTATTGGTCCTTTAGTCAGACTTAGGACTCCAAAAGGAACAACCAGGTCTAGTCCGTGCCAAGGTTGTACAAGCTCAGGGATGCAGCAGAGGAGATATTTACAGCTCCCTCTGTCTGCTAAGTAGGTTCATTTCCCTCTTGTTACTAAGCCTCGTAGTAGTAACCCGCCCTTGTTACTACGTGATTTCCCTGTGGATGCTGGTCTGGACAAAAAGGATTTTTGTCTTCTGATTCTCTGTTCCCAGGATACTAGCTATAAGTCAAGAGATTTCAATGTTTATTAATCATTCTCCATTAACTCTCTTCTTTTCCAGAGGTCTAAACTCCCAGTACTCTATCTCAATCCTGAATTTAAGTTTTCTTCAACATCTGAGTCTAAGGCAACTGTCTTGACTTGTTCCCTTGAATCATTAAAGCATTGACTTGTGATGGCTAACAGCCCATGAAACCCTTAGAAAATAATTATTCCCTTCATTATAAGAGGGACAGTTTTGTTTCTCAAATGCAAAACATTCATCAGTGCACCTTTTGTCTTCCTGACTTTCTTTTTTTTTCATGCATTCTCAGTCTGTCCCACTCTTTGCAACCCTACAGACAGCAACCTGCCAGGATCCTCTGTCTATGAGATTTTGCTGGCAATAATACTGGAGTGGGTTGTCATTTCCTCCTCCAGGGTGTGTTCCCAACCCAGGGATTGAACCCACATCTCCTGTATTGAAGGAGGATTCTTTACCACTGTACCACCTGGGAAATCTTTGGCTTCCTGACACTTGCTAAAACCATTAGGAACTTCATATTATACTTGAAGTTGAGAGCTGTCATTTTTCCCTTCATTATAAAGTATATGTAAGTTATGAGATATATTTATATATTTTCAAGCACCATGACCAACCTTAGCACATTATAGGGATGATCTGATTTATTTTGTAGAGAAGTTCCTTCTGTGAGGTAGCACTATTATAACTTCATCCTCTGTTTCAGAAATGGGGCTCAGAGGAATTTAATGTTCTGCAGAAAATTACAAATTGATTTTTTCATGGAATCTTGATTGGAATTCTATCAGGATGCTTCCAGTTCTCAGGCTTTCATTTGTGGTTCTCATCTAGAGATGGTATTGCTCCTGGGGTTATTCGGCAATGTAAGGTGGGATGCTGTAAAACACTCACAATTAACAGGATAACACTCAACACCAATAATTATCCTGTCCCAAATGTTAATGTCTACAGGAGAGGAAACCCACTTACACCAGCACTTCCCCAATTCCATTGTGGATACAAGTCACCAGGAACTGTAATTCAGGGCAAATTCTCATTGAACAGGTCTCCATTGGGTCCAAGGACTCTGCATTTCTAATAGCTGTGTAGGGGTATGAAGCTGCAGATTCTGGTCTTGAGGGTCACACTTTGCATAACAAGGCTCTTGGCCTCGCTAGAGTCAGGTATAGGAATATTTAGGTCTGTACCCCAAATCATTTTTTGTATATAATTTCATTTTATTTTTATTTTTATACATATATCTCCTCCTTCTTTACCCCCCCCCCCCCACCCTCTCCCTATCCCACACCTTTAGGTCATCACAGAGCTTCGGGCTGGGCTCCCTGCATTATACAGCAGCTTCCCACTAGCTAGCTATTTTATACATGGTAGTGTCAATGGTATGTCATTGCTATCCTCTCAATTTGTCCCACCCTCTCCAGCTGTGTCCACAAGTCCATCTTCTACATCTGTGTCTCTATTCCTGCCTTGCAAATAGGTTCATCAATACCATTTTTCTAGTTCCATATATATGTGTTAATACATGATATTAAATAGAGAAAAACAATAGAATGGGAAAGACTGGAGATCTCTTCAAGAAAATTAGAGATACCAAGGGAACATTTCATGCAAAGATGGGCACAATAATGGACAGAAATGATATGGACCTAAAAGAAGCAGAAGATATTAAGAAGAGGTGGCAACAAAATACAGAAGAACTGTACAAAAAAGATATTCACGACCCAGATAATCATGATGGTGTGATCACTGACCTAGAGTCAGACATCCTGGAATGCAAAATCAAGTGGGCATCAGGAAGCATCACTATGAACAAAGCTAGTGGAGGTGATGGAATTCCAGTTGAGCTATTTCAAATCCTGAAAGATGATGCTGTGAAAATGCTGCACTCAATATGCCAGCAAATTTGGAAAACTCAGCAGTGGCCACAGGACTGGAAAATGTCAGTTTTCATTCCAATCCCAATGAAAGGCAATGCCAAAGAATGTTCAACCTACCACACAATTGTACTCATCTCATACGCTAGCAAAGTAATGCTCAAAATTATCCAAGCCAGGCTTCAACAATACGTGAACCATGAACTTCCAGATGTTCAAGCTGGATTTAAAAGAGGCAGAGGAAGAATCAGAGATCAAATTGCCAACATCTGTTGGATCATTGAGAATGCAAGAGAGTTCCAGAAAAACATCTACTTCTGCTTTATTGACTACACCTAAACCTTTGACTGTGTGGATCACCACAAACTGTGGAAAATTCTTAAAGAGATGGGACTGACAGACCACCTTACCTGTCTCCTGAGAAATTTGTATGCAGGTCAAGAAGCAACAGTTAGAACTGGACGTGGAACAACAGACTGGTTCCAAATTGGGAAAGGAGTATGTCAAGGCTGCATACTGTCATCCTGCTTATTTAACTTATATGTAGAGCACATCATGCAAAATCCTGGGCTGGATGAAGCACAAGCTGGAATCAAGATTGCTGGAAGAAATATCAATAATCTCAGATGTGCAGATGACACCACCCTTATGGCAGAAAGTGAAGTAGAACTAAAGAGCCTCTTGATGAAAGTGAAAGAAGATTCTGATTGCTAGAATTTTGTTAAGGATTTTTGCATCTATGTCCATCAGTGATATTGGCCTGTAGCTTTCTTTTTTTGTGGCATCTTTGACAGGTTTTAGTATTAGGGTGATGGTGGCCTCATAGAATGAGTTTGGAAGTTTACCTTCCTCTGCAATTTTCTGGAAGACTTTGAGTAGGATAGGTGTTAACTCTTCTCTAAATTTTTGGTAGAATTCAGCTGTGAAGCCGTCTGGACCTGGGCTTTTGTTTGCTGGAAGATTTCTGATTACAGTTTCAATTTCCGTGCTTGTGATGGGTCTGTTAAGATTTTCTATTTCTTCTTGGTTCAGTTTGGGAAAGTTGTACTTTTCTAAGAATTTGTCCATTTCTTCCACGTTGTCCATCTTATTGACATATAATTGCTGATAGTAGTCTCTTATGATCCTTTGTATTTGTGTGTTGTCTGTTGTGATCTCTCCATTTTCATTTCTAATTTTATTGATTTGATTTTTCTCCCTTTGTTTCTTGATGAGTCTGGCTAATGATTTGTCAATTTTATTTATCCTTTCAAAGAACCATACACCATGACCAAGTGGGCTTTATCCCAGGGATGCAAGGATTCTTCAATATCTGCAAATCAATCAATGTAATACACCACATTAACAAATTGAAAAATAAAAGCCATATGATTATCTCAGTAGATGCAGAAAAAGCCTTTGACAAAATTCAACATCCATTTATGATAAAACTCTCCGGAAAGCAGGAATAGAAGGAACATACCTCAACATAATAAAAGCTATATATGTCAAACTCACAGCAAACATTATCCTCAATGGTGAAAAATTGAAAGCATTTCCCCTAAAGTCAGGAACAAGACAAGGGTGCCCATTTTCACCACGAGTATTCAACATAGTTTTGGAAGTTTAGGCCACAGCAATCAGAGCAGAAAAAGAAATAAAAGGAATCCAGATTGGAAAAGAAGAAGTAAAACTCTCCCTGTTTGCAGATGACATGATCTTCTACATAGAAAACCCTAAAGACTCCACCAGAAAATTACTAGAGCTAATCAATGAATATAGTAAAGTTGCAGGATATAAAATCAACACACAGAAATCCCTTGCATTCCTATACACTCATAATGAGAAAATAGAAAGATAAATTAAGGAAACAATTCCATTCACCATTGCAATGGAAAGAATAAAATACTTAGGAATATATCTACCTACAGAAACTAAAGATCTATATATATAAAACTATAAAACACTGGTGAAAGAAATCAAAGAGGACACTAATAGATGGAGAAATATATCATGTTCATGGATTGGAAGATTCAATATAGTGAAAATGAGTATACTACCCAAAGCAATCTACAGATTCAATGCAATCCCTATCAAGCTACCAACAGTATTTTTCACAGAGCTAGAACAAATAATCTCACAATTTGTATGGAAATACAAAAAAACCTTGAATAGCCAAAGCAATCTTGAGAAAGAAGAATGGAGCTGGAGGAATCAACCTGCCTGACTTCAGGCTCTACTACAAAGCCACAGTCATCAAGACAGTATGGTACTGGCACAAAGACAGAAATATAGATCAATGGAACAAAACAGAAAGCCCAGAGATAAACCCACGCACCTATGGACACCTTATCTTTGACAAAGGAGGCAAGAATATACAATGGATTAAAGACAATCTCTTTAACAAGTGGTGCTGGGAAAACTGGTAAACCACTTGTAAAAGAATGAAACTAGAACACTTTCTAACACCATACACAAAAATAAACTCAAAATGGATTAAAGATCTAAACGTAAGACCAGAAACTATAAAACTTCCAGAGGAAAACATAAGCAAAACACTGTCCGACATACATCACAGCAGGATCCTCTATGACCCACCTCCCAGAATATTGGAAATAAAACCAAAAATAAACAAATGGGACCTAATTAAACTTAAAAGCTTCTGCACAACGAAGGAAACAATAAGCAAGGTGAAAAGACAGCCTTCAGAATGGGAGAAAATAATAGCAAACGAAGCAACTGACAAAGAATTAATCTCAAAAATATACAAGCAACTCCTGCAGCTCAAGTCTAGACAAATAAATGACCCAATCAAAAAATGGGCCAAAGAACTAAATAGACATTTCTCCAAAGAAGACATACAGATGGCTAACAAGCACATGAAAAGATGCTCAATATCACTCATCAGAGAAATGCAAATCAGAACCACAATGAGGTATCATTTCATGCCAGTCAGAATGGCTGCGATCCAAAAGCCTATAAGCAATAAATGCTGCAGAGGGTGTGGAGAAAAGGGAAGCCTCTTACACTGTTGGTGGGAATGCAAACTAGTACAGCCACTATGGAGAACAGTGTGGAGATTCCTTAAAAAACTGGAAATAGAACTGCCTTATGACCCAGCAATCCCACTGCTGGGCATACACACTGAGGAAACCAGAATTGAAAGAGAAAAGTGTACCCCAATGTTCATCACAGCACTGTTTATAATAGCCAGGTCATGGAAACAACCTAGATGTCCATCAGCAGATGAATGGATAAGAAAGCTGTGGTGCATATACACAATGGAGTATTACTCAGCCATTCAATAGAATACATTTGAATCAGTTCTAATGAGGTGGATGAAACTGGAGCCTATTATACAGAGTGAAGTAAGCCAGAAAGAAAAACACCAATACAGTATACTAATGCATACATATGGAATTTAGAAAGATGGTAATGATAACCCTGTATGTGAGACAGCAAAAGAGACACAGATGTATAGAACAGTCTTTTGAACTCTGTGTGTGTGTGTGTGGGGGATGATTGGGAGAATGGCATTGAAACATGTATAATATCGTATAAGAAACGAATCGCCAGTCCAGGTTCGATGTAGGATACAGGAAGCTTGGGGCTGGTGCACTGGGATGACCCAGAGGGATGGTATGGGGACGGAGGTGGGAGGGGGGTTCAGAATTGGGAACATGTGTACACCCATGGCAGATTCATGTTGATGTATGGCAAAACCAATACAATATTGTAAAGTAATTAGCCTCTAATTAAAATAAATAAATTTAAATTAAAAAAAATAAAATCACCTAATGACATTTTTGGACCAAAAAAAAAAAAAAAAAAAAAAAAAGAAAGTGAAAGAAGAGAGTGAGAAAGTTGGTTTAAAACTCAACATCCAAAAAACTAAGATCATGGCATCCGGTCCCATCACTTTATGGCAAATAGATGGGGAAATGATGGAAGCAGTGGGAGACTTTATTTTCTTGGGCTGCAAAATCACTGCAGATGGTGATTGCAGCCATGAAATTAAAAGGCTCTTGCTTCTTGGAAGGAAAGCTATGACCAACCTAGACAGCATATTAAAAACAGAGACATTACTTTGCCAAGAAATGTCCCTGTAGTCAAAGCTATGGTTTTTCCAGTAGTCATGTATGGATGTGAGAGTTGGACTATAGAGAAAGCTGAGCACCAAATAATTGATGCTTTTAAAAATTTATTTATTTGGATGCTTGGGGCTGGTGCACTGGGACGACCCAGAGGGATGGTATGGGGAGGGAGGAGGGAGGAGGGTTCAGGATGGGGAACACATGTATACCTGTGGCGGATTCATTTTGATATTTGGCAAAACTAATACAATTATGTAAAATTTAAAAATAAAATAAAATTAAAAAAAAGAAAGTAAAAAAAATTGTTTTAATTGATGCTTTTGAATTGTGGTGTTGGAGAAGACTCTTGAGAGTTCCTTGGACTGCAAGGAGATCCAATCAGTCAATCCTAAAGGAAATAAGTTCTGAATATTCGTTGGAAGGATTGATGCTGAAGCTGAAACTCCAATACTTGTCTGCTTGATGCAAAGAACTGAGTCATTGGAAAAGACCCTGATGCTGGGAAAGATTGAAGGCAGGAGGAGAAGGGGACGACAGAGGATGAGATGGCTGGATGGCATCACTGACTCAATGGACATGAGTTTCCACAAGTTCTGGGAGTTGGTGATGGACAGGGAAGCCTGGCGTGCTGCAGTCCATGGGGTCACACAAATTCGGACATGACCAAGTGACTGAATTGAAATGAATATATGATATTTGTTTTTCTCTTTCAGACTCTGCTCTGTATAACAGGCTCTAGGTTCATCCACTTCAAACTGACTCAAATTTGTTCCTTTTTATGATGAAGTAATATTCCATTATATATATGTACCACAACTTATCCATTCACCTATTGATGGATATCTAGGTTGCTTCCATGTCCTGGCTATTGTAATTAGTGTTGCAATGAACATTGGGGTTTATGCGTCTTTATGAATTGTGGTTTTCTCATGGTATATGCCCAGTAGTGGGATTGATGAGTCTTGTCTGTCTGTGTTAGTCATTCAGTCGTGCTTGACTCTTGTGACCCCATGGACTATATAGCCTGCCAGTCTCCTCTGTCCCTGGAATTCTCCAAGGAAGAATACTGGAGTGGGTAGCCATTCCCTTCTTCAGGGGATCTTCCAGACCCAGGGATCAAACCTGGTTCTCCTGCCTTTCAGGAAGATTCTTTACCATCTGAGCCACCAGGGAAGCCCATTTTAAGGTCAATGATTAGCAAATTTATTTTATCTACTAGCTTTATCCCCCATTATATAAGGTGACATATTAAAAGTGCCTGGGATTAGGATGTGCACATTATTTTGAGGCCTGTATTCTGTCTTTTCCTGACATATATTATTTACTATCAAAAGCATTTATATAAAAGAATCAACCTGTGCAGTGGGTGAAACACTTTCTTTCAAGTTCAGTTCAGTTCAGTTCAGGCGCTCAGTTGTGTCTGACTCCACGCCAGGCCTCCCTGTCCATCACCAACTCCTGGAGTTCACTCAGACTCATGTCCATCGAGTCAGTGATGCCATCCAGCCACCTCATCCTCTGTCGTCCCCTTCTCCTCCTGCCCCCAATCCCTCCCAGCATCAGAGTCTTTTCCAATGAGTCAACTCTTCGCATCAGGTGGCCAAAGTACTGGAGTTTCAGCTTTAGCATCATTCCTTCCAAAGAAATCCCAGGGCTGATCTCCTTCAGAATGGACTGGTTGGACCTCCTTGCAGTCCAAGGGACTCTCAAGAGTCTTCTCCAACACCACAGTTCAAAAGCATCAATTCTTCGGCGCTCAGCCTTCTTCACAGTCCAACTCTCACATCCATACATGACCACAGGAAATACCATAGCCTTGACTAGACGGACCTTTGTTGGCAAAGTAATGTCTCTGCTTTTGAATATGCTATCTAGGTTGGTCATAACTTTCCTTCCAAGGAGTAAGCGTCTTTTAATTTCATGGCTGCAGTCACCATCTGCAGTGATTTTGGAGCCCACAAAAATAAAGTCTGAAACTGTTTCCACTGTTTCCCCATCTATTTCCCATGAAGTGATGGCACCAGATGCCATGATCTTAGTCTTCTGAATGTTGAGCTTTAAACCAACTTTTTCACTCTCCACTTTCACTTTCATCAAGAGGCTTTTTAGTTCCTCTTCACTTTCTGCCATAAGGGTGGTGTCATCTGCATATCTGAGGTTATTGATATTTCTCCCGGCAAGCTTGATTCCAGCTTGTGTTTCCCCCAGTCCAGCGTTTCTCATGATGTACCCTGCATATAAGTTAAATAAGCAGGGTGACAATATATAGCCTTGACGTTCTCCTTTTCCTATTTGGAATCAGTCTGTTGTTCCATGTCCAGTTCTAACTGTTGCTTCCTGACCTGCATACAGATTTCTCAAGAGGCAGATCAGGTGGTCTGGTATTCCCATCTCTTTCAGAATTTTCCACAGTTTATTGTGATCCACACAGTCAAAGGCTTTGGCATAGTCAATAAAGCAGAAGTAGATATTTTTCTGGAACTCTCTTGCTTTTTCCATGATCCAGCGGATGTTGGCAATTTGATCTCTGGTTCCTCTGCCTTTTCTAAAACCAGCTTGAATATCAGGAAGTTCATGGTTCACATATTGCTGAAGCCTGGCTTGGAAAATTTGAGCATTACTTTACTAGCATGTGAGATGAGTGCAATTGTGTGGTAGTTTGAGCATTCTTTGGCATTGCCTTTCTTTGGGATCAGAATAAAAACTGATCTTTTCCAGTCCTGTGGCCACTGCTGAATTTTCCAAATTTGCTGGCATATTGAGTGCAGCATTTTCACAGCATCATCTTTCAGGATTTGAAATAGCTCAACTGGAATTCCATCACCTCCACTAGCTTTGCTCATAGTGATGCTTTCTAAGGCCCACTTGACTTCACATTCCAGGATGTCTGGCTCTAGGTTAGTGATCACACCATCATGATTATCTGGGTCATGAAGATCTTTTTTGTACAGTTCTTCTGTGTATTCTTACCACCTCTTCTTAATATCTTCTGCTTCTGTTAGGTCCATACCATTTCTGTCCTTTATCGAGCCCATCTTTGTATGAAATGTTCCCTTGGTATCTCTAATTTTCTTGAAGAGATCTCTAGTCTTTCCCATTCTGTTGTTTTCCTCTATTTCTTTGCATTGATCGCTGAGGAAGGCTTTCTTATCTCTCCTTGCTATTCTTTGGAACTCTGCATTCAGATGCTTATATCTTTCCTTTTCTCCTTTGCTTTTTGCTTCTCTTCTTTTCACAGCTATTTGTAAGGCCTCCCCAGGCAGCCATTTTGCTTTTTTGCATTTCTTTTCCATGGGGATGGTCTTAATCCCTGTCTCCTGTACAATGTCATGAACCTCATTCCATAGTCCTTCAGGCACTCTATCTATCAGATCTAGGCCCTTAAATCTATTTCTTACTTCCACTGTATAATCATAAGGGATTTGATTTAGGTCATACCTCAATGGTCTAGTGGTTTTCCCTACTTTCTTCAATTTAAGTCTGAATTTGGCAATAAGGAGTTCATGGTCTGAGCCACAGTCAGCTCCTGGTCTTGTTTTTGCTGACTGTATAGAGCTTCTCCATCTTTGGCTGCAAAGAATACAATCAATCTGATTTCGGTGTTGACCATCTGGTGATGTCCATGTATAGAGTCTTCTCTTGTGATGTTGGAAGAGGGTGTTTGCTATGACCAGTGCATTTTCTTGGCAAAACTCTATTAGCCTTTGCCCTGCTTCATTCCGTATTCCAAGGCCAAATTTGCCTGTTACTCCCGGTGTTTCTTGACTTCCTACTTTTACATTCCAGTCCCCTATAATGAAAAGGACATCTTTTTTGGGTGTTAGTTCTAAAAGGTATTGTAGGTCTTCATAGAACCGTTCAACTTCAGCTTCCTCAGCATTACTGGTTGGGGCATAGACTTGGATTACTGTGATATTGAATGGTTTGCCTTGGAAACAAACAGAGATCATTCTGTCTTTTTCGAGATTGCATCCAATTACTGCATTTCGGACTCTTTTGTTGACCATGATGGCTCCTCCATTTCTTCTGAGGGATTCCTGCCAGCAGTAGTAGATATAATGGTCATATGAGTTAAATTCACCCATTCCAGTCCATTTTAGTTTGCTGATTCCTAGAATGTCGACATTCACTCTTGCCATCTCTTGTTTGACCACTTCAATTTGCCTTGATTCATGGACCTCACATTCCAGGTTTCTATGCAATATTGCTCTTTGCAGCATCGGACCTTGCTTCTATCACCAGTCACATCCATAGCTGGGTATTCTTTTTGCTTTGGCTCCATCCCTTCATTCTTTCTGGAGTTATTTCTCCACTCATCTCCAGTAGCATATTGGCAGCTACTGACCTGGGGAGTTCCTCTTTCAGTATCCTATCATTTTGCCTTTTCATACTGTTCATGGGGTTCTCAAGGCAAAAATACTGAAGTGATTTTTCCATTCTCTTCTCCAGTGGACCACATTCTGTCAGATCTCTCCACCATGACCCGCCCATCTTGGGTTGCCCCACAGGCATGGCTTAGTTTCATTGAGTTAGACAAGGCTGTGGTCCTAGTGTGATTAGATTAACTAGTTTTCTGTGAGTTTGGTTTCAGTGTGTCTGCCCTCTGATGCCCTCTTGCAACACTTACCGTCTTATTTGGGTTTTTCTTACCTTGTGCACGGGGTATCTCTTCACGGCTGCTCCAGCAAAGTGCAGCCACTGCTCCTTACCTTGGACGAGGGGTATCTCCTCACAGCCACCCTTCCTGACCATCAACGTGGGATAGCTCCTCTAGGCCCTCCTGCGCCTGCGCAGCCACAGCTCCTTGACCTGAAGGATCCCAGATGAGCCCCCAAGATGAAAGGTTGTTGTTGAATCACTCTTTCTGCCCCCTTCTGATACCTATGTCAGAAGCTTTCTCTATCTCCTTTATATTTTAATAAACTTTATTACACAAAAGCTCTGAGCGATCAAGCCTTATCTCTGGCCCTGGATTGAATTCTTCTCCTCCCGGGGCCAAGAATCCCGGTGTCTTTGCATGATTCAACAACAACCTTTCTTTCAAAATTGTATAAAAAAAATTAGTTTTGTTACAGAACACATAAATATTCCTGTACCTGACTCTAACACAGGCCGAGAGCCTTGTTACTCAAAATATTACCCAGAGATTAGGACCTGCAATTTCACACTGCCACGATGTTGTTAGAAATGCAGAGTCCCCAGGCCCACTGGACACCTGCTCAATGAGAATTTGCCCTGAATTACAGTTCCTGGTGACTTGTATGCACAGTGGCATTGGAGAAGTGCTGGTGTAAATGGCTTTTCACATCTTAAGTGTTAACTTTGGGACAGGATACTTGTGTTCCCTGCTATCCTGTGTATTGTGGTGTTTTGCAGCATTTGACTTTTAATTGTCAAACAACCCCAGGAGCCAAACGATCTCTGATTGAGAACCACTAACCAAAGCCTGAGAACTGGAAGCATCCTGAAATAATTCCAATCAAGACTCCATCCCAAAATCAGTTTGCAATTTTCAGCAGAACATTAAATATATCCCAGACCCATTCCTGAAACGGAGGAGGGAGTTATAACAGCACTACCTCACAAAAAGGGCTTCTCTAAAAATTAACTTGCTATAATGTACTAGGGTAGGTTTCCTTGGCAGTGCAGATGGTAAAGAATCTGCCTGCAATGCAGGTGACACAGGTTTTATCCCTGGCTTGGGAAGATCTCCTAGAGGAGGAAATGACAACCCACTCCAGTATTCTTGCCTGGTTAATCTCATGGACAGAGAAGACTCATGGGCTACAACCATGGGATTGTAGAGATGGACACAACTGAGTGACTAACACATACATACATACACTGTACTAAGGCAAATTATGGTACTTAAAAAAAATCTAAATATATCCCCAAACTTACATTTTATAATGAGAAGCAAAAGGACAGCTCTCAACTTTAGATATAAATATGAAATTCCTAATGATTTTAGCAAAAGTATCAGGAATTGGAAGAGTGCACTATCCAATATTTTACATTAAAGAAACAAAATTGTCCCTCATATAAAGATTGTGTGTGTGTTCCCAGTCGCTTAGTGAGTCTGACTCTTTGTGACCCCATGGACTATAGCCTACCAGGTTCCTCTGTCCATGGAATTTTTCAGGCAAGGATACTGGAGTGGTTGCCATTTCCTACTCCACTGAATCACCCCAACCCAGGGATCAAACCTGCCTCTCTTGTGTCCCCTGTGCTGGCAAGCAATTCTTTCACTACTGTGTCACCTGGGAAGCCTCCTTATAAAGAGGGGAATTACAATTTTGTATAGGTTTAACGGGGTATGTAGCCATCACAAGTCAATTATTTAATGAGTCAATGGAAGTATTCAAGATAATTGCCTCAGTCTCATTGGAGAAAATTAAAATTAAGGGTTGAGTTAAGGTGTTGGCAGTTTAGACCTTTGGAAAGCAAGAGTTAATATAGAAGGATTAAAAAGCATTGAATTCACCTGGCTTGTTAATGCTATCCTGGGTATAGAGAATCAGCGGGGGGGTGGGGGGGTGGGGGGGGGGAGAAAAATCCTTTCTGTCAAAGATTCTGTCCAGAATTCCCTGTGGGAATTCATGGTCATTACAACATTAGGGAAATAAACCTAATGAGCCATTGCCTTCTCCAAATGAGCAAACAAACAGAGCTGTAAATATCTCCTCTGCTGCATCCTTGAGTTTGTATCACCTGGGCATAGATGAGACATGGTTGGTGCTTTTTGAGTCCAAAGTCCGACTAAGGGACCAGTGCTTGTCTCCTTCCTGCTGTCTTGTCTGGGGACAAAGCCTCAGTGTCCAACATCAACCATCCATAAAAGGATTTAGCCTGTCACAGGAAGACCTTCTTTTCAGAGTTCCCATGCAGGAGAGTCCAAGAGCCCAAAGGACACTGCAGGTAAAGATTAGAGAGAAGGATATCCCAGATGTTTACCTGAGGTTGTTTGAGTACCAGCTCAGCCCAGCCCAGAGCCCAGAGCCCACTGTGGTTGTTTTGTTTGCTTAATTAAATATCAATGTATTAATATTGTTATGATATGAAAAGAAGAAGTGAATATTGAACTCAGAAAGGCAGTGTTCTGTGATGCCAACTAAATGACAGAAATCAGTTCAGTCACTCAGTTGTGTCTGACTCTTTACAACCCCACGGACTGCAGCACATCAGGCTTCTCTGTCTTTCAACAACTCCTGGAGCTTACTCAAACTCATGTCCATCTATCTAGTCGGTGATGCCATCCAACCATCTTGTCCTCTGTCATCCCCTTCTCCTCCTGCCTTCAATCTTTCCCAGCATCAGGGACTTTTCCAGTGAGTCAGTTCTTCCCATCAGGTGGCCAAAGGATTGGAATTTCAGCTTCAGCATCGGTCCTTTTAATGAATATTTGGGACTGATTTCCTTTAGGATTGACTGGTTTGATCCCTTTGCAGTTCTAGGGACTCTCAAGAGTCAGTGATAGGAATGGAAGCCCAATTAGAACAGGGATGAGAGGCATAAAATGCTTCCTGTAAAAGTAGAACATGTGTCCAAATATCTTATTAATTAAATGGGGTACAGAAATAGGGTATTAGCTGCAGAGGGGTATAACCTAAAGTGAAGATATTTTTAATTTTTATGATGGGTCTTATTTGATCATGTTTTAATATTGAGAGGAGAAAGATCCCCACCAAAGGAGGCTTGCAAATACACCTGTGAAACAATAGCACACATATTTCATAGTATCTGAGATATCTATTTCACATATTCTTTGTGAAGAAAATGAAAAAAATTTAGGATGAGAAAACAGGAATCCTAATGATCTTACATTGCTATTATTTCATTTCCCAAGAGGCTGACTATGTATGTGGATATGTTAGCCATCAGCTTTCTCTCTCTCAAATGATCTATGTGAGTCCTTTCCTGCTTTACTAATTTGATTATTTTTAAAGTTGTAATAGTTATTTTTATTTTTTAAAATGTTAATTGGAGGCTAATTACTTTATAAATTGTAGTGATTTTTGCCATACATTGACATGAATCAGCCATACATTGACATGAATCAGCCATAGGTGTACATGTGTTTCTTTTTCTGAACCCCCATCCCACTCCCTCCCCATCCCATCCCTCAGGTCATCCCAGTGCACCAGCCGTGAGCAACCTGTTTCATGCATCGAACCAGGACTGGCGATCTGTTTCACATATGATAATATACATGTTTCAATGCTATTCTCTCAAATCATCCCACCCTCGGCTTCTCCCACAGAGTCCAAAAGACTGTTCTATACATCTGTGTCTCTTTTGCTGTCTTTCATATAGGGTTATTGTTACCATCTTTCTAAATTCCATATATATGTGTTACTATACTGCACTGGTGTTTTTGTTTCTGACTTACTTCACTCTGTATAATAGAACTGATTATTAGAACTGATTCAATGATCCACCTCATTAGAACTGATTCAAATGCATTCTTTTTAATGGCTGAGTAATATTCCATTGTGTATATGTACCACAGCTTTCTTATCCATTCGTCTGCTGATGGACATCTAGGTTGCTTCCATGACCTGGCTATTATAAACAGTGCTGCGATGAACATTGGGGTACATGTGTCTCTTTCCCTTCTGGTTTACTCAGTGTGTATGCCCAGCAGTGGGATTTCTGGGCCATATGGCAGTTCTATTTCCAGTTATTTAAGGAATCTCCACACTGTTCTCCATAGTGGCTGTACTAGTTTGCATTCCCACCAAGTACAAGAGGGTTCCCTTTTCTCCACACCCTCTCCAGCATTTATTGTTTGTAGACTTTTGGATAGCAGCCATTCTGACCGGCTTGAGATGGTACCTCATTGTGGTTTTGATTGCATTTCTCTGATAATGAGTGATGTTGAGCATCTTTTCATGTGTTTGTTAGCCATCTGTATGGCTTCTTTGGAGAAATGTCTGTTTAGTTCTTTGGCCCAGTTTTTGATTGAGTCGTTTATTTTTCTGGAATTGAGCTGCAGGAGTTGCTTGTATATGTTTGAGATTAATTCTTTGCCAGTTGCGTCATTTACTATTATTTTCTCCTGTTCTGAAGGCTATCTTTTCATCTTGCTTAAGTTTCCTTCATTGTGCAGAAGCTTTTAATTTTAATTAGGTCCCATTTGTTTATTTTTTTTTAACTTTACAATATTTTATTGGTTTTGCCATACATTGACATGAACATAGTATATTTCTCCATCTATTAGTGTCCTCTCTGATTTCTTTCATCAGTGTTTTATAGTTTTCTATATATAGGTCTTTAGTTTCTTTAGGTAGATATATTCCTAAGTATTTTATTCTTTTTGTTGCATGGTGAATGGAATTGTTTCCTTAATTTCTCTATTTTCTCATTATTAGTGTATAGGAATGCAAGGGATTTCTGTATGTTGATTTTATATCCTGCAACTTTACTATATTCATGATTAGCTCTAGTAATTTTCTGGTGGAGTCTTTAGGGTTTTCTATGTAGAAGATCATGTCATCTGCAAACAGTCAGAGTTTTACTTCTTCTTTTCCAATTTGGATTCCTTTGATTTCTTTTTCTGCTCTGATTGCTGTGGCCTAAACTTCCAAAACTATGTTGAATAGTAATGGTGAGAGTGAGCACCCATGTCTTGTTCCTGACTTTAGGGAAAATGCTTTCAATTTTTCACCATTGAGGATAATGTTTGCTGTGGATTTGTCATATATAGCTTTTTATTATATTGAGGTATGTTCCTTCTATTCCTGCTTTCTGTAGGGTTTTTATCATAAATGGATGTTGAATTTTATTAAAGGCTTTCTCTGCATCTATTGTGATAATCATATGGTTTTTATTTTTCAATTTGTTAATGTGGTGTATTACATTGATTGGTTTGCAGATATTGAAGAATCCTTGCATCCCTGGGATAAAGCCCACTTGGTCATGGTGTATGATCTTTTTAATGTGTTGTTGGATTCTGATTGCTAGAATTTTGTTAAGGATTTTTGCATCTATGTTCATCAGTGATATTGGCCTGTAGTTTTCTTTTTTTGTGGCATCTTTGTCAGGTTTTGGTATTGGGGTGATGGTGGCCTCATAGAATGAGTTTGGAAGTTTACCTTCCTCTGCAATTTTCTGGAAGAGTTTGAGTAGGATAGGTGTTAGCTCTTCTCTAAATTTTTGGTAGAATTCAGCTGTGAAGCCGTCTGGACCTGGGCTTTTATTTGCTGGAAGATTTCTGAAAACAGTTTCAATTTCTGTGCTTGTGATGGGTCTGTTAAGATTTTCTATTTCTTCCTGGTTCAGTTTTGGAAAGTTGTACTTTTCTAAGAATTTGTCCATTTCTTCCACGTTGTCCATTTTATTGCCATATAATTGCTGATAGTAGTCTCTTATGAGCCTTTGTGTGTTGTCTGTTGTGATCTCTCCATTTTCATTTCTAATTTTATTGATTTGATTTTTCTCCCTTTGTTTCTTGATGCGTCTGGCTAATGGTTTGTCAATTTTATTTATCCTTTTAAAGAACCAGCTTTTGGCTTTGTTGATTTTTGCTATGGTCTCCTTTGTTTCTTTTGCATTTATTTCTGCCCTAATTTTAAAGATTTCTTTCCTTCTACTAACCCTGGGGTTCCTCATTTCTTCCTTTTCTAGTTGCTTTAGGTGTAGAGTTAGGTTATTTATTTGACATTTTTCTTGTTTCTTGAGGTATGCCTGTATTGCTATGAACTTTCCCCTTAGCACTGCTTTTACAGTGTCCCATGGTTTTGAGTTGTTGTGTTTTCATTTTCATTCATTTCTATGCAAATTTTGATTTCTTTTTTGATTTCTTCTGTGATTTGTTGGTTATTCAGCAGTGTGTTGTTCAGCCTCCATATGTTGGAATTTTTAATATTTTTTCTCCTGTAATTGAGATGTAATCTTACTACATTATGGTCAGAAAAGATGCTTGGAATGATTTCAATTTTTTTGAATTTACCAAGGCTAGATTTATGGCCCAGAATGTGATCTATCCCAGAGAAAGTTCCATGTGTGCTTGAGAAAAAGGTGAAATTCATTGTTTTGGGGTGAAATGTCCTATAATATCAATTAGGTCTAACTGGTCTATTGTATCATTTAAAGTTTGTGTTTCCTTGTTAATATTCTGTTTAGTTGATCTATCCATAGGTGTGAGTGGGGTATTAAAGTCTCCCACTATTAATGTGTTATTGTTAACTTCCCCTTTCATACTTGTTAGCATTTGTCTTACATATTGCAGTGCTCCTATGTTGGGTGCATATATATTTATAATTGTTATATCTTCTTCTTGGATTGATCCTTTGATCATTATGTAGTGACCTTCTTTGTCTCTTTTTACAGCCTTTGTTTTAAAGTCTATTTTATCTGATATGAGTATCGCTACTTCTGCTTTCTTTTGATCTCTATTTGAATGGAATATCTTTTTCCAGCCCTTCACTTTCAGTCTGTATGTGTCCCCTGTTTTGAGGTGGGTCTCTTGTAGACAATATATATAGGGGTCTTGTTTTTGTATCCATTCAGCCAGTCTTTGTCTTTTGGTTGGGGCATTCAACCCATTTACATTTAAGGTAATTATTGATAAATATGACCCCGTTGCCATTTACTTTATTGTTTTGGGTTTGTGTTTATACACCGTTTTTGTGTCTCCTGTCTAGAGAATATCCTTTAGCATTTGTTGGAGAGCTGGTTTGGTAATGCTGAATTCTCTCAGCTTTTGCTTGTCTGTAAAGCTTTTGATTTCTCCTTCATATTTGAATGAGATCCTGGCTGGGTACAGTAATCTAGGCTGTAGGTTATTTTCTTTCATCACTTTAAGTATGTCTTGCCATTCCCTCCTGGCCTGAAGAGTTTCTATTGAAAGATCAGCTGTTATCCTTATGGGGATCCCCTTGTGTGTTTTTTGTTGTTTTTCCCTTGCTGCTTTTAATGTTTGATCTTTGTTAGTTTGATTAACTTGTGTCTCGGGGTGTTTTGCCTTGGGTTTACGCTGTTTGGGACGCTCTGGGTTTCTTGGACTTGGGTGGTTATTTCCTTCCCCGTTTTAGGGAATTTTTCAACTATTAGCTCATCAAGTATTTTCTCATGGTCTTTCTTTTTGTGTTGTTCTTCTGGGACTCCTGTGATTTGAATGCTGGGGCGTCTAATATTGTCCTGGAGGTCTCTGAGATTGTCCTCATTTCTTTTAATTTGTTTTTCTTTTTTCCTCTCTGATTCATTTATTTCTACCATTCTATCTTCTATTTCACTATTCCTATCTTCTGCCTCCGTTAGTCTACTATTTGTTGCCTCCAGAGTGTTTTTGATCTCATTAATTGCATTATTCATTATATAGTGACTCTTTTTTATTTCTTCTAGGTCCTTGTTAAACCTTTCTTGCATCTTCTCAATCCTTGTCTCCAGGCTATTTATCTCTGATTCCATTTTGATTTCAAGATTTTGGATCATTTTCACCATCATTATTTGGAATTCTTTATCAGGTAGATTCCCTATCTCTTCCTCTTTTGTTTGGTTTGGTGGGCATTTATCCTGATCCTTTACTTGCTGGCTATTCCTCTGTCTCTTCACCTTGTTTATATTGCTGAGTTTGGGGTGGCCTTTCTGTATTCTGGAAGTTTGTGGAGTTCTCTTTATTATGGAGTTTCCTCACTGTGGGTGGATTGTATGGATAGTTTGTCAAGGTTTCTTAGTTAGGGAAGCTTGTGTCGGTGTTCTGGTGGGTGGAGCTGTATTTCTTTTCTCTGGAGTGCAATGAAGTATCTAGTAATGAGTTATGAGATGTCAATGGATTTGGGGTAACTTTGGGCAGCCTGATATTGAAGTTCAGGGCTGTGTTCCTTTGTTGCTGGAGAATTTGCGTGGTATGTGTTACTCTGGAACTTGTTGGCCCTTGGGTGGTGCTTGGTTTCAGTGTAGGTATGGAGGCGTTTGATGAGCTCCTATCGCTTAATGTTCCCTGGAGTCAGGTGTTCTATGATATTCTCAGGATTTGGACTTAAGCCTCCTGCTTCTGGTTTTCAGTCTTATTTTTACAGTAGTCTCAAGACTTCGCCTTCTATACAGCACCGTTGATAAACCATCTAGGTTAAAGATGAAAAGTTTCTCCACAGTGAGGGACACCCAGAGAGGTTCACAGAGTTACATGGAGAAGAGAAGAGAAGAGGGAGGAGGGAGTTAGAGGTGACCTGAATGAGATGAGGTGGAATCAAAAGAGGAGAGTGCAAGCTAGCCAGTAATCACTTCCTTATGTGAGCTCCACAGTCTGGACTGCTCAGAGATGTTCATGGAGTTATAAAGAGAAGAGAAGAGGGAGGAAGGAGACAGAGGTGGCCAGGAGGATAAAAGTGGGGAATGAAAAGGAGAGAGACAGATCCAGCCGGTAATCAGTTTCCTAAGTGTCCTCCACCGTCTGGAATACACAAAGATTCAGAGAGTTGGGTAGAGAAGAGAAGGGGGAGGGAGGAGACAGAGGCGACCTAGTGGAGAGAAAGGAGAGTCCAAAGGATGAGATAGCAGTCAAGCCAGTAATCTCGCTCCCAAGTAAAAATAGGTACTGAAGATTGGGTTCTTAAAGGTACAAAATTGATAACAAATACCAAAAAGCAAAGATTAAAATTCTAGAGTAGAGGTTAGATTTTCAAAAATACAATATTAAAGAAAAGAAGAATAAAAAAACAAAGTCACAAAAGTTATTTAAATATATATATATATATATATATATGGAGTTTGCTTTAAAAAATACTTTTTTTTGAAAAGTAATAGTAGCTTATAAAAATGAAAATTAAAGGAGTAATAGACAACTTCAAAATAAAAAAAAAAGTTAAAAAAAGAAGAAAAAGAAAAGAAAAAGAAAAAGAAAAAATAAGAAGAAGAAAAAAAAGAAAAGAAAAGAATGATTGTAAAAATAGTAAAAATATATCTAGGACTTTCTCTGGTGTTGTAGGCAGTGTGGGGTCAGTTCATTTTCAGATAGTTTCTTGATCCAGCTTATATTTCTCAAGATCTATAGGCCCCTTCCTATGTAGTTGGTACTAACTACAGGATTTTAATCTATTGCACCTGTCACTTCCCAGGCGGTTCCCTAGGTTTTAGCTTCTGTTTGCTGGTCTCTTCAGTGTCTGTTTTCCGACCTGACACAAAGGGGCGGTGGTGGACACTTTCTTTTAGGCTCACTTGTTCAGTCGCGCTGTGGGGAGGGAGGGACGCTGCAAACAAATAACACTGGCGTGTGCTCATAGTGTCTCAGCCACACTGGGCCTGCCCCCGCTCACGGCGCATGCACCCCCCTGCCCACACAGCTCAGCCTCTAGGTTGCTCCGTTGGGAACTGTCTGAGGCCGGCCATGGGCTGCATGCACCTCCCAGATCTAAGCTTCTTAGGTTCAGGCTCTTGGGTAGTCCTCAGAGGTGGACTCTGTTGGGCCTGCGTTTTGTGCCTTTCCCAGCTTCGAGCAGCTCGGGTGATGAGGTGTTTGGCGAGCGCGGTCACTGCGACTTATTGCCTCTCCTGTCCCTGCCGCTTGGTTTTCTGGGTGTACAACCGGCGCACCTTCTCCGGCGGATGACTGTCCAGAACCCCAAGAAGTCTTAGTAAGCAAAGAAGCCTGCTTGCAGTTTGGTAGATAATGTCTTTCTGGGGCTGCGATTGCCCCCTTCTGGCTCTGGCTGCCTGTCACCGGAGGGGGAAGGTCTGCAGCCAGCTAGTTTTGTTCCGCCCTTTGTTTTGTGCACGGGCCTGGTGGTGTCTTAGGGCTTCTCGTGTGGTAGCTATCCAACAGTCTGGTTTGTTAGCCCAAATTAGTTCACTCTGATTAGCCTTGGGGGCATTCAGGCCCTATCCTTAGTCTAAGCAATGCAGCCCACGCCTCCCTGCCCAGCCCCTGCTTGCTAGTGGCGGGTGCAGGCATCTGTGATGCTTCTCCGCTGGGGGAGTTACCGTTGGGCTCGTAAACTGTGGGTTTTATTTACTTATTTTTCCTCCCTATTATGTTGCCCTCTGTGCTTCTAAGGCTCGGCACAGACTCAGCAGTGAGAGTGTTTCCTGGTGTTTGGAAACTTCTCTTTTTTTAAGACTCCCTTCCCGGGACGGAGCTCCGTCCCTACCTCTTTTGTCTCTTTTTTTGTCTTTTATATTTTTCCTACCTCCTTTCGAAGACAATGGGTTGCTTTTCTGGGTGCCTGATGTCCTCTGCCGGCATTCAGAAGTTGTTTTGTGGATTTTACTCAGCGTTTAAGTGTTCTTTTGATGAATTTGTGGGGGAGAAAGTGATCTCCCCGTCCTATTCCTCCGCCATCTTAGGACCGCCTCTGAATAATAGCCTTTTAACAGACATAAGACAGCTTGCTAAAACTAGAAAAGGGGGCACTCTTTCTGCCCCCTTCTGATCTATGTCAGAAACTTTGTCTATCTCTTTTATACTTTAATAAAACTTTGTCACACAAAAGCTCTGAGTGATCAAGCCTCGTCACTGGCCCCACATTGAATTCCTCTCCTCCAAAGGCCAAGAATCCTGGCGTCTTTCATGGCTCAATGATAACTTTTCAATACATTGCTCCTTTTATTATTATGACAAAATTTAGAAAAGTCAGAATTTATGCACCCAATATAGGAGCACCTCAAAACAAATGTTAACAATTGTAAAAGGGGAAATTGACAGTACCATGATAACAGTGGGGGACTTTAACACCTGACTTATACCAAAGGACAGACCATCTAGACAGAAAATAAATAAGGAAACACAAGTTTTAAATGATACAATACACCAGATAGGTTTAATTGATATTTATAAGACATTCCACCTGCAAGAGGCAGAATACACACTTTCTTCTCAAGTGCACATGGAACATTCTCCAGCATAGACATATCTGAGGTCACAAATCAAGCCTTAGAAATTTTAAGAAAATTGAAATCTTATCAAGAGCCTTTTCTGATCACAATGCTGAGATTAGAAATCAATTACAGGAAAAAACTGTAAAAAACACAAACCCGTGGAGGCTAAACTACACTGCTAAATAACCAAGAAATCACTGATGAAACTAAAGAGGACATTCAAAAATACCTAGAAGCAAATGACAATGAAAGCCCCAAACAATGGGATGTACCAAAGGCAGTTCTAAAAGGGAAGTTTATAGCAGTCCAATCTCACCTCAAGAAACAAGAATCATCTCCAGTAAACTATCTAACTTTTTATACCTAAAGCAACTAGCAAAAGTAGAAAAAAAGAAAACCCAAAGTCATTAGAAGGGACTAAACAATAAAGATCAGAGTAGAAATAAATGTAATAGAAGCAAAGAAAACAAAGGTAAAGATCAATAATGTAGAAAAATCTTTTGATAACATTCACCACTCATTTGTGATAAAAAAAAAAACAAAAACTCCAGAAAGTGGGCATAGAGGGAATGAACCTTAACATAATAAAGGTCATATACAACAAACCCACAGGAAACATTCTCAATGGTGAAAAACTATTTCCCGTAAGATTGGGTACAAGACAAGAATGTACACTTTCACCACTTTCAACATAGTCTGGAAGTCCTGGCCATGGCAATCAGAGAAGAAAAGGAAATTAAATAGTACAAATTTGAAAAGAAGAAGTAAAACTGAGACTATTTGTATATGATGTGTTACTATACATAGAAAATCCTAGAGATGCCACCAGAAAACTACTGGAGCTAATCAATGAATCTAGTAAAGATACAGGATACAAAATTAATGCACAGAAATTTCTTGCATTCCTATGCACTACAACAAAAGAGCAGAAAGAGAAATTAAGGAAATAATACCATTTACCATTGAAACAAAAATAATAAAACACCTAGCAAAAAAATCCTACCTAAGGAAGCAAAGACCTGTAATCAAAAAATTATAAAATATTGATGAAAGAAACCAAAGATGATACAAACATATGGAGAAATATACCATGTTCTTGGACTGGAAGAATCAATATTGTGAAAAGGAATATATTATCCAAAGCAATCTACAGATTCAGTACAGAAACTCCTATCAAATTGCCAATGGCATTCTTCACAGAATTAGAACAAAAAAAATCTTACAATTTGTGTGGAAACACAGAAGACCCCAAAGAGCCAAAGCAATCTTGAGAAAGAAAAATGGAACTGGAGGAATCAGTCTCCCTGACTTCAAGCTATACAAAGGTACAGTAATCAATATGGTATGGCAGTTGAACAAAAAAAGAAATATAGACCAATGATACAGGATGGAAAGTCCAAAGACAAACCCATGTACAAAGATAAACCCATAGGTCATTTAATCTATGACAAAGGGGTCAGGAATATACAAAGGAGAAAAGACAGCCTCTTCAATAAGTGGTGCTGGGAAATCTGTACAGTTACATGTAAAAGAATAAAATTAGAACACTTTCTAACACCATATACAGAAATAAACTCTAAATGGATTAAAGACTTAAAGACCAGACACTACAAAACTCTTAGAGGAAAACATAGACAGAATGTTCTTTGACATAAACCACAGCAAAATATTCTTTTGATCTACCTCCTAGAGTAATGAAATTAAAAACAAAAATAAACAAATGGGACCTAAGTAAGTTTAAAAGTTTTTACATACCAAAAGAAATCATAAACAAGATGAAAATATAACCTCCAACTTTTTCTCAATGGGAAAAGATGTTTGCAAACAAAGTATGGAAAAATGATTAATCTTCAAATTATAGAGACAGCTTATTAAACTCAGTATCAAAAAAAAAAAAAAAAAAAAAAAAAAGAAACAACTCAAGCAAAAAATGGGTGGAAGACTGAGACTCCCTCCCCATACCATAACAGGTGGATTCTTTACCACTGAACCACCAGGGAAGCCCCCATATAAGTGTTAATATATATTTCTCTTTATATTTTGATTACTTCACTCTGTATGACAACTCTAAGTTCATCCACATCACTTACAATTGATTCAACTTCATTCTCTTTTATGGCTGAATAATATCCCATTGTATTCATGTGCCACACTTCTTTATCCATTCATCTGTCAATGGACATCTAGGTTGCTTCCACATCCTATTGAAATAGTACTGCAATGAGCATTGTGCTCCATGTGTTTTTTGATTTATGGCTTTCTCAGGATATATGTCCAGTAGTGGGATTGTTGTATCGTATGCTAGTTTTTTAAGGAACTTCCATACTGTTCTCTACAGTGGCTGTATCAATTTACATTCCCACCAACAGTGTAAAAGGGTTCCCTTTTCTCCACACCCTCGTTAGCATTTATTGTTTGTAGATATTTTGAAGACGGTCATTCTGACTGGTGTGAGGTGATACTTCATTGAGCTTTGATTTGCATTTTTCTAATAATGAGTGATGTTGACCATCTTTTCATGTGCCTCTTGGCCACCTGTATGTCTTCTTTGGAGAGAAATCTATCTCAGTCTTCCACCCATTTTTTGCTTGAGTTGTTTCTTTTTTTTTTTTTTTGATACTGAGTTTAATAAGCTGTCTCTATAATTTGAAGATTAATCATTTTTCCATACTTTGTTTGCAAACATCTTTTCCCATTGAGAAAAAGTTGGAGGTTATATTTTCATCGTGTTTATGATTTCTTTTGGTGTGTAAAAACTTTTAAACTTACTTAGGTCCCATTTGTTTATTTTTAGATGGGTTTGACCCCTGGGTTGGGAAGATCCCCTGAAGAAGGAAATGGCAACCCACTCCAGTATTGTTGCCTGGGAAATCCCATGGAAGAGGAGCCTGGTGGCCTACAGTCCACGGGGTCGCAAAAGAGTTGGACACAACATAGCAACTACACAGCAACGCATATATATGTAATCTAGAAAATGTTACAGTGAATCTACTTACAGGGTAAGAAAGAGATGCAGATGTAGAGAACAGACTTGTGGACACTGAGGGAGAAGAAAAGGTGGGAATAATTGAGAGAGTAGCATTGACATATATATGCTATCATATGTAAAATAGCTAGTGGGAAGCTGCTTTATAACACAGGGAGCTCAGCTTGGTGCCCTGTGATGCCCTAAAGGGGTTGAGATGGGAAGAATGGGGGAGAGCTCAAGAGGGAGGGGATATATGTATAGTTGATTCACATTGTTGTACAGCAGAAACTAACACAACATTGTAAAGTGATTATACTCCAACTAAAAAAATAACAACAACAAGCACACACACAAAAAGACAGAGAGATTACATGTAGAGTAATGAAAGATTCATGTATAGGCAAGTACTGGAAGTTTTCAAGCAGAAACAGGAAAATAATACAATACAAACCCATAGATAAGTCATCAACTGTTTCATTCCAATATATAAAATCCACTTCACATGAATGTTGATCTTCCATAATATGAAGAGTAGATGTACAGCTTGAAAAAGAAATATTTTGCACAATAGTGTAAAGTATATTTAAAAATTCATTATGTTTCATGTATTTATTGACAAACTACTCAAATTTGAGTTACCTTCAGAATCTTCTGGGGCTTCCCTGGTAGCTCAGAGGTTAAAGCGTCTGCCTCCAATGAGGGAGATCCAGGTTCGATCTCTGGGTTGGGAAGATCCCCTGGAGAAGGAAGTGGCAACCACCCCAGTACTCTTGCCTGGAGAATCACATGGACGGAGGAGCCTGGTAGGCTACAGTCCATGGGGTCACAAAGAGTCGGACATGACTAAGAGACTCCACTTTCACTTTTGGAATCTACATGAAGACAGGTATATTCAATGATCTATTTTTGCCAGTGGCTGCGGCTGTGGTAGGCATTATGGACACAGAGCTGAAGAACACAGTGGAATCTTAATGAGGAGAATAAAACTCATTGAACATATGTATGTGGTACAGATATAGAGGAATATTACTCATCCATAAAAGAATAAAATAATGACATTCACAGCAGCATGGATTGACCTAGAGATTATCACACTAAGACAAAGAAAAATATCACATGGTATCATTTATATGTAAAATCTAAAAAAATGATACAAGTGAACCTATGTACCAAACAGAAATATACCACAGATAGAAAACAAACTTATGATTACCAAAGAAAAATGGTAGGGGGTGGAATAATTTAAGAGTTAGGGATTAACATATCCACAATGCTGCTGCTGCTGCTGCTAAGTTGCTTCAGTCATGTCCGACTCTGTGCGACCCCATAGATGGCAGCCCACCAGGCTCCTCTGTCCCTGGGATTCTCCAGGCAAGAATACTGGAGTGGGTTGCCATTTCCTTCTCCAATGCATGAAAGTGAAGAGTGAAAGTGAAGTCGCTCAGTCGTGTCTGACTCTTAGCGACCCCATGGACTGCAGCCCACCAGGCTCCTCCGTTCACGGGATTTTCCAGGCAAGAGTACTGGAGAGGGTTGCCATTGCCTTCTCTACTATATATAAAATAGATAACAAATAGAGATGTACTATATACCACAGGGAATTATACTCAACGTTTTGTAATAAAGTACAAGAGAAAATAACCTGAAAAAATTTATGTATATGTATAACTGAGTCACTTTGCTATATATCTGAAACTAACAACATTGTAAACTACTCTTCTTCAATTAAAAAAAGAAACCCCTCTATGATAAATGTGATAAATCCTATGATAAATGTGAATTCCCCAATTTTTCAGATCCAAGGGTGAGGATAAATTTGAGAGTTGGAAAAAACAGAAAGGGGAAAATCTTTTAGATATGAGGGAGCTCACAAGCTTAATCAAGCTAGTTACAGAAATTGTAGGGAGGCGTTGAAGTCAAATAAGTGGAAACTCCAGGAAATAAATAGAAGGAGCAAGTTTGAATCCCACAATCTGATCAAAGAATCTCATTAAAGATCTGCAATTTCTGGCTCTGAGGCTTTGAAGCCTTCAATCATGTGCCCTTCCTCAGTGGAAGACAAGTAATCCTTTTCTAGATGGCGTTCTAAAGAAAGTGTTCAGAGCCCTCTTTATGTCTTTGTTCCTCAGACTGTAGATGAAGGGGTTCAGCATGGGTGTGACCACAATGTACATCACTGACATTGTTGCAGTTGAATGTGAGCTGTGGGTAGCAGCAGAGCTGAGGTACACTCCTAAGCCTGTGCAATAAAATAAGGAGACAACTGAGAGGTGAGATGCACAGGTGGAAAATGCTTTATACTTCCCCTGAGCTGATGAGATTCTATGTATGGAAGAAGCTATCTTAGAATATGAGTAAAGGATGCCAGCAAAGGGACCAACTCCTAGCAGTCCAGCTGCAAAGTACATCACCATGTCATTAAGAAAGTTGTCAGAACAGGCAAGTTGGATCAACAACTTGACTTCACAGTAATAGTGAGGGATTTTCACCTCTTTGCAAAAGGACAGCCTTAAGACCATTAAGGTTTGTAACAAGGAATCCAGGACACTGATGATCCAGCTAACCAGAACCAAAATTCCACATATTTTGGAGTTCATGATGACTGTGTAATGCAGCGGGTGACAGATGGCCACAAAACGGTCATAGGCCATCACTGTCAGGAGGAAGATGTCCAACCCTGCAAATAGCATGAAAAAAAACATCTGGGTGATGCAGTCTTCATAAGTTATAACTTGGCTCTGTGTCTGGATGTTCCACAGCATCTTTGGGATGGTGGTGGAGGTGAAACAAATGTCTACAAAGGACAGGTTGAAGAGGAAGAAGTACATGGGGGTGTGGAGGTGGGGGTCTGAGCTGACAGTTAGGATTATGAGCATGTTTCCAAACACAGTGATCAGATACATGGAGAGGAAAAGTCCAAATATGAGATGCTGCAGTTCTGGTTTCTCCGAAAGTCCCAGAAGCAAAAATTCTGAATCTCTTGTTATGTTTCTTGGTGCCATGTGATAGAGGTGACTACAAGGAAAACATTAATATTGTGATTTTTTTTTGCACCAAATGACATTAACCACACAGTTGAAATGCTACCATTTATAACTTTCTGAGGACTTTCCTGATGGCTCAGATGGCAAAGAATCTGCCTGCAATGTGGGAGACCTGGGTTAGGAAGTTCCCCTGGAGGAGGGCATGGTGACCCAGTCTAGTATTCTTGCCTGGGAATCCCATGGACAGAGGAGCCTGGCAGCTACTGTCCAAGGAGTCAAAAAAAGTTGGACATGACTAAGCACAATATAATTTTCTGTCACAATAGATTGCCAATATTTTGTTCATGGATTTGATCCTCTTTAGGGAATTGTCTGTGCCTTCTCTAACTAGCAAACTAGTGCTTTTATCTTTTTACTCAAGATGTCATGTATTCCACAGTTTTTTTTTTCTGTTTCATATTCTTAACTTTTCAAGTTAATTTTTCTAAATTGATTTTTTATTTTAAATTAATTTTTATTATAGTACAATTGTTTTACTATTCCATAGTTTTAATGAGAAATTCTTTCATTCTTTTGGGGAATATAAATTGACTTGGGCAATGTCCAGGTGCCATCAAGGCAACAAGTACAGGGTTCTGAGAAACAAAAAGCTCCTAAATTCCAGTTATAAAAAAATAATATAAGCTAATTAAAAATATATGCAATATATGTAGCATGTCAGATGGCTGCAGTAGGTTTAAGGGACAAAGCAAAGAGGGTGTGCTATTTTTTGTGGCTTCAAGAAAAACTTGAAAATACAGTATATTTGGTTAGAGACCTAAAGGAAGAAAAAAAAACTATGAATATATCAGTAGAACTGTAATGTAGGCAGGATATACATTCATTGCAGAAGCCTCTAGTGTATTTGTTCATAACATTTATGTTTTTTAAAAAAAGAAAGCCAATTTGGGGAGATTAATGGACAGGAGGGAGAGTGAGGAGAAATGAAGTCAGAGGATATTAAAAAAAAAAGGTGGCCTTCTAGCTGATGCTAACTTTTCAAGGCACAAGGATCCCCTCATCCACACTATTTTCCCCTAGCACTTTATGAAATTGTTGCAAAGGTGACCTGTATCTTTAAATGAATCCCTTCTTTTGACTGAATTCTGGTCTTTTTGTGTAAGAGTCACTTTGGAATATGTGAGCTCAGTATCCTTGCTTTGAGGACATCTCACACTCCACAAGTCAGGGACAGAAACACACACACACATACACACACACAGAGTACATCCTGGCTTCATAGGCTGTTACTAACATATCCTTTTCACCCCTAACTATCCTGATTAAGTTAGAGGTCAAAATAGCTCAAATTAATCAGATCAGGTTATACACAAAAGGCACCCAGAACGTCCAGTGTCAAACTTCCCAGGTTCAATAAACTTGTGCTTTGAAATTAGCATTGCTTTTTTATGCCATGTATTAAACATACATAAAGAGTTGTTAAGTGAATATGTGTCTGTATATGAATCTATATTCTTTCTCAAAACCTGGATTTTAAGAAATATGTATGTATATATATTTGGGCTTCTCAGTGTAATAGTCAAGAATCTGCCTGACAATGCAGGAGACTCAAGAGACATGGGCTTGCACCTGGGTCAGGAAGATTCCCTGGAGGAGGAAATGTCAACCCACTCCTGTATTCTTGCCTGGAAAATCCCACGGACAGAGGAGTCTGGTCAGCTACAGTCCATGGGGTTGCAGAGTTGGACATGACTGAAGTGATTAAGCATGCACACGCGCGCGTGCGCACACACACACACACACACACACACACGGAGAGAGAGAGAAGCAGAGACAGAGACAGAGGGAGAAAGAGAGAGACAGAGAAGGAGAGGCAGAGAAATAGAGACACACACATATAGAGAAAATGGACGTCAGAGGGTATAAAGATCTAATAAGCTCAAATGATCCATTGAGAGACTGTGGTGAAGAAAAACTTCTTTGGTTATGGTGAAATTTCATGTTCTCTTATATTTGCTTAATGCCCAGAAAAATGATTAAAAAGAAAAAATAAATTAATCCAAAGAAAGAATAAAATAATATTATCTTTATGGTTTGATAGATGTATGAAATCTGTAGCCCAAGAGAAAAATAAAGAATGGGAAAAAACCAAAGCTTCAAAAAGAGGATGTTTAAAACATACAATGAATATAAAATGAAATTTGTCATTTTAAAAATCAGATAGAAGAACATGGTTTTCCTGTGCATATTTCATATTTATTTGAAGAACTGTTTGCAAAAAAACTTTGCCTCTTTTCCTCCTTCTAACATTTTACAAAAAATTAAAGAGATTACAACTTCAGCATAAGAATAATGCCTTGATATCTAAATATATAAAATATAAGGGTGGGCATATCTCTTTGCCTTTTCATACTGTTTAGGAAATCAATCCTGAATATTCATTGGGAGGACTGATGCTGAAGCTGAAGCTCCAAGACTTTGGCTACCTGATGCGAAGAGACAACTCATTAGAAAAGACCTGATGCTGGGAAAGATTGAAGGCAGGAGGAGAAGGGGTTGACAGAGGATGAGATAGTTGGATGGCATCACCAACTCAATGGACATGAGTTTGAGCAAGCTCTGGGAGATGGTAAAGGACAGGGAAGCCTGGCATGCTGCAGTCCACTGGGTCACAAAGAGTAGGACACGACTGAGTGACTGAACAATAACCAAGGGTGGGCACAAGCACCTTAAATAAGGAAAGGAACTCAGAAGTAAGATAATAAACATATTTAAGTAAATAAATTTAAAATATTATGGCCAAAAATATGCCCAAAAGTCAATTGAACAAAAGTCATTTGTAAAAATTATTTGAAAGGTTGAAAATTAAAAAATGGATAAATAAAAAGGTGACCAAATATATAAATCTTTTCTCTAACTCAGTGTATAATTTAAGAAAGCCATAGGAAATCTCTTTCATATCATAGACCTGGGAAAACCTTAAAGATCTGTCATATTTTGGGGTGAGAACTGTCAAAAGAGTAGCAAGGGTTTTCTTGAGTCTCTAAGTTTTCTGCAGAAATACAAAGTGTTACAGTATTTTAGGGCTTCCATGATAGCTCAGTTGGTAAAGAATCTGTCTGCAATGCAGGAGACCCTAGTTCAATTCCTGGGTTGGGAAGATCCCCTGGAGAAGGGAAAGGCTACCATTCCAGTATTCTGGCCTGGAGGATTCCATGGACTGTATAGTCCATGAGGTCGCAAAGAGTCGGACACGACTGAGCAACTTTCACACTTCACTTTAACCTCATTAGCATACTCCTTTTTATATCTTAATTTTTTTCATGTATTCACAGAAGACACTCTGACATATGTTTCCTATACTGTTAAATATATGTACTGTAGTTGCAAGGATGTATTTGCAGGTATGCCTTGGTGTGGATCCTTCTCATTAATTTGGAAATATGGTAAAAAATTCAATCTTAAAAGTTAGAAAGAAATGCCTTCGCTTTATTTTATACACTGCACAGCTGATACCCTATTTCTCTACTCCAGTTAATTAGGAAGATGCTTGGACATATGTTCTACTTTTACTGGAAGCACTTTATGCCTCTCATAATTGGGCTTTCATTCCTATCATTTGGTGGGTATCACTGAGCATTGTCTTATTGAATTCAGTGTTCACTTTTCTTTTTAGCATCATAAAGAAGCCTTGATATTTAATCAAGCAAGCTAACAACCACAGTGGTCTCTGGGCTCTGGTCTGGGCTAAGCAGCTGTTCAGGTGATGTCAAGTAAGCATTCTAGAATTTCCTTCCTCTGACCTTTTCCATCAGTGTCTTTTGGGCTCTTGGACTCACCTGCATGGGAACTCTGAGACAGTTTTTTTGTGTGGAAATCTGAATCTCTTCCCAGATGTCTGATGATGAAGTCTGAAACTCTTTCCCCAGTAAGACAGCAGGAAGGGGTCACTCATTGATCCTTTAGTCAGACATAGGACTCCAAAACTACAGCTGTGTCTCATTCATGTTCAGGTTACACAGACTCAGGGAATGCAGCGGAGGAGATATTTACAGCTCAATATCTGCTCGTTGGGTTTCCCAGGTGACTCAGTGGTAAAAAAATCCACCTGCCCATGCAGGAGACATGGGTTTGATCCCTGGATCTGGAACATCCTCTGGAAAAGGAAATGGCAACCCACCCCCGGCATTGTTGCCTGGGAAATCCCATGGACAGAGGAGCCTGGTGGGCTACAGTTCATGGGGTCCTAACAATAGTTGGGCATGATTTAGTGACTAAACAACAATCTGCTCATTAGAAGCATTTCCCTTGCGTTACAATAACGTATAAACACTGGATTTCCCTGTGGAACTTGGTCTGGACAGAAAGAAAAATTTTTTTCCTGGTGATTTTCTGTTTCTCAGGAGAGCAGGTTATCAGCCCTATGAGAATGAGGCAATCTCTTGCATAGGTTCCTTGGTTCTTCAAAGCACTGACTTGTGGTGTGGGCATGGCCCAAGATACCCTTAGGAAATTATTACTGCCCTGTTTATTAGAGGACCAACTTTGCTCCTTTGATGTAAAATATTGAGCAGTGCACTTCCCCTCTTCCTGACACTTTTACTAACTCTACTAGGAATTTCAGACCTATTCCTGAAGTGAAGGGGAATTGAGTATGCTAAGTGGGCTTTCCTGGTGGCTCCAACAGTAAAGAATCTGCATGCAATGAAGGAGATTGCCTTTGATCCCTGGGTCAGGAAGATAGGACTTCATACTTATTTCTGAAGTTAAGGGGAATTGATTAGTTCCTAATTAAAAATATTTGTAAGTTATGATGCATATTTTGGTATTTTCAAGCACCATAACCTACCGTAGCACACTAGAGGGATTATCTGATTTAATTTTCAGAGAACCACTTTCTGTGAGGTAGCACTATTATAACTCCATCCTCCATTTCAGGTATAGAATTCAGAAGTATGTAAAGTTCTGCTGTATGTTATTTTCTACTGAAAATTGCAAGCCTATTTCAGGTTGGAGTCATGAATGGAATTCCATCAGAATGTTTCCAGTTCTCAAACTTTGGGTTGTGGTTTTCCATCAGGGATGATTTTGCTCCTGGGGATATTTGGCAGTGTTTTAAGGGATGCTGCTAAAACCCCATAATAAACAGTATAGCACTTGACACAAATAATTATCCTGCCACAAATGTTAACCCTGAGAAGGTGAGAAAACCCATTTTATACCAGCACTTCTTTTATGTCCTTGCACATACAGATCATCAGGGATTCTAATTCAAGTACAAAATCTGACCAGCTAGCTCTGCAGTGAGCCCTAGGACCTTGCATTTCTAACAAGCTCCCGAGTGATGCTGCAGGTCCTGGTCTGTGGGCACACTTTAATAAGGCTAAGGTCCTTTGTTACAATATGGGCTTCCCGGGTGGTGATAGTGGTAAAGAACCTGCCTGCCAATGCAAGAGATGTAAGAGATGTGGATTTGATCCCTGGGTTGGGAAGATCCCCTGGAGGAGGTACGGCAACCCACTCCAGTATTCTTGCCTGGAGAATCCTCTGGACAGAGGAGCCTGGTGAACTACTGAGACAACTTAGCACACACTGTGTTACAATAGGGTATAGGTGATACTTTACATCTTCTGTACCCAATATCATTTTTGTATATAATTTTATAAGAAAAAGATTTTACTCACTGTCATAGCTGTAATGCATTCTGTGTTCATGTCTTCATATAACAGCTCTTGAATGACATCACATTATATACATCAGGAAAACCCTTTGTAGTAGGCAGAATAATGGTCCAAAAAAGCTGTCCACATCCTAATCACAAGAACTTTTAAATATGTTAGCTTGTATAGGGGGGAATAAATATAGCAGATAAAAAACTTTCTGATCATTCATTCTCTGCTGAGAAGATTAGCTTGGATTATCCAGGTTGGTAATGCAAAGGCAAAGACTGAAGGCAAAAGGAGAAGAGGGTGGCAGAGGATGAGATGGTTAGATAGAGTCACTGACTCAGTGGACATGAATTTGAACAAGCTCTGGGATATAGTGAAAGATAGGGAGGCCTGGCATGCTCCAGTCCATGAAGAGTCTTGAAGAGTCAGATACAACCTAGCGACTGAACAACATAAGTAATGGCAATGGTATTCTAAATGTGGAGGAGAGAGGAAGAATTGTAGCCAGGGAGAGCTTTGAAGATGCCGTGCTGCTGGCTTTGAAGATGCTGAAAGGACTATGACATAAGGAATGCAGGAGGCCACTAGAAGTTAATCTAGTAAGGCTGTTCATTCTTTCTTGGAGTGTCCAAAGGCATCTCGGCTTTCACACACATTTGCCTTGAGTCCAGTGAGAGGGAGAGCAACTTCTGTTCTCCAGAGCTTTAATTCTGCACCCATTAGTATAGTAATTTGTTATAGTTGCAATAGGAATGTAATATACACATTTATCCAATAACATATGGCTCATCGGAAATGGTTTTAAGCTTCTCAGTTTAGCCATTTAGTTTCCCCTAGATCAAGGTATTTTGTGTTGAAGTCCCACATTAAAAGAAGAAGAAAATCAAAGTCAATTAAGGGATATTTTGCCCCATTTCTGATGAATTGAGTTACAAATTCCTTAAATATAGATGTAGTTCTGACTTTGAGGCCTTAAGGTAGATAATTCATATCAAAAGTAAAGTCACACATTCTCTTTGTGTCTTTTTGTCAACATTTATACAATCTTTGACTTTTATCTTAAGTCTAACATTCATTCTTTTCATTTCTTTACCATCCAACTCTCTTTAAATGTTTCCCTCAACATACTATATGGGATTATAAATGAATCTGTGTGCATTTATACACATGTATGTGAATGGGTTTATTTGAGAGAAAAATATATACAAAGAACACACAGACATACACACACCATACCCTTGAATATCTTCTTTGGTCTACACAAATAGTTTTACAGATTTCATTTTTTCTCACCACATCCCTCAGAAGTTTCCTATCCCACATTACCTTATGAAATAAGAAAACTGATGTCAGGTAATCACATTTTTTTTTTTTTTTTTTTGTGAGAGTTGGCCCATAAAGAAAGCTGAGCACTGAAGAATTAATGCTTTTTTTTTTAAATTCTTTAACTTTACAATATTGTATTGGTTTTGCCGTATATCAACATGAATCCGCCACAGGTATACACTTGATCCCCATCCTGAACCCTCCTCCCTCCTCCCTCCCCGTACCATCCCTCTGGGTCATCCCAATGCACCAGCCCCAAGCATCCAGTATCGTGCATCAAATCTGGACTGGCGACTCATTTCATATATGATATTATACATGTTTCAATGCCATTCTCCCAAATCTTCCCACCCTCTCCCTCTCCCATAGAGTCCAAAAAACTGTTCTAAACATCAGTGTCTCTTTTGCTGTCTCGTATACAGGGTTATTGTTACCATCTTTCTAAATTCCATATATATGCATTAGTATACTGTATTGGTGTTTTTCTTTCTGGCTTATTTCACTCTGTATAATAGGCTCCAGTTTCATCCACCTCATTAGAACTGATTCAAATGTATTCTTTTTAATGGCTGAGTAATACTCCATTGTGTATATGTACCACAGCTTTCTTAGCCATTCATCTGCTGATGGACATCTAGGTTGCTTCCATGTCCTGGCTATTATGAACAGTGCTGCGATGAACAGTGGGGTACACGTGTCTCTTTCCCTTCTGGTTTCCTCAGTGTGTATGCCCAGCAGTGGGATTGCTAGATCGTATGGCAGTTCTATTTCCAGTTTTTTAAGGAATCTCCACACTGTTCTCCATAGTGGCTGTATGAGTTTGCATTTCCATCAACAGTGTATGAGGGTTCCCTTTTCTCCACACCCTCTCCAGCATTTATTGCTTGTAGACTTTTGGATCGCAGCCATTCTGACTGGCGTGAAATGGTACCTCATTGTGGTTTTGATTTGCATTTCTCTGATAATGAGTGATGTTGAGCATCTTTTCATGTGTTTGTTACCATCTGTATGTCTTCTTTGGAGAAATGTCTGTTTAGTTCTTTGGCCCATTTTTTGATTGAGTCGTTTATTTTTCTGGAATTGAGCTGCAGGAGTTCCTTGTATATTTTTGAGATTAATTCTTAGTCAGTTGCTTCATTTGCTATTATTTTCTCCCATTCTGAAGGCTGTCTTTTCACCATGCTTATAGCTTCCTTTGTTGTGCAGAAGCTTTTAAGTTTAATTAGGTCCCATTTGTTCATTTTTGGTTTTATTTCCAATATTCTGGGAGGTGGGTCATAGAGGATCCTGCTGTGATGTATGTCGGAGAGTGTTTTACCTATGTTCTCCTCTAGGAGTTTTATAGTTTTTGGTCTTATGTTTAGATCCTTAATCCATTTTGAGTTTATTTTTGTGTATGGAATTAGAAAGTGTTCTAGTTTCATTACTTTACAAGTGGTTGACCAGTTTTCCCAGCACCACTTGTTAAAGATTGTCTTTAATCCATTGTATATTCTTGCCTCCTTTGTCAAAGATAAGGTGTTCATAGGTGTGTGGCTTTATCTGTGAGCTTTCTATTTTGTTCCATTGATCTATATTTTTGTCTTTGTGCCAGTACCATACTGTCTTGATGACTGTGGCTTTGTAGTAGAGCCTGAAGTCAGGCAGGTTGATTCCTCCAGTTCCATTCTTCTTTCTCAAGATTGCTTTGGATATTCAAGGTTTTTTTGTATTTCCATACAAATTGTGAGATTATTTGTTCTAGCTCTGTGAAAAATACCATTGGTAGCTTGATAGGGATTGCATTGAATCTATAAATTGCTTTGGATAGTATACTCATTTTCACTATATTGATTCTTCCAATCCATGAACATGGTATATTTCTCCATCTATTAGTGTCCTATTTGATTTCTTTCACCAGTGTTTTATAGTTTTATATATATAGAAATTTAATTTCTTTAGGTAGATATATTCCTAAGTATTTTATTCTTTTCGTTGCAATGGTGCATGGAATTGTTCCCTTAATTTCTCTTTCTATTTTCTCATTATGGGTGTATAGGAATGCAAGGGATTTCTGTATGTTGATTTTATATCCTGCAACTTTACTATATTCATTGATTAGTTCTAGTAATATTCTGGTGGAGTCTTTAGGGTTTTCTATGTAGAGGATCATGTCATCTGCAAACAGTGAGAGTTTTACTTCTTCTTTTCCAATTTGGATTCCTTTGATTTCTTTTTCTGCTCTGATTGCTGTGGCCTAAACTTCAAAAACTATGTTGAATAGTAATGGTGAGAGTGGGCACCCATGTCTTGTTCCTGACTTTAGGGGAAATGCTTTCAATTTTTCACCATTGAGGATAATGTTTGCTGTGGGTTTGTCATATATAGCTTTTATTATGTTGAGGTATGTTCCTTCTATTCCTGCTTTCTGGAGAGTTTTGATCATAAATGGATGTTGAATTTTGTCAAAGGCTTTCTCTGCATCTATTGAGATAATCATATGGTTTTTATTTTTCAATTTGTTAATGTGGTGTATTACATTGATTGATTTGCGGATATTGAAGAATCCTTGCATCCCTGGGATAAAGCCCACTTGGTCATGATGTATGATCTTTTTAATGTGTTGTTGGATTCTGATTGCTAGAATTTTGTTAAGGATTTTTGCATCTATGTTCATCAGTGATATTGGCCTGTAGTTTTCTTTTTTTGTGGCATCTTTGTCAGGTTTTGGTATTGGGGTGATGGTGGCCTCATAGAATGAGTTTGAAAGTTTACCTTCCTCTGCAATTTTCTGGAAGAGTTTGAGCAGGATAGGTGTCAGCTCTTCTTTAAGTTTTTTTGGTAGAATTCGGCTGTGAAGCCATCTGGACCTGGGCTTTTGTTTGCTGGAAGATTTCTTTTTTTTTTTTTTAATTTTATTTTATTTTTAAATTTTACATTCTGATTACAGTTTCAGTTTCCGTGCTTGTGATGTGTCTGTTAAGATTTTCTATTTCTTCCTAGTCCAGTTTTGGAAAGTTGTACTTTTCGAAGAATTTGTCCATTTCTTCCACGTTGTCCATTTTATTGCCATATAATTGCTGATAGTAGTCTCTTATGATCTTTGTATTTCTGTGTTGTCTGTTGTGATCTCTCCATTTTCATTTCTAATTTTATCGATTTGATTTTTCTCCCTTGTTTCTTGATGAGTCTGGCTAATGGTTCATCAATTTTATTTACCCTTTCAAAGAACCAGCTTTTGGCTTTGTTGGTTTTTGCTATGGTCTCTTTTGTTTCTTTTGCACATATTTCTGCCCTATTTTTTAAGATTTCTTTCCTTCTACTAACCCTGGGGTTCTTCATTTCTTCCTTTTCTAGTTGCTTTAGGTGTAGAGTTAGGTTATTTATTTGACTTTTTTCTTGTTTCTTGAGGTATGCCTGTATTGCTATGAACCATTTAAAACAAATTCATAACAAAGCAGTAAAACTTATTTTAGACTTTCTCAAGTTGCATACAACGGAAACTAACAGAATATAGTCTTAATTTTTAAATGACATTTTAATTTCTTCAATTTTTACACATTCAATGGATACAGTATATTACATGTTGTTGTTTAGTTTCCAAAACGTGTCCAGCTCTCTTTTCTGACCCCATGGACTGTAGCCTGCCATGCACCTCTGTCCATGGGGTTCTCCAGGCAAGAATACTGGAGTGGCTTGCCATTTCCTTCTCCAGGGGATCTATCTTTCCTACCCAGGCATTGAACCTGTGTCTCCTGCTTTGGCAGGTGGATTCCTTACCACTGAATCACTTGGGAGGCCATATTAGAGAAGGAAATGGCAACCCACTCTAGTATTCTTGTCTGGAGAATCCCATGAACAGAGGAGCTTGGAGGGCTTTCAGTCGCAAAGAGTCAGACATGACTGAAGCAACTAGCACATTATATGCAATTATGTTTTAACAAACTTATTATAATTAAAAAACTTAGTGTTGGCGACAGGGTAAGATGAAGTAAGAAGACCATTCATTTTCACTTTTGTTTAAGGCAAAGATTCTCAACTTTTCAATATTTTGTTTATGGATTTGGTCCTCTTTAGAGAATCCTCTGTATCATCTCTAATAGTGATTTCCCCTCAACATGTCGTGAATTCCACGGTTTTAATGATACATTCCTTCATGCCTGTATAAAATATAAATTGAAATGTGACTACGTTCCATGTATTGTCTATGCAGGGAGTGTAGGGTGCTAAAAAACAAATGTTCTGTAATCTTTGCTTTTGTTTAAGGCAAAGATTCAATTCCATCCCTTAAAAAATAGAGAGAACATAAAATGACTGACACAGACTTTATAATAATTATAAACCCTCAGACATTCTGCAAACATAATTGTATACGTACATATCTAAGTGGCAAACAGCAAACTTTATGAAAAAAAAATTCAATTTTTAGTTTGGAAGAATACAGTGAAAAACAGGAATAAAAATGTGCTGAATTCACTATTTGAAAGGAAAGGAGCTGGCAGGCAATTTCAAGTAGAGGAAGTAATTAACTAACCTAACAAATGTATTCAGATTTGCAGGGCATTTGTTCATTGCAAAGAAAGCTAATTTGCACACCTATTTGCACATAATGAATAATTATTTTCACTTGAATACTAAGAGAAGGAAGATACTATGAAGTGTATGTTTCATGAACTGCTGTTGGTCTGGATCTTACTTATCATAGTCAAATATGCTCCTTCTTAAGAAAACTACCCTGCATCTCTGTACAAACCTCCACAGCTAATACCCTTTGTCTCTACTCAAGTGAATTGTAGAAGTGCTTGGACTTAGGTTCAAGGTTTTACTGGAAGCACTTTACACCTCCCATTTCCTCTTCTAATTGGGCTTCCATGTCCGCTGTTTTATGGTCAGCATTGCTCCTTGCATTGTTGAATTCAATATTCCTTTTTATTTGTGGCATCATAAAATAAGGCATTAATTAATTAGTCAAGCAAATGACCACAGTGATCTTGGCCCTAGATTAGTCTGGGTTGCCTATCAGGTGAACTCAGGTAAATGTTATTGCCTGCCATTCCCTCTGACCTTCTGCAGTATTTACTGGACTCTTGGGCTCACCTGGGTGGAGTCTCTGAGAAGAAGATCTTATCATAGAGGTCCAAATTCTTCTTGGATGGTTGATGGTGGAGATAGAAGCTCTGTTTCCAGACAAGACAGCAGGATGGAAGTCAAGCACTGGTTCCCCCAGCCAGAGTTATGAGTCCATAAGCAACAACCATGTCCTGTTCATCCAAAGGTTGCACAGGCTGAGGGATGAAACAGAGGAGATATTTATAACTCCCTATGTCTGCTCATTAGCATATTGCCCTCTTGTTATGCCAATCTCTAATAACTGGTTTCCTTCTGGGACACTGGTCTGGACAAATAACAGAATTTTCCTGCTCATTCTCCATGTCTAGGAGACACTGTTACAAGCCAGATTAATTCAGTGATTATTACATCTTCCATGATATCTCTTGTCTTCCAGAACAATAAACCTTAAGGTCCCAGTACTTTAGCCCAACTCTGAGTTCACTGTTAAGCTTGAAAAATCTGTTTTTATGTTCCTGATGAGAGCAAAATTAAATCTTGCTATTTGAGACAATATGATGGCTCCAGATAGTACTTTGCTAAGTGAAAAAAGTCAGATGGAGAAAGACTCACTTATATGTGGAATATCACTTTTATTTGGAGTAAAAAACACAAAACACATGAGTGAAAAAAAAAAAAAGCGGACTCATAGATACAGACAACAAATGAATGTTTGACAGGGGGGAGGGTGATGATGGAGCAAAATAGGTGGTGGGGATTAAGAGATACAAATATCCAGTTATAAAATAAGTAAGCCACAGGGATGTAATAAACAGTATAGGGAATATGGTCAATAATATTGTCATAACTTTGGGGACAGATGGTTATTGAACTGAACCAGTAGATCAATTCATAATGTATGCAAATGTCAGCTCACTATATATTACACCTGAAACTAACACTCAGTTCAGTTCAGTTCAGTCGCTCAGTCATGTCCGACTCTTTGCGACCCCATGAATTGCAGCACGCCAGGCCTCCCTGTCCATCACCAACTCCCGGAGTTCACTCAGACTCATGTTCCATCAAGTCAGTGATGCTATCCAGCCACCTCATCCTCTGTTTTCCCCTTCTTCTCCTGCCCTCAATCCCTCCCAGCATCAGAGTCTTTTCCAATGAGTCAACTCTTCGCATGAGGTGGCCAAAGTACTGGAGTTTCAGCTTTAGCATCATTGCTTCCAAAGAAATCCCAGGGCTGATCTCCTTCAGAATGGACTGGTTGGATCTCCTTGCAGTCCAAGGGACTCTCAAGATTGTATGCCAACTATATATCAATTATAGCACTATACACAAAAACAAACTCAAAATGGATTTAAGATCTGAAACTGTAAAACTTTTAGAGGAAAACAGGCACAATGCTCTTTGACATAAATTGCAGCAAGATCCTCTATGACTCACCTCCTAGAATAATGGAAATAAAAACAAAAATAAATGAGCCAGGTGGCGCTAGTGGCAAAGAACCTGGTTCTTTGTAACAATCTAGAGGGGTCGGGAGTGGGAGGGAGGTTCAAGATGGAGGGGGCATATGTGTAATTATGGCTGATTCACACTGTTGTGTAGTAGAAACCAACAGAACACTGTAAAACAATTATCCTCCAATTTAGTTCAGTCGCTCAGTCATGTCCGACTCTTTGCGACCCCATGGACTGCAGCAGGCCAGGCTTCCCTGTCCATCGCCAGCCCCCAGAGTTCACTCAAACTCATGTCCATCAAATTGGTGATGCCATCCAACCATCTTGTTCTCTGTCATCCCCTTCTCCTCCTGCCTTCAATCTTTCCCAGCATCAGGGCCTTTTCCAATGAGTCAGTTCTTTGCATCAGGTGGTCAAAGTATTGGAGTTTCAGCTTTAGCATCAGTCCTTCCAATGAATATTCGGGACTGATTTCCTTTAGGATGGACTAGCTGGATGTCCTTGCAGTCCAAGGGACTCTCTAGAGTCTTCTCCAACACCACAGTTCAAAAGCATTAATTCTTCACTGCTCAGCTTTCTTTATAGTCCAATCCTCGCATCCATACATGACTACTGGAAAAAACCATAGCTTTGACTTGATGGATCTTTGTTGGCAAAGTAGTGTCTCTGTTTTTTAATATGTTGTCTAGATTGTTCATAGCTTTTCTTCCAAGGAGCAAGCATCTTTTAATTTCATGGCCACAGTCACCATCTGCAGTGATTTTGGAGCCCCAAGAAAATAAAATCTGTCACTGTTTCCCCTGTTTCCCCATCTGTTTGCCATGAAGTGGTGGGACCGGATGTCTCGAATGTTGAGTTTTAAGCCAGCTTTTAAACTCTCCTCTTTCACTTTCATCAAGAGGCTCTTTAGTTCTTCGATTTCTGCCATAAGGGTGGTGTCATCTGTATATCTGAGGTTATTGATATTTCTCCCGGCAATCTTGATTCCAGCTTGTGCTTCTTCCAGCCCAGTGTTTCTCATGATGTACTCTGCATAGAAGTTAAATAAGCAAGGGGACAGTATACAGCCTTGAAGTACTCCTTTCCCAATTTGGAACCAGTCTGTTGTTCCATGTCTAGTTCTAACTGTTGCTTTTTGACTTGCATACAGATTTCTCAGGAGGCAGATAAGGTGGTTTGGTATTCCCATCATAAAGGCTCTTGAATGTCACCAAGTAACATATCTCTGAAAAAGATTTTATAGTAGGCTCAATAAGATCCTCTAAAACATAACCCACATCTTGGTCCTCAGAAACTTGCAATATTGTGTTTTCAGAGCAAGGGAGGATTAAGGTAGCGGATATCTGAGCGCCGAAGGATTGATGCTTTTGAACTGTGGTGTTGGAGAAGACTCTTGAGAGTCCATTGGAGTGCAAGGAGATCCAGCAAGTCCATCCTAAAGGAAATTAGTCCTGGGTGTTCATTGGAAGGACTGATGCTGAAGCTGAAACTCCAATACTTTGGCCACCTCATGTGAAGAGTTGACTCATTGGAAAAGACCCTGATGCTGGGAGGCAACGGGGGCAGGAGGAGAAGGGGACGACAGAGGATGAGATGGCTGGATGGCATCACCGACTCGATGGACATGAGTCTGTGTGAACTCCGGGAGTTGGTGATGGACAGGGAGGTCTGGCATGCTGTGATTCATGGGATCACAAACAGTCAGACACGACTGAGTGACTGAACTGAACTGATGATATGTTTGCTAATCAGGTGGCCCAAAGATAAAAGATTGGCCACGATTATTCATGTACAAACTGGTGTAGTCAGCATGGTCCTTTGAATGTGGAAAAAGCAAAATCGTTGAAATCAGAGGGAGATTTGTATATGCTGCTGACCTTGAAGATGGCAGATGGGCCATGAACCAAGGAATGTGTGTGCTCAAGAAACTGGAATATGGAGGGAAATGGAGTCTCTCCTGGAAAACCCAGAAGGAATCCAGTCCTACAGAATCTTGACGTTAGCATTCTAATTGGGCTTCTGACTTCCAGAACTAAAAGCAGATATATTTGTTTCTTTTAAAGCTCTAGTGTGGTAATTTGTTATAGCATCAACAACAATATTACACAGACATTTATCCAATAAAATGTTTTTGGAGGTGACTAAATTTAAACTTTTCAGTTTCATTTCTTTTTTTTCCCCTGAGTAAGAACATTTTGTATTGAAAACCGAGTGTATGTGGAAGAAAAAAAAATCTAAAGTTAATTTGGCCATTCTACAAATGTGATACCGAGGATTTCTCATTTTATAAATGCAAATGTGGTCCTGACTTTGAGTTTGAACATTAAGGTAGGAAAAATAATTTGTTATTAAAAATTAGGAAAACTTTTCTACTTCAAAACTTTTTGTCTAACTTTCTACACTTGAGTAATTTCCTGTTAATTCACCTATAACAATTTTTATTTCTATCTTCTTCAATTCTTGATTAAAAACTTTTCAACATAAATGATGAGATCATGGAATCTCTCTGTGTACATATATGGCTTCCAAGGTGGCATTAGTGGTAAAGAACCCTGCCAATACAGGAGACATAAGAGATGTGGGTTTGATCCCTGGGTTGGGAATGTCCCCTGGAGGAGGGCATGGCAACCCACTCCAGTATTCTTGCCTAGAGAATCCAATGGACAGAGGAGCCTGGAGGGCTACAGTCCATAGGGTCGCAAAAAGTTGGGCATGACTGAAGGGACTTAGCCCACTTGCAGCCCATGTACATATATGTGTGTTTATTTATAAGAAAATCTTATATAAATACACATACACATAAACACTACTAATTCATGAAATAGCTCTTATACTCAAAAAGGTTTTCACACATTTAATTTATTCCTCATCACATTCTTCTGAATTAGGCTTATTGTTCCACATGAACATCAGAAATAAAGAACCTGAGGCTAAGGGATATTCAACTTTTATTTTTATAATTATTTAACAATGAATTTAAAGCTTTTGTACACCTCCTCTAATTATATAAATACATAAATAAACCTAGGCAGTATGTACTCAATTTTCATATGGTTCCTTTAATTCAGCAAATTGTACACCTTACACGTGTGCTGTATATGTTTGCATTATACTTCAATCAGTTAAATTAAAGGGAAAAAAATATCTAATGATGCATGGCTCAAGGTAGGACCTGGAACCAGGTAGCTGAGTCACGTTTTAATAACAGAGTTAAGGAGACATATCACTAGATAGAAAGCAAAATGTCATATGTGGATGCAAGTGACACTGACTTGAGGCAAATCAAATTTGGTAAACTTATCTTTTTGTAAACTAGATTAACCTATACATAGAGTGCTCTGCTGTGCTATGCTAAGTGACTTCAGTCATGTCCAGTTCTTTGCGACCCCATGAACTGTAGCCCACCAGGCTTCTCTGTCCATGGGATTCTCCAGGCAAGAATACTAAAGTGGGTTGCCATGCCCTCCTCCAGGGAATCTTCCTGGCCCAGGGATGGACCATGTCGTTTACATCTCCTGCACTGGCTTGTGGGTCCTTTACCACTAGTGCCACCCGGGAAGTCCCTATACATGGAGTACATTGACATAATTTGGCTCAAGCCAGTGGTATATCCTGGAGGAGGAGATGGCAACCCACTCCAGGGTTTTTGGCTGGAGAATCCCATGGACAGAGCAGCCTGGTAGGCTACAGTCCATGAGGTCACAAAGAGTCGGACACGACTGAAGTGACTTAGCACAGTGGTATATACAACAGTCTCACAAAATATTATATATGAACTATAAAAAGATGATGTAGTGGCTCACAGCTGACTATAGACTGTGAATATCGAAGCATAGATCAAAATGACTCCGAAACATAAAATCTCATCTGGTAATTAAGTCATTATGTAAACCATGCCATTTGTGAAAGCTTGTTATGCAGCTTTAGGTAGCTGGTGTGTGTGTGTGTGTGTGTGTGTTAGTCTCTCAGTTGTGTCCAACTCTGCGATCCCATGGACTGTAGCCCTTCTCCTTCTGTGGAATTATCTAGGCAAGAAGACTGGAGTGGGTAGCCATTCCCCTCTGCAGGGGAATCTTCCCAACTCGGGGATGGAAACTGAGTCTCTATCATTGCAGGCAGATCCTTTACCATCCGAGCCACCAGCTAGCTGGTGAGGTTTCACAAATGGAAGAGACTTTCTTAGAGTAGAAGTCAGACACCAGCCAGAAGACCTCCACCCAGAGGTTGAGCTGCAAAATATCTCAAGAAGTCATTAAGAAAGTTGCTAGAATAAGCAAGTTGGATCACTGGATTAATTTTACAGAAAAAGTGGGAATGTTCAACTCTAGAGAATGGCAGTCATAACACCATTAAGCTTTCCAACAAGGAATATAGGACTCTGATGTTCCAGGACACCAGAACCAGCAGTTCAGGGAGCTGGGGTTTCATGGTGGCCATGTAGTGAAAGGGTGACAGATTGCTACAAACTAGTCACAGGCCATCACGTTCAGGAGGAAGCTTTCCAATTCTATAAAGGATATGAAACAGTACATCTGAGTGATGCAGAGTTCAAAGATTATAACTTGGTTCTGGGTCTGTATATTCACTAGCATTTTGGGGATGGCGGTGGAGGTAAAACAAATGTCTACAACACATATCATAACCCATTCATGGTTATCAGAAAATGAAGGAATGGTGTTTATCTCCACTATAGCAATGAGAGAAATCATATTACAGGTAGCAGTGAAAGCTGTCAAGCAGAAATAAGAAGATAATTAAGTACAAATCGAAAAAGGCCAAACAATTCTTCATGACTGTGTAAAAACCTTCCCTGACACATAAACACCAATCCTTCATACGCCAATGAGTAGTTACACAGCATAATAAATAATTTGCAATTTGATACAATGTATGAATTGTAATTCTGCTTCATCATATTGAAGGCTATAATTCTAAGGCCATCTTAGGTCAACCTGTTAGATAAAACCTGTCTATCAATGAAGACTTCCCTTTCAGACATGTATTTGATAATCGTTTTGCCAGTGGCTATGATGAGCATGGTGGTCACCCATCTAAGAGAGAACTGGATCCTAAAGAGGAGTATAAAAATCAATGAAGTTGCTCAGTCATATCTGACTCTTTGCAACCCCTTGGACTGTAGCCCACCAGGCTCTTCCATCAATGGGATCTTTCCAGGCAAGAGTACTAGAGTGGGTTGCCATTTCCTTTTCCGGGGGATCTTCCCGACCCAGGGATGGAACTCAGATCTCCTGTGTTGCAGGCAGATGCTTTACCATCTGAACCACCAGGGAAGCCAATATAAAAATCAATGGCCTGCTAAACTCACAGTGCTATGTTACAGTCTAAGTGGTGAGAAAGAACAGTCAAGATAGTGATGTACAAGGGATATTAGGTATGAAAGTGAATATTGTGTCTTAGATTTTTCTCTATTATAAATTTCCTTGGTCATCCAGTGTACTTTTTTTGATAGGGTTAATACAACTAATGAAAATTCTTTTAGTAAAACAAAAGAAAAATATTTGGTGTGTTATAGGCCATTTGAGAAAAAGTATTTTTTAAAAATGGAAATTACCCTGTCTGTTTGCCATTTTCACTGTTGGAGAAATTATGCTGCTATGTTGTCAAATAGGCATATGAATAAATTTACTGCCTCTTCCTCTTCAAAAGATCTCTATTGTCTCATTAGGCAAAGGGGAATTTCCAAACATTTTTGATATATTGTTGAAATAAATTTGAAAAAGTAGGAAAAAAACAAAGGAGGAACTTCCTTGGTGGCTCAGACGGTAAAGCACCTCCCTGCAATGTGGGAGACCAAGGTTCAATCCCTGGGTCTGATACTTTGTGCTGCCAGTTTAGGGGGCCTAGTTTGATCCCTGGTCAGGGAGCTAGATCCCACATGCCACAAGTAAGAGTTCACATGCCTCAATGAAGGCCTGGAACAGCCACATAAATAAATACATCAATCAATCAATGAAGTCGCTCAGTCATGTCTGACTCTGCAACCCCATGGACTTTAGTCCACCAGGCTCCTCTGTCATATTAAAAAAAAAAAAAAAAAGGAAGCTGACAATCTGCGGGAAGGCTATGTGTCACCAATGGCCAGAGGATGTTCAAAGGCAAGGATGTTTTGTGTTTCATTTTAAGCTGCTTGCTCTGTGCTGAAAAGTAATTGCCTGAGGGGAGAACAAGATGGTGGAGGAGTAGCTGGACATGGAGTACGTATCTCTTCATGGATACATAAGGAATATACCTTCAGACACAGAAGGGCATGCAGAACATCAGCTGAGAGTGGACAGGAGTATCTGACCAGAGGAAAAGAGTATATAGAACCATGCACAATATATCAGCAGCTGAACAACAGAAAGGCTGGCCCATCAAGCCCCTGACACATTAAACTACAGAGTAGGACTCCACCCAGGGTGCCCCTTTAAGTGCCTGATGTGCCAAACAACAGAGAAGGACCCCAGGCAGAGAAGGGAGCCCTCTAAGTGCCTGAATGGGTGGAACTACGGAGAAAGCTGGCCGAAGAGGCCTTCTGATTGCCAGCTACAAGAGGTTCGAAGAAAGACTCGGATAGGGCCATAACTCCTGTAGTGGAGGCAGTCCATGCCCTGCACACTTGGCACCGCCAGGGTCCCCGCAAGCCAAGCAGCTGCACCACCTTCATGCTCAACTCTTACTGGGGCAGAGCTGCCACAAACAAAAAAAGTCTTGCTTCTATGTGTGCAGGTTGCTTTGGTAGTGTCCAATTCTTTGCGACCCCATGGACTGTGGGCTGGCAGGCTTTTCTGTCAGGGAAGAGGGTTCTCAAGGCAAGAATACTGGTGCCTATTGGCCAATACTGGTTGCCATACCATTCTAGAGCACTATATTTCCTGCTGTCCTAGAAGCCAACTCTCCTGAGTACCTTGTGCTGCCAGAACCTCAGCAACCTAAGCAGCTGCACCACCTCCACACTTGGCCTTCACAGGGGCAAACCCAAGTCCTCCAGGGCAGCCTCAGGAGCAAACCCCAGTGGACGACCCACATGCAGAGGTGGAAATAAACCCGCAAATGAAACCCAGGGGCAGTGTTGTTAAGGAAGAAGATCCAAAACCCTCCCACCATCTGTATGAGCTGCACATTAAATCCACATGATCAACTAGGCAGACTCTGTGTCTATGGAATATATACAAGGCCATTGAGAGCTCCCCCAAAAGAAAATGCACTAGTTTTGATAGCTGTGGACGTTGGAGGCAAGAACACAGAGGAATAGGACCTGATTAGAATCTGCGCTGCCCCCACAGCAGGTCCAGAGATCACCACAGTGTTGGAGGGCATCCTAGGGAGGTGAGGTGGACTGTGACTCCTGAGGGAAAGGATTCTGACAGCAGTGACTCAAGAAAAACATTTATTATTCTTATGTTTCGACTTACTCTGTAGATGCTTTTGGATCTGCCCCCCCACCCCCCACCTGCCCCATTTCCCACCTCTGTTGTAGTTGTCAATTTTATTGGGACTACAAGCTTTTGACCTTTTTTTCTTTTTTTTCCCCTCAGTCACATTTTTATTGCTGTTATAAACCTCTGCCTCTATGTTGGGCTTTTGTAGTTCTGTGGAGTTTTCCTTTTTTTTTTTTTTTCTTTTTTAGCAATTTTAATTTTTAAAACCTATTATTATTATTATTTTCTACATTTATTCCTTTGCTTTTTCTACTGTTCTATTCCCCTTGCAGTTAATCTTTAATGTATATAAATCTTCTTTATCTATCTCTATTAAACTTTGCATATTTATTCTTTCTTTCTTTTCTTTCTTTCCTTTCCTCTCTACATATTTGTTAGTTTTATTTTCATTGCTTTTTTCCCCCAATTGGCAACTTGCTCTAGTTTTGTTTTCCAGTTTGTGCTTTAACTAGTTTTGTTCTGGTATAGATATTTTTGGTTGCCTTTGTTTTTTGGGTCAATCTATTGTACTTTATTTTTGCTGGACTGTTTTGATTTTGCTTATGGGTGTGTGTGTATATATATATGTGTGTGTGTGTGTGTGTGTGTGTGTATTCAGTCACACATTTTACTGTTGCTATAAATCTCTGCCTCTTTGTTGGGCTTTTACAGTTCTGTGGAGTTTTCCTTTTCTTTTTTCCCTTTTTTCTTTCTTCTTCCATTTTTTTTTCTTTTCTCATTTTTATAGTTTTAATTTTTAAAAAACCTATTATATTTTTTCTAAACGTATTCCTTTGTTTTCCTTTCCTACTATTCTTTTCCCCTTGCATTAATCTTTAATGAATATAAATCTTCTTCATCTACCTCTATTAACTTTGCATATCTATTCTTTCTTTCCTTTCCTCTAAAAGTATTTGTTAGTTTTGTTTTCATTGCTTTATCCCCCACTTGGAACTTTGCTTTAGTTTTGTTTTCAAGTTTGTGCTTTAGTTAGCTTTGTTCTTAACTGCTAAATATAATTTTTGATTTACTTTGTTTGCTGGGTCAATGTACTGCACTTTATTTTTGTTGGACTGTTTTCACTTTGCTCATGAGTGTATATGTGTATATCTATATTTCATTATTTTAATTAGTATTTGCCTGATTTTGTAACTGCCGTTTGTCTGGGATTCATCTTTGGTTTCTCATTTTTGGATATTTGTTTTAATCTCACTTAATGTCATATCAAACGACTTGTGGAATCTTCATTCCTGATCTGAGATCAAGCCCTGAGCCTTTGGAGTGGGAGCACTGACTCATAGACTCTAGATTACCAGAGAATTAACCCTAGGAGTATCAAATAGTGAGAACTCACACAAAGGAAACTACTTGAATACAAGACCTGGCATCACCCAACTACCAGTAGCACCCTGTGCAGGAAGTGAAGTGAAGTGAAGTTGCTAGTCGTGTCTCACTCTTTGCGACCCCATGGACTGGGGCCTACCAGGCTCCTCAGTCCACGGAATTTTCCAGGCAAGAGTACTTACTGGAATGGGTTGCCATGTCTCATCTAAACAACAAACAAAACAAAAATACAAACCCAATCATCAGCAAACAGGATTACCACCTCACTCAGCTTTGCTGATCAGAGGAAAAACAAACAAACAAAAACTCAGCGCAAATCTCACTCTATAGGAAGCTCACACAAACCACTGGACCAACCTTAGGAGGGCGGAAACCAAAAGGAAGAAAGAATTGAACCCTGAAGCCTGGGAAAAGGAAATCTTAAACACAAGGTATTTTTTTTAAGTTTAAAAAAAAATAATGAAAAGGCAGAGAAATACTAAACCATTTAAGGAACAAACTAGAAGCACAGAAGTCCAAATAAACGAAGAGGAAATAGGCCAACTATCCAAAAAAAAAATTGTTCAGAATAATGATAATAAAGATGATCAAAAACTTTGAAAACAACATAGAGAAAATGCAAGAATCAATTTACAAAGACCTAGAAGAATTAAAGAATAAACATACAGAGACAAACAATTATTGAAATTAAAAATACTCTAGAAGGAATCAATAGCAGAATATTTGAAGCAGAAGAATGAATCAGTGAGCTGGAAGGTAAAATGGTGGAAATAACTTCTGAAAAGCAGAATAAAGTAAAAAGAAGGAGAAGAACTGAGGATGGTTTCAGAGACCTCTGGGACAACATCAAACACACCAACATTTGAATTATAGGGGTCCCAGAAGAAGAAGAGAAAAAGAAAGAGCATGAGAAAAATTTTGAAGAGATTACAGTGGAAAATTTCCAACATGGAAAAGGAAATAGTCAATCAAGTCCAAGAGAAACAAAGAGTCTCATACAGGATTAAATCCAAGGAGAAACACACCAAGGCACATACTAATCAAACTAACAAAGACTAAACACAAAGAAAGAGTATTAAAAACAGTAAGGGGAAGCAACAAGTAACATACAAGGGAAACCCCATACGCTTAACAGCTGACCTTTCAGCAGAAACTCAGCAGGCCAGAAGGGAATGGCAGGATATATTTAAAGTATTGAAAGAGAAAAAATCTACAACCAAGATTACAGTACCTGGTAAGGATCTCATTTAAAATTGATGGAGAAATAAAAAGCTTTTCAGACAAGCAGAAATTAAGAGAATTCAGTACCACCAAACCAGCTTTACAACAAAGGATAAAGGAACTTATATAGTCAAGAAATAGAAGAGAAGAAAAAAGATCTGCAAAATCAACCCCTAACAATTAAGAAAATGGCAATAGGAACATATATATCAATAATTACTTTAAATGTAAATGGATTAAGTGCTCCAACCAAAAGACAGAGACTGGCTGATTGGATACAAAAACAAGACCCATATACATGCTGTCTACAGGAAACTCATTTCAGACCTAAAGATACATATAGACTGAAAGTGAGAGGATAGAAAAATATATTCCATGCAAATGGGAAGCAAAAGAAAGCTGCAGTAGCAATCCTAATATCAGACAAAATAGACCATTAAATAAAGAAGATTACAAGAGATAAGGAAGGACACTACATCATGATGAAGGAATCAATCCAAGAGGAAGACATAACAATTGTAAATATCTATGCACCCAACATAGGAGCACCTCAATACATAAGACAAACACTAACAGAAATAAAAGGAGAAATTGACAGTAACACAATAATAGTAGGAGACTTTAACACCTGTCACACCAATGGATAGGTCATCAAAAAAGAAAATTAATAAGGAAACACAAGTCTTAAATGATACATTAGATGAGATGGATCTCTTTGATATCAATACATTCCATACAAATGTAGAAGAATACACCTTCTCAAAAGCACATGGACCATTCTCCAGGATAGATCACATCATGGGTCACAAATCAAACCTTAGTAAATTTAAGAAAACTGAAATCATATCAAGCATCTTCTCTGAACACAACACTATGAGATTAGACAGCAATTACAGGAAAAAAACTATAAAAAACACAAACACATGGAGATTAAACAACATGTTTCTAAATAACCAACATGTTACTGAAGAAATAAAAAGGGAAATAAAAAATATTTCTAGAAACAAACGACAATGAAAACATGGCAACTCAAAACCTATGGGATGCAGCAAAAACAGTTCTAAGAGGGAAGTACATAGCAATACAACCTTACCTCAAGAAACAAGAAAAAACATCGAATAGACAACCAACTCTACACCTAAAACAGCTGGAAAAAGAAGAACAAAAAAATCCCCCAAATTAGTCAGTTCAGTCAGTCAGTTCAGTCTCTCAGTCGTGTCCGACTCTTTGCGACCCCATGAATCGCAGCATGCCAGGACTCCCTGTTCATTACCAACTCCCGGAGTTTACCCAAACTCATGTCCATCAAGTTGGTGATGCCATCCAGCCATCTCATCCTCTGTCGTCCCCTTCTCCTCCTGCCCCGAGTCCCTCCCAGCATTAGGGTCTTTTCCAGTGAGTCAGCTCTTTGCATGAGGTGGCCAAAGTATTGGAGTTTCAGCTTCAGCATCAGTCCTTCCAATGAACACCCAGGACTCATCTCCCTTAGGATGGACTGGTTGGATCTCCTTGCAGTCCAAGGGACTCTCAAGAGTCTTCTCCATCATTGCAGTTCAAAATTAGTAGAAGGAAATAAATAAAAAAAAAGTGAAGAAAGAAAGAAATAAATGAAGAAGGAAAGAAACAATAGTAAAGATTAATACAACTAAAATCTGGTTCTTTGAGAAGACAAAGAAAATTGACAAGACTTTAGCCACACTAATCAAGAAAAAAAAGAGAGAAGAATAAAACCAACAAATTAGAAATGAAAAAGGAGAGGTTACAACAGACAATGCAGAAATATAAAGGACTATAAGACATTATTATGAACAGCTATGTGGCAATAAAATGGACCTGGAAGAAATGGACAGATTCTTAGAACAGTTTAATCTTTCAAGATTGAACAAAGAAGAAATAGAAATTATGAATAACCCAATTACAATCACTAAAATTGAAACTGTGATAAAAAATCTCCCCCAAAACGGAAGCCCAGGACCACATGGCTTCACAGAATTCTATCAAACATTTAGAGAAGAGCTAATGCCTATCCTTCTAAAACCCTTTCAGAAAACTGCAGAGGAAGGAACACTTCCAAACTCATTCTACAAGACCACCATTACCCCGATACCAAAACTAGACAAAGACAACACAAAAAAGGAAACTGCAGGCCAATATGACAGATGAAATAGATACAAATATCCTCAACAAATTTTAGCAAACAGAATTCAACAACACATCAACATGATCAAGTTGGGTTTATTCCAGGCATGCAAGGATTCTTCAATATATCTAAATCAATCAAATGTGACACACCATATTAACAAATTGAAAGATAAAAACCATATGATCATCTCAATAGATGTAGAAAAAAAACCTTTGACAAAATTAAGCACCCATTTATGATCAAAACTCTTCAAAAAATGGGCATAGAAGGAACCTACCTCAGCATAGTAAAAGCCATATATGATAAGCCCACCGCAAACATTATTCTCAATGGTGAAAAATTGAAAGCATTCCCCTTAAGATCAGGAGCAAGACAAGGATGTTCACTTTCACCACTATTATTAAACACAGTTTTGGACGTCCTAGCTACGGCAATCAGAGAAGAAAAAGAAGTAAAAGGAATCCATATTGGAAAACAAGAAGTAAAGCTCTCACTGTTTTCAGATGACATGATACTGTACATAGAAAGCCTTAAAAATAGTATCAGATAATTACTAGAGCTAATCAGTGAATTTAGCAAAGTTGCAGAATACAAAATCAATACACAGAAATCACATGCATTTCTATATACTAACAATGAAAAATCAGAAAGAGAAATTAAGGAATCAATTCCATTCACCATTGCAACAAAAAGAATTAAATATCTAGGAATAAACTTACCGAAGCAGACAAAAGAACTGTACAAAGAAAATTATAAGACACTAATGAATTAAATAAAGACAACATAAAGAGATGGAGAGATATTCTATGCTCCTGGGTAGGAGGAATCAATATTGTGAAAATGACTACACTACCAAATACAATCTACAGATTCAATGTGATCCCTATGAAATTACCAATGGCATTTTTCGCAGAACTAGAACAAAAATTTCACAATTCATATGGAAACACAAAAGATCCCAAATAGCCAAAGCAGTCCCGAGAAATAGAGCAGAGCTGGAGGAATCAATCTTCCTGACTTCAGATTATACTACAAAGCTACAGTCATCAAGACAGCATGGTACTGGCATAAAAACAGAAACACAAACCAATGGAACAAGATAGAAAGCCCAGAAATAAACCCATGCACCGATGGGTACCCTATTTTTGACAAAGGAGAAATGGGGCAAAGACAGCCTTTTCAATAAATCGTTCTGGGAAAACTGGACAGTTGCATGTAAAAGAATGAAATTAGAACAGTTCCTAACATTAAACACAAAGATAAACTCAAAATGGATTAAAGGCCTAAATGTAAGACCGGAAACTATAAAACTCTTGGAGGAAAACATAGGCAGAACACTCAATGACATAAATCAAAGCAAGATCCTATATGACCCACATCCTAGAGTAATGGAAATAGAAACAAAAGTAAACAAATGGGACCTGATTAAGCTTAAAAGCTTTTGCATGGCAAAGGAAACTATAAACAAGGTGAAAAGACAGCTGTCAGAATGGGAGAAAATAATTGCAAATGAAACAACTGACAAAGGATTAATTTCCAAAATATACAAATAGTTCATACAACTCAATGCCAGAAAAACAAACAACTCAATCAAAAAGTGCAAAACGTACTTAAACAGACATTTCTCCAAAGAAGACATAGAGATGGCTAACAAATACATGAAAAGATGCTCTACATTACTCATTATTACAGAAATGAAAATCAAAACTACAAAGAGATATCACCTCACACTGGTCAGAATGGCCATCATTAAAAAGTCTACAAACAATAAATGCTGGAGAGGGTGTGGAGAAAAAGGAATGCTCTTGCACTGTTGGTGGGCATGTAAATTGATACAACCTCTATGGAAGACGGTATGGAGATTCCTTAAAAGCTAGAAATAAAACCACCTTATGATCCAGCAATACCACTTCTAGGAATATACCCTGAGGAGACAAAAATGGAAAAAGACACATGTATCCCATTGTTCATTGCAGCAGTATTTATAATAGCTAGAACGTGGAAGCAACCTAGATGTCCATTGACAGATGATTGGATGAAGAAGTTGTGGTACATATACACAATGGAATGTTACTCAGCCATAAAAAGGAATGCATTTGAGTCAGTTTTGATGAGGTGGGTGAACCTAGAACCTATTATACAGAATAAAGTGAGTCAGAAAGAGAAAGATAAATTTTATGTTCTAACACATATATACGGAATCTAGAAAAATGGTACTGAAGCATTTATTTACAGGGCAGCAATGGAGAAACAGACATAGAGAATGGACTTACGGACATAGAGAGAGGGGAGGACAGAGTGAGATGCATGGAAAGAGTAACATGGAAACTTACTCTGTCATATGTAAAATAGATAGCCAATGGGAATTTGCTGTATAGCTCAGGGGCTCTGTATCAACCTAGAGGGGTGGAATGGGCTGGGAAATGGGAGAGAGGTTCAAAAGGGAGGAGATATATGTATACCTATGGCTGATTCATGTTGAGAATACAATAAAATTCTCTAAAGCAATTATCCTTAAATAAAAAAAATAAATTAAAAAATATAAAACAAGGGGAAATTTGCTGGATATCAAAGGAAGAAGAAAGCTTATAGAACAGTCTTATGGACTCTGTGAGAGAGGGAGAGGGTGGGAAGATTTGGGAGAATGGCATTGAAACATGTAAAATATCATGTATGAAACGAGTTGCCAGTCCAGGTTCGATGCACGATACTGGATGCTTGGGGCTGGTGCACTGGGACGACCCAGAGGGATGGAATGGGGAGGGAGGAGGGAGGGGGGTTCGGGATGGGGAACACATGTATACCTGTGGTGGATTCATTTCGATATTTGGCAAAACTAATACAGTTATGTAAAGTTTAAAAATAAAATTAAAAAAATAAAATGAGCTACAAGTTAAGATAGAAAAGTTGAAATCAAAGAAATGGAAATTCAAGAAAATAAAAGTAGCAAGTTCTGCTTTCATAGTCTGATCAAACAGTCACAAGATCTGACTCTGAGGCTTTGACCTCTTCAATCTTGGGTACTTCTTCAGTTTTACAGTAATTGGCCTTTATATATTTCCCTTCACAAACAATGCTTTCAGAGCCCTCTTCATGTCTTTATTCCTCAGGCTATAGATGAAGGGGTTCAGCATGGGTGTGATGACTGTGTACATCACCGAGGCTGTTGCACTTGAGTGTGCATTGTGGGTAGCTGCAGAGCTAAGGTACACTCCAAGCATCGTACAATAAAATAAGGAGACAATGGTGAGGTGAGATGCACAGGTGGAAAATGCTTTATATTTCCCCTGAGCAGATGAGATTCTGCATATCGAGGAAACTATTTTAGAATATGAACAAAGAATACCAAAGAAGGGACCACCACACAGCAGGACAGCTGCAAAATACATTACTATGTTATTAAGAAAGGTGTCAGAACAGGCAAGTTGGACCATATGATTGAGTTCACAGAAAAAGTGGGGAATTTCAATGTTTGTGCAGAAGGACAGTTGCAACACCATTAAGCTTTGTAATAAGGAATTCAGGACACTTATGATCCAGGATATCAGCACCAGTAGTCCACAGAGCTGGGGGTTCATGATGACTGTGTAGTGGAGAGGTTGACAAATGGCCACAAAACGGTCATAGGCCATCATGGTCAGGAGGAGGATGTCCAACACTGCAAAGAGGATGAGAAAATAAATCTGTGTGATGCATTCTTTATAGCTGATAACTTTGCTTTGTGTCCAGATATTCCATAGCATCTTTGGGATGGTGGTGGAGGTGAAACAGATGTCTACAAAGGACAGGTTGGAGAGGAAGAAGTACATGGGTGTGTGCAGGTGGGCGTCTGAAGTGATGGCCAAGATGATGAGCAGGTTTCCAAAGGCAGTGATCAGGTACGTGGAGAGGAAAAGCCCAAATATGAGGGGCTGTGCTTTTACTTCCTCTGAAAGTCCCAGAAGGAGAAATTCTAGAATTTGTGTATCATTGTCTGGTTCCATGCAGGAAGGTGACTTCTGGAAAAGAAAGGCTATAACATGGTTAATTTTCACACAAACTTGTATTACTCACATATTCAAAATGGTGTTTCAAATTTATATTTTGTTGTCAAATATTAATTTGATATTTTGTGTATTTTGTATAGCCCCATGGAAGGTATCTTTGTGCCCCACATAATGTGGAATTTTTTCCCCAACCAGCTTTTACCATAAGGGTCATGAGTTTTGCATTTTTAATGAGAATTTCATAGTGTAATTCAAGAATGTAATACAGTCTATCGTTTTTAAGCACTGAGTAAAAGGTGCTAAAAAGCAAAAGTCCCCAAAGTCTCATTTCAATTATAGAGAATGAATATATAGTGGGAATGTAAGTTGATATAGCCACTATGGAAAATAGTGTAGAGATGCCTTAAAAAAACCTGGAAATAAAACTACCATATGATTCCACAATCCCACAACTGGGTATATAATCTGAGAAAGCTATAAATCAAAACAACACATGTACCCCAAAGTTTATGGGCAGCAGTATTACAGTAGCTAAGACATGGAAGCAACCTAGATGTCCTAGATGGATAGATGAATGGATAAAGAAGTTGTGGTATATATACACAATGGAATATCATTCAGCCATAAAAAGGAACTAATTTGATTCAACTGAAGGGTGGTGGACAAATCTACAGCCTGTTATACAGAGTGAAGTAAGTTAGAAGGAGAAAAATAAATATTGCACATTAATGCATATATATGGAATCTAGAAAAATGATACAGATGAACCTATCTGAGGTGTAGGAATAGAGATGCAGATGTAGAGAATCGACTTGTGAACACATCAGGGGAAGCAGGGGGACGGATTGAGAAAATAACATTGACATCTATATATTATCATGTGTAGAATCGATAGCTAGTGAGAAGCTGATACGTAACATAGGGAGTCCTGCCTTGTCCTTGGTGATGACCTAGAGGGGTGGGACAGGGTGGGGTGAGAGGGAGGCTCAAGAGGGAGGTGATACGTGTATACTTCTGGCTGATTCACATTATTGTATAGCAGAAACCAGCACAACATCATAAAGTAATTATTATCCTCCAATTAAAAATAAATTGAAAAAATGAATCAGGACATAAAAACAGAGAATGACTATTTAAACAGTAAAATTATATATCATCTTATGGTGACAGATTCTGTCATGAAACTAACGACAGGCACAAAGGAGAGATTGGGTCTATGTGGGGACATGTGTGTCCAGCAGAGGGAACAGCCAGGGCAAAGGCCCTAAAGAAGGTGCTTGTTTCCTGTGCTCAATTAAAATACAGAGAAGCAGTGTTGCAAGTGAATGGACCTGAAAGACTGAGAAGAGGTGGTGTCACACATGTTAAGGAGGGAGGTGGTCTCTCTGCCACTGCTGAAACTCCAGGGTACAGGTATTTCCTGTTCCATACTACAACTTGAATTTTATTCATCTTGTTGCTAAAGGGTCCCCAGGGGACTCTTCTGGTGATCCAGTGGCTAAGACTCTTGCTTACAATGCAGGGGGGCCAGGGTTTGATGCCTTCTCAGAGAACTAGATCCCACATGAGAAGACTAAGAGTTCACATTCCGCAATTAAAGATCTCATAGGCTGCAACGAAGATTCTGCACAGCCAAGTCAATCAGTCAATATTTTAAAAAAGAAACAGCTCCCCTCCTTAGTACCTCCTCTGTTTGAGTTCTGGTCCCAGGACTTTAGAATCATCTTGGAATGTATGAGTCCTTGTATTCTTGTTCTGAAGACTGGTCACACTCCACAAGTGTCTCTCACACACACACACAGTGGCCTCCAGCACTGTAGTATTTCCATGTCTTTCTCAGCCACCGCCTTTCTGATTACACTTTGTTGTTGTTGATTTTCAGTTGCTAAGCCCTGTCTGACTCTTTGCAACCCCATGGACTGCAGCATGCCAGGCTCCCTGTCCTTCACTATCTCCTAGAGTTCGCTGAATTTCATATCCATTGAGTCAGTTATCTAGCCATCTTATCCTCTGGTGCCCTCTTCTCCTTTTGCCTTTAATTTTTCCTGAGATCAGGGTCTTTTCCAATGAGTTGGGTCTTCAGGTCTTCAAGTAGCTAAAGTATTGGAGCTTCAGCTTCAGCAATAGTCCTTCCAGTGTATATTCAGCTTTGATTTCCTTTACTAATTGCACTCAGTTCAGTTCAGTCACTCAGTCGTGTCTGACTCTTTGCGACCCCATGAATCGCAGCACGCTAGGCCTCCCTGTCCATCACCAACTCCCGGAGTTCACTCAAACTCACATCCATCGAGTCGGTGATGCCATCCAGCCATCTCATCCTTTGTCGTTCCCTTCTCCTCCTGCCCCCAATCCCTCCCAGCATCAGAGTCTTTTCCAATGAGTCAACTTTTCTCATGAGGTGGCCAAAGTATTGGAGTTTCAGCTTCAGCATCAGTCCTTCCAATGACTGATCTCCTTTAGGATGGACTGATTGGATCTCCTTGCAGTCCAAGGGACTCTCAAGAGTCTTCGCCAACACCACAGTTCAAAAGCATCAATTCTTTGGCACTCAGCTTTCTTCACAGTCCAACTCTCACATCCATATATGACCACTGTAAAAACCATAGCCTTGACTAGACGGACCTTTGTTGGCAAAGTGATATCTCTGCTTTTCAATGTATTATCTAGGTTGGTCATAACTTTCCTTCCAAGGAGTAAGCATCCTTTAATTTCATGGCTGCAATCACCATCTGCAGTGATTTTGGAGCCCCCAAAATAAAGTCTGACACTGTTTCCATTGTTTCCCCATCTATTTCCCATGAAGTGATGGGACCAGATGCCATGATCTTAGTTTTCTGAATGTTGAGCTTTGCACTAGAAATGCATAAAACCCAAACTGGCCCAATCAGTGATCTTTCCCCTGTAGAATGCAGAAATGGTCCTCAGATATTCCAATTCTTCAACTTCCCATGGACATATAAACCTGGGACTCCATACTGATAGAGCCATTTTTGGTTGATTTTTTTTAATCAAAAAAGAATCTGTTCAATTAACAGAAAGAGAGAAAAAATAAAGTGGGTCAGGAGGAAAAGATCTAATAAGCTCAGCTGGTCCCAGAGAGATTGTGAGGAAGAATAATCTCCCTTGGTTCTGGCAGCATTCCAACCCTGATTACATTCCCTTGATGCCCAGAGAAAATAATAAGAGAACAAAACAAAAAACAAAAACCAAAAAACAAAAAAACAAAAAAAAACTTGTCTAAAAGACAGAAGTACTCCAGTGTTCTTGCCTAGAGAATCCCAGGGACTGTGGGGCCTGGTGGGCTGCCGTCTATGGGGTCACACAGAATCGGACACAACTGAAGCGATTTAGCAGCAGCAGCAGTGATTTTCTTTTAAGGTGTCAAGCACTTTATATATGGTACATCCACCAAAAAATGAACAAAGGGATAAACCAACATTTCCCCAGAGAAAATGCATACAGTATAACAAAAGTTGGACATTGTTAGTATGATGCAGTAGATTTACTTTTCCTGCGCCTATTCCATAATTACTTGACCAATTAGGTTTTTTTTTTTTTAAGATTGTTTTGATGTGAACCATTTTTAAAGTCTTTACTGAATTTTTAAAGTCTTTACTGTTACAATATTGCTTCTTCTTTTTTTTAATATTTTAGTTTTTTGGCCATCAGGCATGTGGAGTCCAGTACCAGGGATTGAACTTACACCCCCTGCATTGGAAGGCGAATTCTTAACCACTGGACCACCAGGGAGGTCCCTGACCATACAGTTTTTGTATGGCCCAATAATGGATGAGATTAGCCTTTTCCTCAAATTTCTCATGTGGTATCTTTCTTTTACCATTCCCGTTCTGTAATATTTCATCTCTTTTTTGAGACTCTCAGTGGGCACATTCTAATCATGATTCTGGACTTCATCCAACATGCAGAGGCTGCCATGGGGCATGTTCTATAAGTCCTGTCCCCACTATGACAGTTCTGCTCCCTCAAACTTCATACAAAAGAAACATATTGCATCCACGCTCTGTGTAGGGGTAACCAATACATTTTAGATGAACATCTAGAAAATGACATATTCAATTTGCAGGGGGCAAAACCATCCAATAAAACAAGAAATTCAAAACTAAGAATATAGATATATTTCAATAAAATAAAACTTTTTATGGCCAAAAATATCCTGCAAAAGTCAATTGAAAAGCTATGATCAGTAGAAATTTTTTGAAATGCTAAAAACTGTATAAAAATAGGTAATTATTATATAGGCCAATGCAGGAGTTGGGAGTTTGATTCTTGGGTTGGGAAGATCCCCTGGAGCAGGAAATGGAAGCCCACTCTAGTGTTCTTGCCTGCGAAATCCTATGGACAGAGGAGCCTGGAGGGCTACTGTCCATGGGATCACAAAAGAGTTGGACATGACTTAGCCATGAAACAACAACAGCAGCATAATAGGTAGATCAAAATGGTGATCAAATACGTAAAGTGTGTTGAATCTGAGCTATAGCTTAAGAAACAAGAAGTGTCTTTCATACCCATCAGCCTGGTGGAGTGGGGGGAACCCTTAAAGAACTGTCACGTTGATTGTGATTAGATCTTTTAAACTGGCAGCAAAAGCAGTTCTCTAACTTTGCTGTTAGAAACATAAAATGTTACAAGATTGGAAAGAAACCTGAAGACAACTGTAAGTTCAGTTCAGTCATTCAGCAGTGTCCGACTCTTTGCAACCCAATGAACCACAGCACGCCATCACCAACTCCCGGAGTATACCCAAACCCATGTCCATTGAGTCGATGATGCCATCCAACCATCTCATCCTCTATCATCCCCTTCTCCTCCTGCCCTCAATCTTTCCCAGCATCATGGTCTTTTCAAATGAGTCAGCTCTTCGCATCAGGTGGCCAGAGTATTAGAGTTTCAGCTTCAACATCAGTGCTTCCAATGAACACCCAGGACTGATCTCCTTTAGGATGGACTGGTTGGATCTCCTTGCAGTCCAAGGGACTCTCAAGACAACTATAAATATTGCAATAAATGTTGTTTTTTTAACTCAGGCTTTCTCAACCCCAAGTGCTGTGAATATCTCTATTGTGTGCTCTGTCCTGTGCATTGAAAGACGTTTACAGCATCCATGGTCTCCACTCATCCCTCTCCAGTGTGACAGCTAAAAATGTCCTTGGACATTGTTCAATTGTTCCCCGGGGAAAAATCTAATCCCCTGACTAGAAGCACAGTTTTAAATTAACAATCTCAACATATTTTTCTAGCACTGACATAACAGCAATTTAATGATAAAGAACGTGAAAGATGGTCAAAGGTGTAAATAGCACTCTTGCATTGTGAAATATGTAATCACAGAAATAAACACATTAATTAATCAAACAAAGGAACAAGAGCAGCAGTCTCTTGCCTCTGGGCTGAGTTGAATTGGCTTCCATTCTCTCTGACCATCTCATACACCATCATCTGGGTTGTTGGACTCACCTGGATGGGAACTGAGAGGAAGGTCTCCGAGGAGGAGTCTGAACCCCTCCTTGGACGGTTAATGATGGAGACTAAGGTTCTGTCCCCAGACGAGCAGCAGGAAAGAGTGAATCTACAGCCCCCCAGCCAGGATTAGGACTCAAATCAAACAAAACAAAATAAAGGCCCTTCTAGGCAAGGTTTGCAAACACCGAGGAGACTTCAGACGTGGAGATATTTATAGCTCCCTGTATCTGCTCAGTAAGCACACTTCTCTCTTGTTATTTCAACCTCTAAGTACATAATTCCCCTGTGGAAAGCTCTTCTGGAAGAAAGGAAATTTTTCCTAATGATTTTCTGGTCACAAGAGGCCAGTGTAGAAGTCAATTGAATCCAGTTTTGTTTTCTTTTTACTCTTTCTCCATTAAATTGCCCCCCTTTCGTATCTCTAAATCTCTTAGCATCTTATCTCAGCTCTCAATTAGAATTTTCTCCCAAGTCAAAAACTGAGGAACCTGTCTGGATTGGGTCTCTTGTGTCTTCAAAGCTTTGATTTATGATGGGGACACAGATTCCGAACCTCCAGAAAAGTTCTGTTCCCCTTTTCAACAGGGGGAGGAACTGAGTTTTTTTGTTAGTGAACCTTGGGCACTACATACAAGCCTCCCCACCTCCAGCCTCCAGAGCCAGGCAATTGAGAATGATTCCTTGTGAAGTAGATACAAAATCCAGGCCATTGGATGTAAAAACTGGGGCACCAGACACATATGAGAATTCCACTCCAAGGCATACTGGGGGTCTGGGGCATGGTAAAGAGACAGCATGAAGATAATATCCACCTTTCAAGGTAACTGGAAAGGTTTATAGTCAGACCATGTCCTTGTATTGTAAAGTCATTAAGTTGTGTCTGACTCTTGCAAACCCCCTGGACTGTAATCTGCCAGGCTCTTCTGTCCATGGGATTTCCCAGGCAAGAATACTGGAGTGGGCTGCCATTTCCTTCTCCAGGGTATCTTCCCGGACCAGGGATTGAACCCATGTTGCATTGGCAGGTGGATTCTTTACCACTGAACCACCAGGGAAGCCTGTAGGTATGTGTTAAATGAGAAGCCTGTCTCTAAGGCTGCAGCTACAATTGATGATAATGTTGTAAGCTTATTTCACAGAAAGATTGAGTATCTAGGTCTGTTATTTCCTGTGTCCTGAAAGTGGTAGCAGTTTAAGAACTCTTCCTCCCTTGGTTATAGTCCTGCAGTTCTTGAGAGTACAAGCTCCACTGTCTTCCTGGGAAGGGGAACGTTGTCCCAGGAAGCAGCTGCAAAAATCAGGAGGCCAGACAAGGGTATAAGCTCAGTATCAAGTTGAAACAGAGCAGAGGCAGAGCACAAAGACTTATCCACCAGGCTCATCTCTGTTCCCTGAGATCATAGCCACAGACCTCTAGGAGCACACCAGAACAGAAGCCTGCCCCTCAGGCCAAAGCTCCTGGACAAGCAAGCGGGGGCCTCTATTCCAGAAAGGCTGGAGTGTGATTCAGTCTGCTACCTGTGCAATGTCCTGGAGGTGGTAGGCTGTCAAGAACTGTCTTTTTGATTTTGCAATCCAGTCAGACCTTGGAATGCAAGTATCCTGGCCTCTAGAGCCAGGGACACAAAGAATGTCCTCTGGAATGCTGCCAGAGAAACTGGGATGCTGCACATAAAGAAAAAAAAATCATAGAGGACCAGACATGTGCAAATCTCCCCTCTAGGAGATAATAGTAGTGTGGAACTTAACAAAGGATGAGCCAAGGAATTATATCTGCTGACTTTAGTGATGCAGAATGACAGTGTGAGATGGCTCCCACCAATGCCTCCATGCCAAGAGAGAATTTCAATAGGCTTCTGGCCTTTTGGTGGGCGTAGTTAGATTAGCAACTCAATATCCCCCAGGTGGCTCAGTGGTAAAGAATCTGTCTGCCAATGCACTAGACGTGGGTTTGATCCCCGGGTGGGGAAGATCCCCTGTAGCAGGAAATGGCAACCCACTCCAGTATTCTTGCTTGGGAAATCCCATGGACAGAGGAACTAGTGGGCTATAGTCCATGGGATCGTGAAGAGTTGAACACAACTTAACGACTAAATAAACAGCAACAGTCCCTCACATATAGTCTAGGCACTTTTCAAACTTTTGCTTCAGCAGTGAGCCTTGAGTTTATGTGGTGATTGAGTCTATGTGTGAATCTTTTAAAAGCAGTGTCTCCATTTGCTATGTCTCTTTGCATCTCATAGACATAAATCCTGATGGTTTTCAAAGATAGTATTTTGATGGCTCATCTCCCACATGCAGGTCTTAAGAGTTGGGGTCTTAGTATTAAGAGCAGGTCTTAATATAGGCTATGAACATTTTAATCCTCAAGAAGAGGCTCCAGATTTGTAAAACCCCTTCTGAATTTGGGTTGCTGCATCAAGGTTGGGGGTTTTGGCAAGAGATCATCTCAGTCTCTCCTATCTGCCTCAATGTAGTCTTTTCTCACTTGATACAAAGGAACATTTCAGCTAGTTTTCAGGTCTTTTTCAGAGGGACTTGATCCACGTGTAGCTGTAGACTTTTTACAGTCTTCTTCTTTTTTTTTTTGCTCATACTGTTTTTAAAATTTTTATTGGAATATAATTGCTTTACAATGTTATGTCAATTTTTGCTGTACAACAAAGTGAATCAGCTATATGTATGCATATATTCCTATCCTCTTGAGTCTCCTTCCCACCCCACCCCCTATCTCAGGTCATCACAGAGCACCCTGAACTGAGCTCCCTGTGTTATACAACAGCTTCCTGCCAGCTATCTATTTTAGTCATGGTGGTATATATATGTCAATGCCACTCTCTCAGTTTGTTCCCCCTCTTTTTTCTCCTTTGTGTTCACAGGTCTATTCTCTACATTTAAATCTCTGTTCTTCTCCTGCAAATGGCTCATCAGCACCAGTTTTCTAGATTCTGTATGTATGCATTAATATATGATATTTGTTTTTCTGGCTTACTTCACTCTGTATGGTAGGCTCTAGGTTCATCCATATCACTACAACTGATTCAATTTCATTCCTTTTTATGGTTGAGTAATATTCCATTGTATATATGTACTACATCTTCTTTATCCACTCATCTGTTGATGGACATCTAGGTTGCTTCCATATCATATCATGGCTATTGTAAATAGTGCTGCAATGAACATTGGGGTACATGTGCTTTGAATTATCTTTTTGAATTATGGTTTTCTCAGTATATATGCCCAGTAGTGTATCCTCTCCAACTTTCTCTCAAGCTTTCTTTCTATATAAAACATAGAACCACAGATGCATTTCTGTGTGTACATACATAGGTATGCTTATGCTCATTTGAAAGATAAATTTATATAAATAAATAAACACAAGTTTACATTTGAACATTTTATTAGGATTCCACAAAAATACATCCACTTACATCATTAATTTCTTGAAATCTTCCTCTGAAGTTATGTTTATTATCCCACATTACCTACATAGATACTGATTTAGGCTCAGGGAGATTAACATATTTAAACACTTTTAAAAGCCTTTAAAGTTATTGTGCACTGTCATGAATTATGTGCAATGGAAATATACAGTATGCATTGTAAATTTGGTACAGATCATTTTATTTATCATTTCAAAATATGCAGTTTATGGTATGCAATTATTTTCCAGTGCATCACTTTGAAGTCTAAAGGTGTGTGGATCGGAGTAGGATCTAGAGCACAGATAGCTGATGCACACTGAGCAGTGATGAGAGATATCTCATTACCCAGGTGAAAAGAAAAGTGTCATATATGGGTATAGAAATAGAAGTAAATTAAAGCAATTCACTCTTGGTACTCTCTTGGTAAAATTCAAGATACAACCAGAGAAACAAACTGATCACATTGGGTCAAGTGAAAAAGGTATCATCTCACACATCGTATCATGGATAAACCTAAGAAAAGCAATGTAGAGACTCACAGCTGAGTTTACACTCATTAGGAGATCAGCAGAGCTCAGAACAACTCTACCTTATAATCTCATCTGGTAACAAAGACAGTATATTACAGCATTAGCTTTAGGATGGCTTGTTATGCAACAATATCTAACTGATACAATAATCAAAGTGAACAGAATGAGGACAGTTATAATTGCTCCTGATTATTCTTGTCATTTGTTCTTTTTTTTTTGTTGTTGTTGTTTTTTTGTAAGGGATTTTTTTTTTATACTTTACAATATTGTATTGGTTTTGCCATACATCAACATGAATCTGCCATGTATACACGTGTTCCCAATCCTGAACTGCCATCATTTGTTCTTATATTTCAGGATAGCTTTCGTGGTTACCCTGTCATTTCAGTTCATTTCAGATAACTGTAATTGAAATCTCTCACTGCGGTTCATTTCTCAGTAACCAGAAGAGGTTGAAAGGACGGGTATGTCTATGTAGGAAGAAAGACTGGTAACTCTGATTCACATGACTGGACAGCAATTCAAGATGTCTGTTGAGTCACTCTTTGATCATAAAATGTGAATAGAATCATGCGTATAACAGAGTTATGGAGGATGATAGTGATCATTCACCATCCTTCTTGGGTTATGACAAAATGCAGTGGAGATACAGTTTCATTAAATCAATGACATGAATCATATTACAGGTAGCCCTGAAAGTTTTCAAGCAGAAACAGGAAGATAATTGAATAAAAAAAGAAAAAAATGTTAATCAATCTTTCACTAATATGTATAAACCTCCCCTTAACACATGGACACCAATCCTCCATTCTCCAATGAGTAGATATACAGCATGGAAAATGAGTATTTTTCAAAGTAATACAATGTATGAATCACAATTTTGTTTCATTGTGTTGAAGGTCCTTTGGACTGCAAGGAGATCAAACCTAAATCCTAAAACAAGTCAGTCCTGAATATTCATTGGAAGGACTGATGCTGAAGCTGCAACTCCAATACTTTGGCCATCTGATGCGAAGAGCTGACGCATTGAAAAAGACCCTGATGCTGGGAAAGATTGAAGGCAGGAGGAGAAGGGGACGACAGAGAATAAGATGGTTGGATGGACATGAGTTTGAGCAAGCTCTGAGAGTTGGTGATGGACAGGGAAGCCTGGCATGCTGCAGTCCATGGGGTTGCAAAGAGTTGGACACAACTGAGCAAATGAACTGAAATATTGATATTCATCTGTGATTCTAAAGCCATATTAGGTCAATCTGTTGATTAAAATGTGTCTTTCAGTGGGGACTCCTTTTGCAGACATGTATCTGATAATGTTGACAGTGGCTATTGTGGGCAATATGGATGCCAAGAACAGGATCCAAATGAGAAGAATAAAAATCAATGACTTGTCACAAATCACAATAGTATGTTACAGTCTCAATGGCGAGAAAAGGCAGATAAGATAGTGATGTACATGAGAATATTGGATATAAAGGTGAAAATAGTGTCTCAGGTTTTCCTCTGTTATAAAATTATATAAATTGTCTTCATGATCAAACATATGTTTTTTGGTAGGAAGAGTACAACTCATGACACTTCTTTTAGAGAAACAGAAGAAAAATATCTGGTAAGACAAATGTCATTTGTGGGGCTTCCCAGGTTGCACTAGGGGTAAAGAATGTGCCTGCCAATGCAGGTGAAAGAGACACAAGTTTGATCCCTGGAGGAGGAAATGGCAACCCACACCAGTATCCTTGCCAGAAAAATTCCATGGACAGAGGAGCCTGGTGGACTACAGTCCATAGGGTTGCATAGAGCCAGACGTGACTGAGCGACTAAGCAGGTATGTCATTTGTGAAAAGTTATTCTACAAAAAAAAAAAAAAAATCTATGTTGTCTCATTTAGTCAGTGGGAATTTCCCAACATTGATGAAGTAAATTTGTGAAAGTGGGAATAAAACAAAGAGAAAGCAGATGGATGTCAGAAAAGGAAGCTTAATAAAGTGATTTACACAAATTGAATAGAAAAGTTAGTCAAATAAATGCAAATTCCATGAATGTATTTATTTAAAAAGAGCAAGTTCTGGGACCTAATTAACCTTAAAATCTTCTGCACATCAAAGGAAACTATTAGCAAGGTGAAAAGACAGCCTTCAGAATGGGAGAAGATAATAGCAAATGAAGCAACTGACAAACAACTAATCTCGAGAATATACAAGCAACTCCTACAGCTCAACTCCAGAAAAATAAATGACCCAATCAAAAAATGGGCCAAAGAACTAAATAGACATTTCTCCAAAGAAGACATACAGATGGCTAACAAACACATGAAAAGATGCTCAACATCACTCATTATCAGAGAAATGCAAATCAAAACCACTATGAGGTACCATTTCACACCAGTCAGAATGGCTGCGATCCAAAAGTCTACAAGTAATAAATGCTGGAGAGGGTGTGGAGAAAAGGGAACCCTCTTACACTGTTGGTGGGAATGCAAACTAGTACAGCCACTATGGAGAACAGTGTGGAGATTCCTTAAAAAACTGGAAATAGACCTGCCTTATGATCCAGCAATCCCACTGCTGGGCATACACACTGAGGAAACCAGAAGGGAAAGAGACACGTGTGCCCCACTGTTCATCGCAGCACTGTTCATAATAGCCAGGACATGGAAACAACCTAGATGTCCATCAGCAGATGAATGGATAAGAAAGCTATGGTACATTTACACAATGGAGTATCATTCAGCCATTAAAAAGAATACATTTGAATCAGTTCTAATGAGGTGGATAAAACTGGAGCCTATTATACAGAGTGAAGTAAGCCAGAAAGAAAAACACCAAAACAGTATACTAATGCATATATATGGAATTTAGAAAGATGGTAACAATAACCCTGTGTACGAGACAGCAAAAGAGACACTGATGTATAGAACAGTCTTATGGACTCTGTGAGAGAGGGAGAGGGTGGGAAGATTTGGGAGAATGGCATTGAAACATGTAAAATATCATGTATGAAACGAGTTGCCAGTCCAGGTTCGATGCACGATACTGGGTGCTTGGGGCTGGTGCACTGGGACGACCTAGAGGGATGGTATGGGGAGGGAGGAGGGAGGAGGGTTCAGGATGGGGAACACATGTATAACTGTGGCGGATTCATTTTGATATTTGGCAAAACTAATACAATTATGTCAAGTTTAAAAATAAAATAAAATTAAAAAAAATAAAAAGAGCAAGTTCTAATATCATTGTCTGATCAAATAGTCACAATTTCTGACTCTGAGGCTTTGACCTCTGCAATCTCAAGTGCTTTTTCAGTTTTAAGACAACTAGCTCTTATACAGTTCCTCTCACAAAGAATACTTTCAGAGCCCTCTTCATGTCTTTATTCCTCAGGCTGTAGATGAAGGGGTTCAGCATGGGTGTGATGACTGTGTACATCACCGAGGCTGTTGCACTTGAGTGTGCATTGTGGGTAGCTGCAGAGCTAAGGTACACTCCAAGCATCGTACAATAAAATAAGGAGACAACGGTGAGGTGAGATGCACAGGTCGAAAATGCTTTATATTTCCCCTGAGCTGATGAGATTCTGAGTATAGAGGAGACTATCTTAGAATAAGAGTAAAGGATACCAACAAAGGGACCACCACCCAGCAGGACAGCTGCAAAATACATCACTATGTTATTAAGAAAGGTGTCAGAACAGGCAAGTTGGACCATATGATTGAGTTCACAGAAAAAGTGGGGAATTTCAATGTTTGTGCAGAAGGACAGCTGCAGCATCATTAAGCTTTGTAATGAGGAATTAAGAATATTTATGATCCAGGACATCAACACCAGCCGTCCACAAAGTCTTGGGTTCATGATGACTGTGTAGTGCAGGGGGTGGCAGATGGCCACAAAGCGGTCATAGGCCATCACAGTCAGGAGGAAAATGTCCAACACTGCAAAGAGGATGAGAAAATAAATCTGGGTGATGCAGCCTTCATAGGTGATCACTTTACTCTGTGTTTGGATGTTCCACAGCATCTTTGGGATGGTGGTGGAAGTGAAGCAGATGTCTACAAAGGACAGGTTGGAGAGGAAGAAGTACATGGGGGTGTGCAGGTGGGAGTCTGAAGTGATGGCCAAGATGATGAGCAGGTTTCCAAACACAGTGATCAGGTACATAGAGAGGAAAAACCCAAATATGATGGGCTGTAGTTCTGGATCCTCTGAAAATCCCAGAAGAAGAAATTCTGAAATTCGTGTATCATTACCTCGTTCCATATGATGGAAGTGGCTTCACAGAAAGAGGAAAGAGACATGACTAATTTTCATAACTACATGGTTTACTCCCACATTTTAAATGCTGGCATTTACATATTTCCATCATGTAATTCAATAAAATATATTTTGTGTATGAATATGGTCTCCTTTAGATTCCCTCATGCCACCATTGATACGGAATTTTTGACCTTGTCAACTCTTTCCCTGAGGGATTATGCATCCTATAATTTTCATTAGAAATTTTTTCATGCATTTCAGTAGTAAAACTGAGAGCTGACCATGTTACCAGTGTCTAGGCAACAAGTATAGTTTGCTGAAGAACAAAATAGGACCCTACTATTAAATGATGGGAGTACTTCCCATGTGGTGCAGTGGTAAAGAATCCACCTGCCCATGCAGGAGATGCAAGAGACTAGGGTTTGATCCCTGGGTCAGGAAGATCCCCTGGAGAAAGAAATGGCAGCCCACTCCAGTATTCTTGCCTGGATAATCCCATGGACAGAGGAGCCCAGTGGGTTATAGTCCATGGGGTCACAGAAAGATAGACATCACTCAGCATATACACACATTCAATGATGGAGATAGAAAATCTAAGCAAATAATAGAGATCATTACATTTCAGATGGTGACAAGTGCTATATAGAAAGGGTAAGCTCATGTAAAGGAAAGGGTGAATTAGGCTTTATATTTTGCGTGGGTGTTTAGGTAAGACCTGCAAACGAGGTGACATTTGAACAGTGACCTCAAGCAAGAGAGGGAGGGAGATGCAGTTTATGTAATGAAGTATGTCCCTGGCAGAGGAAATGTCCAGTGAAAGGCCGTGAAGAATGTGCTTGTTTCCAGGGCTCAAGTCAAAGAAAGTAAAGCCAGTCCTGCAAGTGAATGAAGACGACAAAGAGTGATGAGAGATGGTGTCACACCTGTTGAGGAGGGACGTGGTCTCTTGGCTACTGCTGAAATCCCAGGGCAAGGGACTTCCTGTTCTGTACTATATCTTGCCCTTTATTAATCTTGTTGCAAAGGGATCCTGTGAATTGAAACAGCCCACCTCTTTAGTACCTCCCTTGATTGAATTCTGGCCCCACTACCCTAAGTGTCATCTTGGAATATATGAGAACTGGTACCCTTGTTCTGAAGATTTCTGACACCCCACCAGTAGCAAACAGACACAGAACACACTGTGTCTTTCTTCACTGTGTTATTTTCATTTCTTTCTCAGCTGCAGCATTACTGAGTACACTAGGAATGTGTGCAACCCAAGCTGGGCAGATCAATGAACCTTACACTATATAACATAGAAGTGATTCCCTGAAATTCCAATTCTCAAGTTTCCTATGGACAAATAAACCTGGGGTTCCACACTGAGATGGCCATTTTGTGTATTTAAACAAACATTAAATTGCCTTTTCAATAAGCAGAGAGCAAAGAGAGGGAGGTAGGGAGGGAGAGAGAGAGAGTAATGATGAGAAAAATATCTTAACAAGGTCAGTTGGTCCCTGAGAGCCTGTGAGAAAGAATAATCTTCCTTGGTCCTGGCAGCATTCCAACCTTAATTATTTTCCTTTGATGCCCAGAAAAATAATAAGAGATCCAAAATGAACTTGTCTGAAAGACAATAGTAGTGATACCTCTATGATGTCAAAAGATATCAAAAGACATTTTACTTATTGTTCCCCCTAAGAGAAAATGAGCAAAGGGAGAAACCAACACTTCATAAAACAAAATATACAAACTATAACAAAACTGGGCATTTTAATATCAAGCCATAGAAGACTTGTTTCTCCTGGTCCTGTTTCATAATTACTTGACCAGTTAGTTTTTGTATGGTCTGATAAGGGATGAGGTTAGCTCCTTTCTCACTTTTCTCATGTAGCATCTTTCCTTAGCTGTTCTTGGACTTTGGTTTTTGAGAAACCCAATGGGCATACTCTGATCCTGGTTCTGAACTTCATCCAACTTGCAGAGGCCTCCTTGGGCCATGCTTTGTAAATCCATGGCGTCCTACACCATGACAATTCTGTATTTTTATGCTAAATAACTTCCTTCATATAATCAAGTCTAAGGACATTACATCATGACACATTTATTTCATTGTACTCTGACCTTATTGTTAGACTGTGTGACCCAAAAAGGCAGGGACCTTACCTGCTTTGTTCACTTTTGTACTTTTCAGAAAGGTATATGAATATATGCTTATCCAGAAAAACACAGAAGAGTGTGAAAAGCTATATAATGAAAGAATAAAGGATAGTACGTCAAGGCTGTATATTGTTACCCTGCTTATTTAACTTATAGGCAGAGTACATCATGAGAAACGTTGGGCTGGAGGAAGCACAGGCTGGAATCAAGATTTCTGGGAGAAATATCAATAACCTCAGATATGCAGATGACACCACCCTTATGGCAGAAAGTGAAGAACTAAAGAGTATCTTAATGAAAGTGAAAGAGGAGAGTGAAAAAGTTGGCTTAAAGCTCAACATTCAGAAAACTAAGATCATGGCATATGGTCCCATCACTTCATGGCAAATAGATGGGAAAACAGTGGAAACAGTGTCAGACTTTATTTTTCTGGGCTCCAAAATCACTGCAGATGGTGACTGCAGCCATGAAATTAAAAGACACTTACTCCTTGGAAGGAAGGTTATAACCAACCTAGATAGCGTATTCAAAAGCAGAGACATTACTTTGTCAACAAAGGTCCGTCTAGTCAAGGCTATGGTTTTTCCAGTGGTCCTTTATGAATGTGAGAGTTGGACTATAAAGAAAGCTGAGCATTGAAGAATTGATGGTTTTAAACTGTGGTGTTGGAGAAGACTCTTGAGAGTCCCTTGGACTGCAAGGAGATCCAACCAGTCCATCCTAAAGGAAATCAGTCCTGAATATTCATTGGAAGGACTGATGTTGAAACTGAAAGTCCAATACTTTGGCCACCTGATATGAATAGTTGACTCATTTGAAATTACCCTGATGCTGGGAAAGATTGAGGGCAGGAGGAGAAGGGGATGACAGAGGATGAGATGGTTGGATGGCATCATCGACTCAATGGACATGGGTTTGGGTGGACTCCAGGAGTTGGTGATGGACAGGGAGGCCTGGCGTGCTGCGATTCATGGGGTTGCAAAGAGTCGGACACGACTGAGCAACTGAACTGAACTGAACTGAAACCAGGTTAGAGTGAAAAGTTTCTAAAAACTGTAGTGAGCAAAATTGAATGAAGAATCAGACTAAATGAAATGTGATATAAAATAGCAATAATTTAATGGCATGAATATGTGCTGATATTTAATGCAGCAAAGGCCTGATAGAAGAGAATATAACGTGTAATGTACTGAGGACTTCCTGGCATATAGTGGATGTTCCATTATTTATTTTTGAATGATCAGGAATTAAGTCATAATAGTTTTGAATAGTTAGCAAATAGCAAGGTCATGTTTCCATTTAGTTGCAAAAGATTATATTGTCAAATAAGATCTGGCCTGAAGCTGATTCATGTGATGTTTAATAGAAACCAAAGAATACTGTAAAGCAACTACCATTTAATTAAAAGTAAAAAAACAAAACAAAACAAATACTTACCAAAAAAAAAAAAAAAGATCAATCATGAATGACTAGTTATCTGAAAGATTATGAAGTTGGTGTCCTAGCTCACTCATTTTACAAAAAATGAGGTATTACAATGTTAGTGTAAAGTGACCAATACATTTCAGATGAACATTCTAGAAAAGTATACATAAAATTTACTTGTGGCAAAATGAAAACCAAAAAACTCAGAAGTCGGAAGATAGATATTTTGAAATAAAATAAATATTTTATCATGAAAATATCCTCCAAAAGTCAATTGAGAAATAATAATCCATAAATTTATTTATTTTTAAATATAAATTTATTTATTTTAATTGGAGGCTACTTTACAAGTTGTAGTGGTTCTGCCATAAAAATTTTTGAAATGCTGATGACTGGATAAAACTGGATAAATGATATATGACATAGTAATAACAGGCAAGTCAAAATGAGGATCAAATATGTAAAGTTTGCTGAAGCTGAGCCACAGTTTATGAAAACAAAAAAATGTCTTTCATAACCATTAGCTTGAGAAATAAGTGTAAAGACCTGTCACACTGCTTGGGGTTTGAACTTTTAAACCAGTAGCAAAAGCAGTGTTGCTAATTTTGCTGCCAGAAAACTAAAGTCTTACAGATTTGGGAAACAACCTGAAGACAGCTATAAATGTTATCATGCAGATATTCTCTAACTCAAGTTTTCTGAGTCTCAACACTACTGACATTCCCAGTCAGATCAGTCTCTGTTGCTCTGTTTGTCCTATGCATTGAAAGATGTTGAAAGCCTCTGTGGCCTCCACCCAACCCTCTCCAGTGAGACAGTCAAAATGTTCCTGGACATTGCTCAGAATCTTCTGCATGAGAAAAATCCTTCTTGATGTGAACCACAGTTTGAGCTTAAAATCTCAACATATTTCTGTGGCATGAATGATATAGCACTTTAATGATAAAGAGTATGAAAGGCCATTCACCAAAAGTGTGAATAGCATAGCCACACTGAAATATTACCTAGCCACTGACACAAATACTTTAATTAATCAAGCAAACAAACAGACACAGTGATCTTTTGCCTCTGGGCTGAGTTGAGCTGGCTTCTTTTCTTTCTGACCTCATGTACCATCATCTAGATTGGAGACTCACCTGGATGGGGGAACTCTGGGAGAAAGGTCTCCTAGGGGGGAGTCTGAATTCTTCTCTGGAAGGCTAATGATGGAGACAAAGGCTCTGTCCCCAGACAAAACAGCAGGAAGGGATGAAGCTACAGCCCACTCCCAACCCCAGTCAGGATTAGGACTCCAAACAAAGGAAATAAAGTGTCCATCCAGCTCAAGATTACACACACTGAGAGACTGCAGATGTTAGTGTCTATAGGTCCCTCTACCTGCTCATTAGGCACATTTCTTGTTATTTCAACCTCTAAGCACATAATTCCCCTGTGGAAACCTGTTCAGGAAGGAAGGAAATTTTCCCTAAAGATTCTCTATTCACAAGGGATCAGGGTAGAAGTCAAGAGAATCCACTTTTTTTTTCTTGTTTTTTTACTCCTTCTCCATAAAATTTCCTCCCTTTCAGGTCTCTAAATATCCTAGCGCCTTGTTTCAACCCTAAGTTAAAGTTTTCTCCAAGTCTAAGACTGAGTGTCTGAATTAGGTCTCTTGTATATCCAAAGTTTTTTTTTTTTTTTTTTCAAAGTTTTGATTTATGATGGGGATATAGACTCTAAATCTCCAGGAAATTTCTATTCTCTTTTTCAATAAGGGGAAGAACTGAGTTCTTTTGTTAATCAACCTTGGGGTACTACATATGTTGTCTTCATGACACTTTTGCCATAACATTTAGGAACTTCATACTTACATCTCTAGTTCTGAGCTTTCATGTAATTCTTCATTATAAAATATTTGTTGATGATAGTAAATATACTTGAATATTTTGTGCTAAAGCTTGATCTTAGTGCCTGATAAGAATTGCTTGATCGAATATTTACAGATGTGTCATCTGTGAGGAAGTACATTTAAGAACTCCATTCTCCACTGCAGAAATGGAGCTTGGAGGTGTTTAATGATACGGCCAAAGTTAATATATGAGTATTTGATGGTCCTTGATTGTAAACCTGTCAGGGTGTGTTTAGTTTCCAAACTGTACACCAGTAGTTCTGAATCATAGGGGATTTTCTCCTGGGATGTTTGACAACATCGGAAATGATGCAGCCAAACATCTAAAATCTGTGGGAAAGCATCCCCAGAATAGCATGCTTCCTCAAAATGCAACAATAAAGGGTAGCAAAGTTATTCTAAGTCAGCCCTTTTCTAACTTCATTGTAGCTACAAATCAACAACAATCCTACTACAAGTTCAGAATCTGGTCCCGGTGGGTCCAAAGACTGCATTTCTAACAAGCTGCTGGATGATGCTGACTCTACAGGTCCTGGTCTGTGGACACTCTTTGAGTAGCAAGGCTGTGATCCCATGATACAATTAGTTGTAGATAGTTTTAGGTCTTCTTCCCCAAAGATAGTGTATTCACTCATTTCAGAGGCTGTGGTTAATTCTGTGTCTGTTTCTTTTATAGAAGGGTTCTTGAATGATACAAAATGATACACTTACAAAAATGACTGTATAGTAGGCAGAATGTTGTTTAGTGGCTAAGTCATGTCAACTCTTTGTGACCCCATGGACTGCAGTGCGCCAGGCTCCTCTGTCCATGGGTTTTCCCAGGCAAGAATATTGGAGTGTGTTGCCATTTCCTCCTCTAGGGGATCTTTCTGACCCAGGGATGGAATCTGTGTCTCCTGCTTGTCAGACAGATTCTTTACCACTGAGTCACCTGGAAGCCCAATCAGCATAATAAGCCAGCTAATGTGTGTCATATTACAATTGACTGCCTTCACCCAGTTTGCCCAACTACCCCAATCCCCTTCCTCTCTGATAAACATCAATCCGTTCTTTGCATCTATAAGTTTTGGTCCATTTTTCATTTGTTTTGTTTTTTAGACTTCATGTGCAAGTGAAATCATACTTGTATTTATCTTTTTCTGTCTGGCTTATTTAGTATGGCATAATACCTGGAAGGTCCATCCACATTGTCACAAATGGCCAGATTTTTATTTTTTATGGCTGAGTAGTATGCCATTGTGTGTGTGTGTGTGTGTATTTCACATCATTATCCATTCATCCATTAATGGACATGTAGGTAGCTTTCATGTCTTCGTCCATGTAAATAATGCTGCAATGAATACAGGGTTGCATATATCTTTTCAAATTACTGCTCTCATTTTATTCAGAGAAATACCCAGAAGTTGAATAGCTAGATAATATAGTAGTTCTATTTATAATTTTTGAGGAATCTCCATACTGCTCTCCATAATGGCTGTACACATTCACATTTCTACCAACAGTGCACTAAGGTTTCCTTTTCTCCACATCCTCACCAACATTTGTTATTTCTCCTTTTTCATTTTTTAAGAAGCTTTAAAAAATTAGCTTTATTAAGGTATAGTTAATATTTATAATTCTAAGATACTTGAAGTGTACATCATGATGATTTGATTTATGTATACTTTGTGAAAGGAATTCTCCTTTAACTTACACACTGATTACTTTACACACTTATCTTGTTTTTTTTTTTTTTTGTGTGTGTGTATGTGTGAGAAAATTTAAGTTCTACTCTCTTCAGTTCAGTTCAGTCACTGAGTCGTGTCTGACTCTTTGCTACCCCATGAACTGCAGCACGCCAGGCCTCCCTGTCCATCACCAACTCCTGGAGTTTACTCAAACTCATGTCCACTAAGTCGGTGATGCCATCCAACCATCTCATCCTCTGTCATCCCCTTCTTCCATTTTCAGTCTTTCCCAGCCTCAGGGTCTTTTTAAATGAGTCAACTCTTTGCATCAGGTGGCCAAAGTATTGGAGTTTCAACTTCAACATCAGTCCTCCCAATGAATATTCAGGGCTCATTTCCTTAAGGATGGACTTGTTGGATCTCCTTGTAGTCCAAGAAACTCTCAGTTCAAAAGTATCAATTCTTGGCTGCTCAGCTTTCTTTATAGTCCAACTCTCACATCCATACATGACTACTGGAAAAACCATACCCTTGACTAGATGGACCTTTGTTGGCAAAGTAATGTCTCTGCTTTTTAATATGCTGTCTAGGTTGGTTATAACTTTCCTTCCAAGGAGTAAGCATCTTTTAATTTCATGGCTGAAATCATTATCTGCAGTGATTTTGGAGCCCCCCAAAATAAAGTCTGCCACTGTTTCCACTGTTTCTCCATCTATTCACCATGAAGGGATGGCAAATATGCTACTGTCTTAGCAAATTTCAATTGCACAATGCAGTGTTGTCTAAATAGTCATCATGATTTATTTGGTTGGCCAAAAAGTTCATTTGGGTTTTCTGTATGATATTATGGGGTGTGTGTGTGTGTATGCATATAAATTTAGATTAATATTAGACTACCCAGATGAATGGAAAAAGAAGATATGGTACATATATGCAATGGAATATAGCTCAGCTATAAAAAGGAAAGCATTGAGTCAGTTGTAGTGGGGTGGATGAACATAGAGCCAGTTATACAGAGTGAAGTAAGCCAGAAAGAGAAAAACAAATATCATTTATTAATGCATATACATGGAATCTAGAAAAAATAGTACTGATGAACCTATTTAGAGAGAAGAAATGGGGATGTAGGTTAGAGAACAGACTTGTGGGCACTGTGGGGGAAGGAGAGGATAGAACCCACTGAAAAAACAGTACTGATATATAAACACTATCATATGTAAAATAGGCAACTAGTGGGAAGCTTCTGTATAACACAGGGAGACCAGCCTGGCACTCTGTGATGACCTAGATGGGTGGAAGGGGGGAGTGGGAGGGAGATTCAAGAGGAAGGGTATAATAAATATATGTATATACATTTATGGATATAAATATATGTGTGTATATATATATAATTATGACTTATTCACATTGACATATGGCAGAGACCACCACAACATTGTAAAGCAATTAACCTCAAATAAGAAAAAATGTCAAACACATGAAAAGATGCTCAACATCACTCATTATCAGAGAAATGCAAATCAAAACCACTATGAGGTACCATTTCACGCCAGTCAGAATGGCTGCAATCCAAAAGTCTACAAGTAATAAATGCTGGAGAGGGTGTGGAGAAAAGGGAACCCTCTTACACTGTTGGTGGGAATGCAAACTAGTACAGCCACTATGGAGAACAGTGTGGAGATTCCTTAAAAAACTGGAAATAGAACTGCCTTATGACCCAGCAATCCCACTGCTGGGCATACACACTGAGGAAACCAGAATTGAAAGAGACACGTGTACCCCAATGTTCATCGCAGCACTGTTTATAATAGCCAGGACATGGAAGCAACCTAGATGTCCATCAGCAGATGAATGGATAAGAAAGCAGTGGTACATATACACAATGGAGTATTACTCAGCCATTAAAAAGAATACATTTGAATCAGTTCTAATGAGGTGGATGAAACTGGAGCCGATTATACAGAGTGAAGTAAGCCAGAAAGAAAAACACCAAAACAGTATACTAATGCATATATATGGAATTTAGAAAGATGGTAACAATAACCTTGCATACGAGATAGCAAAAGAGACACAGATGTATAGAACAGTCTTTTGGACTCTGTAGGAGAGGCAGAGGGTGGGATGATTGGGGAGAATGGCATTGAAACATGTATAATATCATATATGAAATGAGTCACCAGTCCAGGTTCGATGCACGATACTGGATGCTTGGGGCTAGTGCACTGGGATGACCCAGAGGGATGGTATGGGAAGGGAGGAGGGAAGAGGGTTCAAGATGGGGAACACTTGTATACCTGTGGAGGATTCATGTTGATATATGGCAAAACCAATACAATATTGTAAAGTTAAAAAATAGAATAAAAGAAAAAGAAAAAGAAAAAAAATGTCAGGTGGTATACTTGTAACTCTGGGCTTCCCTCATGGCTCAGATGGTAAAGAATCTGCCTGCAATGTGGGAGACTCAGGTTCGACCCCGGAGTCAGGAAGATCCCCTGGAGAAGGGAAAGGCAACCCACTACAATATTCTTGCCCTGAGAATCCCATGGACAGAAGCCCTTGGAGGCTATATTCTGCTGCTGCTGAGTCACTTCAGTCGTGTCCGACTCTGTGCCACTGCATAGACGGCAGCCCACCAGGATGCCCCGTCCCTGGGATTCTCCAGGCAAGAACAATGGAGTGGGTTGCCATTTCCTTCTCCAATGCATGAAAGTGAAAAGTGAAAGTGAAGTTGCCCAGTCATGTCCCACCCTCAGCGACCCCATGGACTGCAGCCTTCCAGGCTATTCCATCCATGGGACTTTCCAGGCAAGAGTGCTGGAGTGGAGTGCCATTGCCTTCTCCACTAAGGGGTCACAAAGAGTTGGGCACGACTGTGTGACTAAATATTTGTAACTACATAGAAAAGTTGTAGGGGGTGGAGATAATAGGGAGAGTGTAGTAAAATCTTTCAGTTACAGGATGAATAAGCTCTCAGGCTCTCATCTTTCTTATAATAGCCATTCTAAAGAATGTGACATGATTTCTTTCTGTTTTGATTTGCATTTTCCTGGTAATTAATGATGTTGAAACATCTGTTTATGTGTCTGTTTGCCACTTGTATGCCTTTTTGGAAAAATATCTAGGTCATTTTAAGAATATTAATGACTTCAATCCATGAACTTAAGGTATATTTCCATTTATTTGTGACTTCTTCAATTTCTTTCCTCCATGTTTTTTAGATTTCAGTGTATAAGTCTTTTCCCTCTTTCATAAATTGTGCCGTTACTTTATTTTTTATGCAGTTTTAAATGGGATTGTTCTCTACATTTCTTTTTCTGATAATTCATTATTAGAGTCTAGAAACACGAGAGGTATCTGTATGTTGATTTTGTATCTCATAGTTTCATGAAATTTATTTATTAGTTCAAAAAGTTCTTTGTTAGAATTTTTAAATAAATAAATATATATATATAGTATCATTTTATCTGTAAATGCTGCTGCTGCTAAGTCGCTTCAGTTGTGTCCAACTCTGTGTGATCCCATAGACGGCAGCCCACCAGGCTCCCCTGTCCCTGGGATTCTCCAGGCAAGAACACTGGAATGGGTTGCCATTTCCTTTTCCAATGCATGAAAGTGAAAAGTGAAATAGTGACAGTTTTACTTCTTCCTTTCTAATTTGGACTCTTTTATTACGTTTTATTGTCTAATTACGGTGGCTAGGATTTCCAATACTATGTTGAATGAAAGTGGCCTGAGTGAGCATCCTTTTCTTTTTTTTGATCTTAGAGGAAAGGTTTTCATCTTCTCACCACTGGGTATAATGTTATCTGTGGACTTGTATATATAGCCTATATTATGTGGTGATATGCTTCCTCTGTACGCATTCGGTTGAGCGCTTTTATCATAAACAAACATTCAGTTCAGTTCAGTCGCTCAATCGTGTCCGACTCTTCGCGACCCCATGAATCACAGCACGCCAGGCCTCCCTGTCCATCACCAACTTCTGGAGTTCACTCAGACTCACGCCATCGAGCCAGTGATGCCATCCAGCCATCTCATCCTCTGTCGTCCCCTTCTCCTCCTGCCCCCAATCCCTCCAAGCATCAGAGTCTTTTACAATGAGTCAACTCTTCGCATGAGGTGGCCAAAGTACTGGAGTTTCACCTTTAGCATTATTCCTTCCAAAGAAATCCCAGGGCTGATATCCTTCAGAATGGACTGGTTGGATCTCCTTGCAGTCCAAGGGACTCTCAAGAGTCTTCTCCAACACCACAGTTCAAAAGCATCAGTGCTTCAGCACTCAGCCTTCTTCACAGTCCAACTCTCACATCCATACATGATCACAGGAAATTGCCTTGACTAGACAGACCTTTGTTGGCAAAGTAATGTCTCTGCTTTTGAATATGCTATCTAGGTTGGTCATAACTTTCCTTCCAAGGAGTAAGTGTCTTTTAATTTCAGTGATTTTGGAGCCCCCCAAAATAAAGTCTGACACTGTTTCCACTGTTTCCTCATCTATTTGCCATGAAGTGATGGGGCCGGATGCCATGATCTTCGTTTTCTGAATGTTGAGCTTTAAGCCAACTTTCTCACTCTCCTCTTTCACTTTCATCAAGAGGCTTTTTAGTTCCTTTTCACTTTCTGCCATAAGGGTGGTGTCATCTGCATAGCTGAGGTTATTGATATTTCTCCCAGTAATCTTGATTCCAGCTTGTGCTTCTTCCAGTCCAGTGTTTCTCATGATGTACTCTGCATATAAGTTAAATAAGCAGGGTGACACTATACAGCATTGATGAACTCCTTTTCCTATTTGCAACCAGTCTGTTGTTCCATGTCCAGTTCTAACTGTTCCTTCCTGACCTGCATACAGATTTCTCAAGAGGCAGGTCAGGTGGTCTGGTATTCCCATCTCTTTCAGAATTTTCCACAGTTTATTGTGATCCACACAGTCAAATACATTGGCATAGTCAATAAAGCAGAAATAGATGTTTTTCTGGAACTCTCTTGCTTTTTCCATGATCCAGCAGATGTTGGCAATTTGATCTCTGATTCCTCTGCCTTTTCTAAAACCAGCTTGAACATCTGGAAGTTTACAGTTCACGTATTGCTGAAGCCTGGCTTGGAGAATTTTGAGCATTACTTTACTAGCTTGTGAGATGAGTGCAATTGTGTGGTAGTTTGAGCATTCTTTGGCATTGCCTTTCTTTGGGATTGGAATGAAAACTGACCTTTTCCAGTCCTGTGGCCACTGCTGAGTTTTCCAAATTTGCTGGCATATTGAGTGCAGCACTTTCACAGCATCATCTTTCAGGATTTGAAATAGCTCAACTGGAATTCCATCACTTGCACTAGCTTTGTTCATAGTGATGCTTTCTAAGGCCCACTTGACTTCACATTCCAGGATGTCTGGCTCTAGGTCAGTGATCACACCATTGTGATTATCTGGGTCATGAAATCTTTTTTGTATAGTTCTTCTGTGTATTCTTGACACGTCTTCTTAATATCTTCTGCTTCTGTTAGGTCCATAGCATTTCTGTCCTTTATCGAGCCCATCTTTGCATGAAATGTTCCTTTGGTATCTCAAATTTTCTTGAAGAGATGTCTAGTCTTTCCCATTCTGTTGTTTTCCTCTATTTCTTTGCATTGATCGCTGAGCAAGGCTTTCTTATCTCTTCTTTCTATTCTTTGGAACTCTGCATTCGGATGCTTATATAGAGAGATTTACAGCTGACTACACACTCATGGGGAGCGCAATAGAAGTTGGTACAATTCCCCAGTATATAATTTCATTTGGTAATAAAATGTAGAGGCCTTGAATTCAAAAAAATGGAAATTTGGGGAAGTAAGTAGAAGGATCAAGTTCTACTTGAGCAACCTGATCAAAGAATTGGGCTCTGAGGTTTTGAGCCCTAAAATCACAGGTATTTCTTCAGCCCCAAGAAAAATGGTCCTTATATAGCTGCCATCCCAACGATCGTTTTCAGAGCCCTCTTTATGTCTTTATTCCTCAGACTGTAGATGAAGGGGTTCAGCATGGGTGTGACCACAGTGTACATCACCGAGGAAACAGCACCTGATTGTGAGCTGTGAATAGCGGCAGAGCTAAGATATACTCCCAGGACTGTACAGTAGAATAAAGAGACAACAGAGAGGTGAGAGGCACAGGTAGAAAATGCTTTATACTTCCCCCGAGCAGATGAAATTCCTAGTATAGAGGCAACTACCTTAGAATATGAGTAAAGTATTCCAGTGAGGGAAATGCCACCATACACCCCAGTTGCAAAATACATCAACAAGTCATTAAGAAAAGTGTCAGAACAAGCAAGTTGAACCACTTGATTAACTTCACAGAAAAAGTGGGGGATTTCCAAGTCTGTACAGAAAGCTAGCCACAACACCATTATGCTTTGTATCAAGGAATTCAGAGCACTCATGATCCAGGAGAGCAGAACCAGCAGGCCACAGACCCGGGGTTTCATGATGACTGTGTAGTGGAGGGGGTGGCAGATGGCCACAAAGCGGTCATAGGCCATCACGGTCAAGAGGAACACGTCCAATGTCGCAAAAAGTATGAAAAAATGCATCTGGATGATGCAGCCTTCATAGGTTATTACTTTGTTCTGTGTCCTTATGTTCTTCAACATCTTTGGGACGGTGGTGGAGATAAAGCAGATGTCTACAAAGGACAGATTGGAGAGGAAGAAGTACATGGGGGTGTGGAGGTGGGAGTCTGAGCTGACAGCCAGGATGATGAGCAGGTTTCCAATCACAGTGATCAGGTACATGGAGAGGAAAAGCCCAAATATGAGGGGCTGCAGTTCTGGTTCATTTGATAATCCCAGGAGAATAAATTCTGAAATTGGTGTCTCATTTCCGGGGTCCATGTGATGCAAATGACTTCCTGGAAACAAAAAATAGCATGACTAGTTTTTCAAAAATTGGCATTGCAAACATAGGTGAACTCTAACATTTATATTTTGCATTCAAAAAATATTCATGACTCTGTATAGAAATTTCCCCTTCAATCCAATCTCTGTGCCATCTCAAAATAGGAAAGCCTATCTTACAGTCAGCTTTTTCCCCCAGTGGTCAGGATTTCTACATTTGTAATGAGGGATTTTGTCATGCATTTGAGGGAATACAAATTTAAGACCTACCAAATTCTGGAGAAAGAGGAGAGGGTGCTGAGAGACAACAGGTCATGTAGTTCAATGGTGGAGAAAACATATAAGGAAAAAATTTAAAAACTCATACAAATGATCATATGTTGACAGGTGATGTAAAGGAAAATAGATCAAATATAAAGAAGAGAGTTGATGAGGGTATTATTTTTTACTGGGTGTTCAGGTAGCCTGGAAAACATTTGATCAGAGACTTCAAGAAAGAGAAAGAAGGAGACATGAGTCTCTCTGGGTAGAAGTGTGTGCTAGTCAGAGGGAACAGCTGTGTTTCAAAACAACCGACTTTCTGACTTCCTTCTCTCCCAGTGACTCCCCACTGTGAAACGAGCCCCAAATTCCACAGCTTCAAATCCTAGCCTTGACTCTCCGTGACTGAACCACCATTTCAGCCTTGTGCTGCCTTCACTCACATCAATCTCATGAGTATTCAACTTGAGTCACAGCTTCACTTGATGCCACAGGCTCAAGCCTCAGAGCTGATATGCACCTCCTTAGAGAATCAACCACTCTATTTGGAATTTCCACCCCTCCCTATCTCCAAAACACCATCTTCTTTTTTCAGATCATTTCTTTCATGAATTCTTCTCTTTTTAAAACATGTGCACAGAAAACAGGGAATTTCACTTACAGTCATTTAGCTACAGGGTTATCATTATGAGGTTTTAATTAATTCTGCATCTGTTATTCTCTGCTAGACTATACGTGCCATACTCTTCAACCCCTTAGATTTTGTTTAGTTGTGAGCAGTACCTGAATAAATACATACTGCATGAAGGAATGAAAAAGACATGTTCTCACAGAAATCACCAAAAAGGACCAGGGAAACATTAACAGAGCTTTAAAAGACATGCTGGAGAAACATTTCCCATATTCTGAGATTCACACCTATTGGAGGTTCAGACTATGTAGCTTGTAAGAATAAAATAGGGTAGAAAAAATAAAATGCAAAATTAAAATGTCAGACTGCATCAAATACAGTAGGATTTTTCTGATTCTCTTTGTTCAGATGCCTGTGTTTGTGTATGCTCATGCCCATGCATGCAGGTATGGTTGGATCACATATAAAAGGCATGTCTTAGCTGGGACAGAGTCAAAAAAGTTTCTTACCCACTGCAATAAATGCAAGAAGACACTGGTAAGAGACCAGTCCCTGCCAAGGGAGAAGGAGTATAAATTGAGGCCAAGGCAAGAGCAGGTTGCAGAAGGACCAGACGGCAGTGTGGGGCTGAAGTGACCTCAGACTCAAGGGCCCACACACTGACTGCACTTCTATTCCTCCAGTGCCTCACTGCAGTGTCCACATGAGGCCCTTCGTCAATTCTTTATTCCATATTTATTCCTGTGTAGTTGTCCACACTTATTTTCATATGGTGCAGTAGTGAATGAGACTTTCCCTTGTATTGCTTTTCTTTCTTTTTAAAAAATATTTTATTTATTTAACTTTGGTTGTGTTGGGTCTACATTGCTGTGCGGACTTTGCTCTAGATGCAATGAGCAGGGACTACTCTCTAGCTGTGGTGCGGCTTTCTCATTGCTGTGACTTCCCGTTGCAGAGTCCAGGCTCTAGGGTGTGTGGGCTTGAGTAGTTGCACCTCCTGGGCTCTAGATCACGGTCTCAATAGTTGTGGTGAACAGGCTTGGTTGCTCCACAACATGTGGGATCTTCCTGGATCAGGGATTGGACCATGTCTCCTACACTGGCAGGTGGATTCTTCACTACTGGGCCAGTACGTAAGTCCCCTATCACTTTTCTTAAGTGGCATTTTTGTTATTCCTGTGCTCTGATTTTTTTTTTTTTGGTGGCAAACCCCTTGGTTACAGTCTACTTCTGTACTTTTGTCCCACCTGTGTTAAACTCCTCATAATGTACCCTACAAAATCCTATAAACACCACAGAACCTATCCCTTCCTTCATGTCATTTGTATCTGATGACTCTTGGTAATATATGCGTTTATTTTATTCTGAAATATTTCTCCATTAAAACATTAGATCCAAATAATCAGTGACCTCACCTGTTTTATACATTCTGTTGTCTTCATAGAGGTATGAATAAAATTACAGAGGAAATGATAGAGCAAAAAAGAAAGAAACAATAACACTCAAATGCCAGTATATTAAACAATGTGCATAGATAATATGTAATAGAGAAGCAAATGATTAATCACCCCCCCCCAAATATATTCAGCCTCCCAGGTAACAAGCCTAATGAAAAATTAAGCCTTTTAGCATAATGTGACTCTGTATACTAAATTCAATTTTTTCAAGTGAATACTCAATGTGAGAAAAGATTCTATGAAATGTGTGTCTTAAGAACTGTAAGCTTCTGGGTAGTAGCTATTCCATTGATCTGGATCTTCTTTATGAATATAAAACATGCTCAAATATACCCCATCTCAAAAATCAAAAATAAATACATATGATGTCATCTCTTCACTGCAAGCCACTCTTGACCAAATAGTATGTTTCCCTACTCTCTTAAACTGCAAATCTCCTTGGAAATGTTCAAATTTTACTGACACCACTGTGCCTGCCATTTCTTCTTGAGTCTCCCCTAACTAGGTTTTCATCCCCATCACATAATTATCAACAATTCTTGAATTGCTGAATGCAATAGGCACTTGTCTTTTTTACATATTAAACAAATTGATTATAAATTATTAAGACAACCTTGGCTCTGGACCAGCAGTTTGGGCTTTCAGGTGACCTCAGGTAAATGTTTTTGGGTTTCATCCTCTCTGACTTTCTCCTGCTGGGCTTTCAGACTCACCCAGATAGGAAGTCTGAGAGGAAGTCTAAATTCCTCCTGAAGGGTTGATGGTGGAGACTGAAGCTCTGAATCCAGACAAGAAAGAAGGAAAGAGTGAAGCGTGGGTCTCTGAACCATACTTAAGAATCCAAATGCAAAACCATGCCCCATTCAGCTCAAGGTGGAGCTACTCAGACACTGCAGCAGTGGAGATATTTATAGCTCTGTGTATTTGCTTTATCTGCTCATTATACATGTTCAGCACATTTTCCACTATTACCTCAATCTTCAAACACATCATTTCCTCAGGGGAACTTGTCTGGACAGAATGGAATTTTTTCAGCTGATTGGTCATTCCCAGGAGACCAGGTTAGAAGTCAAGTGTATCCCATTCTTATTACTACTCCATGAACACGCCTGTATCCCAGAGTTCTAACACTGAAACTTTTTGCAACCGTGAGTCAAAGTGTCCTCCAAATCTAAGTCTGAGGAACCTGTCTGGACTAGGTCCCTTGGTTTCAAAAGCACTATCTTGTGATGGGGAATGCAGCTCTTGATATCTCCGGAAAATTATTATTTCCTCCTCCATAATGGATAGAGCTGTGTTCCTTTGCTATGAAACCATAGGTAAAATAATCCCTGACTTCAAAACGCTTTTGACACGTCAATTAGGTGTTTTCTGTTTTAACACAAGTAAAAAGCTAGGATTTAATCCTTTAATCATAAAAAAACTTGGTAATGATAAGAGATCCACATAGATCTTTTAATGCACAATGGACTGAGCTTAGCATCTTATATCTGTTGTCTCATTTGTTACTTTGCAACAGAACATCTTATGAGGATGTACAATTATAAGCCACATTCTAAATCTGTAAAATTGTGGTTCAGAAGGGTGAGGTGATTAAACTGATTATCAGGGAAATGCAAATCAAAACCACAATGAGGTACCATCTCACACCGGTCAGAATGGCTGCGATCCAAAAATCTACAAACAATATATGCTGGAGAGGGTGTGGAGAAAAGGGAACCCTCTTACACTGTTGGTGGGAATGCAAACTAGTACAGCCACTATGGAGAACAATGTGGAGATTCCTTAAAAAACTGGAAATAGAACTGCCTTATGACCCAGCAATCCCACTGCTGGGCATACACATTGAGGAAACCAGAAGGGAAAGAGACACGTGTACCCCAGTGTTCATCACTGCAGTGTTTATAATAGCCAGGACATGGAAGCAACCGAGATGTCCATCAGCAGACAAATGGCTAAGAAAGCTGTGGTACATATACACAATGGAGTATTACTCGGCCATTAAAAAGAATGCATTTGAATCAGTTCTAATGAGGTGGATGAAACTGGAGCCTATTATACAGAGTGAAGTAAGCCAGAAAGCAAAACACCAATACAGTATACTAAAGCATATATATGGAATTTATAAAGTTGGTAACAATAACCCTGTACACAAGACAGCAAAAGAGACACTGATGTATAGAACAGTCTTTTGGACTCTGTGGGAGAGGGAGAGGGTGGGATGATTTGGGAGAATGGCATTGAAACATGTATTATATCATATATGAAATGAGTCGCCAGTCCAGGTTCGATGCATGATCCTGGATGCTTGGGGCTGGTGCACTGGGACGACCCAGAGGGATGGTATGGGGTGGGAGGAGGGAAGAGGGTTCAAGATGGGGAACACATGTATACCTGTGGTGGATTCATTTTGATATATGGCAAAACCATTCAATATTGTAAAGTTAAAAAATAAAATAAATAATTAAATAAAAAAACAAAAGATATTATTCTTAAGAAATTCACACAGACTCAAGAAATAAAAGGGAATTTGCAAATATTTCTGATATAAGTTTGGAAGAAAATATGTGAAAGCAGGAAAATGAAATAAATGGGAAAAATTAACAAACTGCATTATTTACATATAAACAGAAGTTGAAGTCAAAAAATGTAAAATTAAGGAAGCACTAGAAAAGACAAATTGTATATTCACAGTCTTATGAAAGAATGGCAATTTTTGGATCCGCTTATTAGCCGCAGAAGAGTATGTCCTTTTATCGCTCAATGAATCTTTTCAGAGCCTCTTTTATGTCTTTATTCCGAAGACTGTAGATGAAGGGGTTCAGCATTGGGGTGACCACAGTGTACATCACTGAGGCTATTGCACTTGAGTGTGAGTTGTGGGCATCAGCAGGGTTAAGGTACACTCCTAGGATTGTACAATAAAATAAGGAGACAACTGAGAGGTGAGATGCACAGGTGGAAAATGCTCTGTACTTCCCCCGAGCCGATGAGATTCCTTGTATGGAGGAAACTATCTTAGAGTAAGAGTAAAGGATACCAATGAAAGGACCACCACTCAGCAGCCCAGCTGCAACATACACCATCATGTCATTAAGAAAGGTGTCAGAACAGGCACTTCGGACTACCTGATTGAGTTCACAGAAAAAGTTGGGGATCTCCGGGACTCTACAGAAGGACAGCCGCAACATCATTAAGATTTGTATCAAGGAATTCAGGGCACTCATCATCCATGACACTAGAACCAGCAGTCCACAGAGCCGGGAGTTCATGATGACTGTGTAGTGCAGGGGGTGGCAGATGGCCACAAACCGGTCATAGGCCATCACAGTCAGGAGGAAGTCATCCAACCCTGCAAAGAGTAGTAGAAAGTATATCTGGTTGATGCAGCCTTCATAGGTGATAACTTTACTCTGCATCTGGATATTCCACATCGTCTTTGGGATGGTGGTGGAGGTGAAGCAGATGTCTACAAAGGACAGGTTGGAGAGGAAGAAGTACATGGGGGTGTGGAGGTGGGAGTCTGAGCTGACGGCCAGGAAGATGAGCAGGTTTCCAAACACAGTGATCAGGTACATGGTGAGGAAAAGCCCAAATATGAGGGGCTGAAGTTCTGGTTCATTTGATATTCCAAGAAGAAGAAATTCTGAAATATGTGTATCATTCTCTGGCTCCATGTGGTAGAGGGAATGACCTGGAATTAAATCCCCCAAAATGATACGACCACTTTTCACAAAAATGAGCATTACTGGCATAGTCAAATGATACAATTTATATTTTGCAGTCATGAAATCAATGCCTAGAATTTTGGTGTGAAATCTGTCTCCTTCAGGGCATTCCCTGTTCCATGTCTGATTACAAATTCCTATTCCTTTGCAGCCATTTCCCCAAGAGGTGAGGTATTACATACTTTTAATGAGATTTCTGTCAATCCTTTGGGGCTCATAAATTGAGTACTTACCAGCTTCAAGGCAAGAGGTAGAGTGTGCTGAGAGACAAAAGTTCCTATAATTGGATGATGGAAAAATAATGTTAGCAAATATAAAATCATATAACATGTTAAATGGTGACAGGTAAAATGAAGAAAAAGGGGGCATAAGGGAGAGAGGCTGGGGTATTATTCTTTACTGGGTGTTCAGGTAGGCTGGAAAAGTAGGTAACATTTGAACAGAGATCTCAAGGAAGAGAGGCCTGCCTGGTAGAAGGAATGGCCGGTGCAAAGGCCCTGAAGGAGACACCTGTTTCAGGTATTCAGGTTCCAAAGAAGCCAGTTTTCCAAGGGGAAGATACAAGAGGGAGGGTGATGAGAGAGGGGGCCAGAGGATGCTAAGGAATGAAGTGACCCTCCTGCTGCTACTCTACCTTAAGGTACTGCTGCTGCTGCTGCTGCTAAGTCGCTTCAGTTGTGTCCGACTCTGTGCGACCCCATAGACAGCAGCCCACCAGGCTCCCCCATCCCTGGAATTCTCCAGGCAAGAACACTGGAGTGGGTTGCCATTTCCTTTTTCAATACATGAAAGTGAAAAGTGAAAGTGAAGTCGCTCAGTCGCGTCTGACTCGTAGTGACGCCATGGACTGCAGCCTACCAGGCTCCTCCATCCATGGGATTTTCCAGGCAAGAGTACTGGAGTGGGGAGCCATCGCCTTCTCCGACCTAAGATACAGGGAGTCTGTAATTCACAAGTTGTTCTTTGCACCTTATTAATTTTATTTCCAAGGAATCCTGAGCACAAAAATCAATCCACTTTTTGTTTTCATATTTGGCTGACATTTTGTCATCTGTATTTTCAGGGGAACATTTTGGTGTAGACCAGTTCATGTATCCTTCCTTTGAGGACTTTCATGGCCTACAACACACACACACACAACACTGTGGTGGGGCTATTCTTCTCTGTGTGACTTTTATTTAATCCCACGTCTTTTTTCCCTGCTAGACTGTGAGAACCTTGACACATGGAGCAATGTTATACACATTCACTACCTTTTCCCTACCCCAATCTGAGCAGATTTAGTGGGAAACTGTAACTAATTCAATATATATTGCATGGACTTGAAAGAATATGGCCTCACAAAAATTGCTGCTAATAAAAGACAATAAGAGATAGAAAAGATGCAGGGGACTTACTAGACTAGGCATGGAGAACAAGCAAGAGGAATGTTTTTTCATGTTCTCAGATTAGGTCCCATTGGGGGTTTGAACTATGGTTTGCAAAAATTAAATAGAAAATAATAAATGAAACCCACAAAAAGTATCAGAGTGTATCATAACTAGTAAGGATACACACAAAATCATTTCTGACCCTCTTTGCTCAGTCATATGCATGGGTAGGTACCTGTCTGTGTGTGTATATGTGTGTTTGTCTATGTTTGTCTATACAGACATGCCAGTGTGCATGTGCAGTTGTGGAGTCACGTCTGATTCTTTGCAATCAACCCAGGATCAGGATGTGAAAGGCGTATCTTACTTTGGGACTTAGTCAAAAAGTCTGAAGTGCACTGCAGTAAAGGCAAGAAAACTTTTAAAAGGGCAGTTCCTGCTAATGAGGGAAAATCAATATGAATAAAGAGCCCAACAGAGGAGCCAGGTTTCAGAGAGAAGAGGCAGCTGTTTGGGTGCTGAAGTACCTTGGATTCAAGGGAGCACAGACCACTGGACCTTTATTGCTCCACTTGCTTCATCATGTCATCAGTGTCAGGTCCCTGATCTAGTTTTTAATCCTGTACCTATTCCTATTTATTTACCACACTAGTTTTCATATGGTCCAATAGTGAATGAGGTTGGCCTTTCTCTTATTTTTCTCTATGTAATTCTTCTTTGTTACTCTTGGGATGTAAATTTTTTTTTTTTCCTTTTGGACACATCCAGTAGGCTTCCTTTTTGACACTAGTCCGGGTTCTGCTCCTTATACCTTGTGCAAAGTTCTCCCCAGCTCATACTCTGTAATATACTGTGTTTGCCGCAACTGTCTGTCTCCATTCTTCAGATGGATTATCCCTGAGGATGTTATGTTATTCATGCATTTATTTTATTGTGTTCTGTTTTCTCTATTATAATATCCACATGAGCAAGAATCTCCTCTGCTTGGTTCACATTTTTGTTTTCATAAATGTGTGCACACATACAGAAAAAAATGGAAAATGAGGTGGAAACAAAACTAGGTAAATATGGCAGTATCAAAAATAATTAAGTGAAATATAATTAAAGTCTGGCAGGCAGATTCTTTACCACTGTGCCACCTGAAAATCCACTAATAAAGTACTTATAAATAAATTAGTCAACCAACAAACAAACATGTCCAAGTCTTGGCTCTGAACTAGTCTCCTGAGAATCTTTTGTGACCTTGGGTAAAACTTTTCATCTTCCATTGTCTCTGAATCTTACCTGAAGTATCTGTGAGTCCTTAGACCCACCTAGTTAGGTTCTTTGAAAGGAAGATCTTGTGTGGAAGTCTGAATTCCTTAAAGATGGTTTATGATGGAGTCTGAAGCTGTGTTCTCAGACAAGACAGCAAGAGGAACTAAAGCCCCTTTGCAGATGCAGGACTCCAAAAGCAATGAGCATGTCTCCTCTACTCTGAGGCGGCAGAAGCAGAAGGACTGCAGCATGTGAGATATTTATGGATGCCTAGATTTGGTCATTAGGGACATTTCCCTCTTGTTACTCCATCCTTAAGCACGTGATTTCTCCCAGTGAACTGGTCTAGAGAGAAGTTTCTTGTAATGATTTTCTGTTCCCCAGAGACCAAGTTAGAAGTCAGGTGAATCCTGTTTGTACTAGTCCTTCTCCACGACTCTTCTTTTTTTTTTTTTTAAATTTTATTTTATTTTTAAACTTTACATAACTGTATTAGTTTTGCCAAATATCAAAATGAATCCGCCACAGGTATACATGTGTTCCCCATCCTGAACCCTCCTCCCTCCTCCCTCCCCATTCCATCCCTCTGGGTCGTCCCAGTGCACCAGCCCCAAGCATCCAGTATCGTGCATGGACCATGACTCTTCTGCCTTCTAGAGTTCCAAACTTCTAGCACAGTTATCCCAAGTTTTCCCTTCCACACTGACTTTGGGGTCTTCTTGAAATAATCCTATTGTCACATATTTTGGTGTCTTGTCTTTCTGGTGCAGGTTCCAAGGGTTGACACATAAAATGTACCGCACAAACCTATCGTCTTTAAGGAAAAAGTGAAATCGCTCAGTCGTGCCCAACTCTTCGTGACCCCCATGGACTGTAGTCTGCCAGGCTCCTCTGTCCATGGGATTTCCCAGGCAAGAATACTTGAGTGGGTTGCCATTTCTTTCTCCAGGGGATCTTCCCGGTCCAGGGATTGAACCTGGGTCTCCCGCACTGCAGGCAGACTCTTTACCATCTTGAGTCACCAGGAAAAGATCCCTGTAAATGTAAAATCCAGCCCATTTGTGGGTTACTATGCTGGGGGTGGGGTTTTTGAAGAAACTACTTCTCTGCCTCTTCTGCCATGTTGATGTGGTCCTATTATCCTTTGTTTTGGAGCAGATGTTCAGCTGGGGCTTCCCTGATAGCTCAGCTGGTAAAGAATCTGTCTGCAATGCAGGAGACACGAGTTTGATTCCAGGGTCAGGAAGATCCCCTAGGAAAGGGATAGGCTATCCATTCCAGTATTCATGGGCTTCCCTGGTGGCTCAGATAGTAAAGAATCTTCCTCGAATGCAGGAGACCTCGGTTTGACTCTGTGTTGAGAAGATCCCTTGTAGAAGGGCATGCAACCAACTTCAGTATTCTTGCCTGGAGTATCCCCATGGACAGAGAAGCCTGGCAGGTTACATTCCATGGGGGTCACAAAGAGTTGGACACAACTGAGAGACTAAGCACAGCACAGCAGCACAAATATTCAGCTAGTTTTCTGAGGAAATTAATCCACATGTAGCTGTAGATTTGGCATGTCCATGGGTTGTGGTGAGTTTAGGATCTTTCTATGCTTCAATTTTGTACTGCCACCCCAACATTTGATATTAGCCCAACAAGACTCATTTAAAGCTTTTGACGCCCAAACTATAAAAGCATATATTTTCTTATTTTAAGCAACTTATTTGGCATTATTTTACAACAGCAACATGAATCTAATATAGACATTTATTCAATAAAATTTGTTTACAAGAATTGATTTTAAACTTCTCAATTTATTCATTAGCTAGCTGACCTTGGATAAGGCATTTTATGTGGAAAAGCGTATGTAGGAAAAAAAATCATTTAAATCAATTTGAAGATATTCCACTTCATTAGCTGATACAATGAACTCCTCATTACATAATTGTAAATATTGCCTGACCAAGATGCCTTGTGATATTATCGTAGAAAACGAACCCATTATGCAAGTTGAGGTCACCTATTGTACTTTAAAATTTTGTGTTTATAGTTCTACATTCTTATGCTTCATGATAATTCAAATGTTCAACCTTTTTTTGGGTCTCTACAGTGTACAGGCTCTTTGTTGTGGTGTGCAAGCTTCTCTATTTGCTGTGCATGAACTCGAGAGCAAGCAATCTCAGAAGTTGTTGCTTGTAGGTTTCTCTAGTTGTAGCATGTGGGCTCTAGTTGTGCATGGGTTTAGTTGTCCCGTGGTATGTGGTATCTTACTTTCCTGACTAGGGATTGAACCCATGTCCCCTGCATTGAAAGGCGGATTCTAAACCACCTGATCACCAGTGAACTCCCAAAATATTCATTGTTTTCATTTCTATTTCCCTCAGGTTTCCTTTTAACACAGAGGAATTAATAATTGTGTCCACGTGTGTATATGTATGTGTATGATTGTGTTTATTTGAAAGAAAAATGTATACAAGCACACAGATAATCAGATACAACATTTACCCTTGTGTTCTTTGGACTGAAAAATGAACTTCTACACCTTTCATTTATTTTTCAGAGCATCCATATGAAGTTTTGTTTAGCATCCCCCACAATACGTTCAGAAATATGCAAACTGAGGCTCAAGGAACTGAAATTTCTCATAATTATATAACAAAGCATTTAAAGATATGCTTTAAATTATACTATCAAATTACACAGAAGTGGAAACGTGCAATATGCTCTTTAATTTTTGTATAACTCCTTTAATTTATCAAATTGTACACTCTAAGTATGCAGTATTTTTGTGTGCAATTATACTCTGATTGGAAAAGGCAATGGCTCCCCACTCCAGTACTCTTGCCTGGAAAATCCCATGGATAGAGGAGCCTGGTAGGCTGCAGTCCATGGGGTCACTAAGAGTTGGACACGACTGAGCGACTTCACTTTCACTTTTCACTTTCATGCATTGGACAAGGAAATGGCAACCCACTGCAGTATTCTTGCCTGGAGATCCCAGGGATGGGGGAGCCTGGTGGGCTGCCGTCTATGGGGTTGCACAGAGTTGGACACAACTGAAGTGACTTAGCAGCAGCAGCAGCATACTCTGATTATTTAATTAAATTTAAAGAATTCAGTGGTGTATGGCTAAGGGTAGGATGTAAGCATTGGTAGCTGGTTCTCATTTAACAAAGGTAGGAGATATGTCATCTAACAGGGAAGAAAGCCAAGTATTATTTATGGGTGTAGGAACAGTGGAACTAAATTTAAGTTATTTGCATGGTAAACTCGTTCTTTTCTGTAAATATATGACTAGTCTTAACAGAACTATAGTAAACCGAAGATAAATTGATTCAAGACAGAAAAGCACTACAGCCTTACTAACATCATGGATGAGCCTTAAAAACACAGTATAGAGACTGACAGCTGACTACACACTAATGAGCTACACAAAGAAATCAATACAACTTCCCAGCATAAAACTTCATTGGAAAGTAAGGATATTATGGTACCCAAATTGACATAGAATGGCTTGTTATGCAGCAACAGCTAACTGATACAATAATCCAAATGAACAGAACTGAGAGCAATTATAATAACCTACAGCATTTTTTTTGGGGGGGGGGTATGGTCTTATATTTGAGGAGAACATCCATGGCCATTCCATTACCCAAGCTTATTTCAGGTAACTATAGTTACAAGTGACTATTTTATAGGAAACTAGGAGAGGTGGACAGACATGCCTGCTGTAACAGAAAAACTGGTGAATCTGATTCATATGACTGCACAGGATGTCAGCCTCTCTTGTGGATCATCCTCTGATCATGAGGAAAGAAGAGACTCCTGAGTTTGAAAGACATGGGAAATGGATGAATTGATGTTGTTCACTCACCATCTTTGTGTACTTGTGACACATCAGGAAAGAGGAGATATTTCATAAAACAACAGAAAGAGTCATGTTAGTAGGTAGCATTAGAAGTTTTCAAGCACAAACAGGACAAAAAAAAAAGTGACAAAACGTAAAATACAGTAACCAACCCTTCATCTCAATTAATAAAACCTCTCACTTGTGGGGAGACATCTTATCAGTTCTGTTCAGTTCAGTCACTCAGTTGTGTCTGACTCTTTGTGACCCCACAAATCGCAGCACGCCAGGCCTCCTTGTCCATCACCAACTCCCGGAGTCTACCCAAACTCATGTCCATCGAGTCGGTGATGCCATCCAGTGATCTCATCCTCTTCTGTCCCCTTCTCCTCCTGCCCCCAGTCCATCTCAGCATCAGGGTCTTTCCCAATGAGTCAACTCTTTAGATGAGGTGGCCAAATTATTGGAGTTTCAGCCTTAGCATCAGTCCTTCCAATGAACACCCAAGACTGGTCTGCTTTAGAATGGACTGCTTGAATCTCCTTGCAGTCCAAGGGACTCTCAAGAGTCTTCTCCAACACCAGAGTTCAAAAGCATCAATTCTTCAGCACTCAGCTTTCTTCACAGTCCAACTCTGACATCCATACATGACCACTGGAAAAACCATAGCCTTGACTAGACGGATGTTTGTTGGCAAAGTAATGTCTTTGCTTTTGAATATGCTATCTAGGTTGGTCATAACTTTCCTTCCAAGGAGGAAGCGTCTTTTAATTTCATGGCTGCAGTCACCATCTGCAGTGATTTTGGAGCCCCCCAAAATAAAGTCTGACACGGTTTCCACTGTTTCCCCATCTATTTCCCATGAAGAGATGGCACCAGATGCCATGATCTTCGTTTTCTGAATGTTGAGCTTTAAACCAACTTTTTCACTCTCCACTTTCACCTTCATCAAGAGACTTTTTAGTTCCTCTTCAGTTTCTGCCATAAGGGTGATGTCATTTGCATATATGAGGTTATTGATATTTCTCCTGGCAATCTTGATTCCAGCTTGCGCTTCCTCCAGTCCAGCGTTTCTCGTGATGTACTCTGCACATAAGTTAAATAAGCAGGGTGACAATATACAGCCTTGATGTACTCCTTTTCCTATTTGCAACCAGTCTGTTGTTCCATGTTCAGTTCTAACTGTTCCTTCCTGACCTGCATACAGAGTTTTCAAGAGGCGGGTCAGGTGGTCTGGTATTCCCATCTCTTTCAGAATTTTCCACAGTTTACTGTGATCCATACAGTCAAAGGCTTTGGCATAGTCAATACAGCAGAAATAGATGTTTTTCTGGAACTCTCTTGCTTTTTCCATGATCCAGCAATGTTGGCAATTTGATCTCTGATTCCTCTGTCTTTTCTAAAACTAGCTTGAACATCTGGAAGTTCACGGTTCACATATTGCTGAAGCCTGGCTTGGAGAATTTTGAGCATTACTTTACTAGCATGCGAGATGAGTGCAATTGTGTGGTAGTTTGAGCATTCTGTGGCATTGCCTTTCTTTGGGATTGGAATGAAAACTGACCTTTTCCAGTCCTGTGGCCACTGCTGAGTTTTCCAAATTTGCTGGCATATTGAGTACAGCACTTTCACAGCATCATCTTTCAGGATTTGAAATAGCTCAACTGGAATTCCATCACCTCCACTAGCTTTGTCCATAGTGATGCTTTCTAAGGCCCACTTGACTTCACATTCCAGGATGTCTGGCTCTAGGTCAGTGATCACATCATCGTGATTATCTGGGTCGTGAAGCTCTTTTTTGTACAGTTCTTCTGTGTATTCTTGCCACCTCTTCTTAGTATCTTCTGCTTCTTTTAGGTCCATAAAATTTCTGTCCTTTATCGAGCCCATCTTTGCATGAAATGTTCCCTTGGTATCTCTAATTTTCTTGAAGAGATGTCTAGTCTTTCCCATTCTGTTGTTTTCCTGTATTTCTTTGCATTGATCGCTGAGCAAGGCTTTCTTATCTCTTCTTGCTATTCTTTGGAACTCTGCATTCAGAGGCTTATATAGAGAGATTTACAGCTGACTACACACTCATGGGGAGCACAATAGAAGTTGGTACAATTCCCCAGTATGTAATTTCATTTGGTAATATAATGTAGAGGCCTTGAATTCAAAAAAATGGAAATTTGGGAAAATAAATAGAAAGATCAAGTTCTACTTCAGCAACCTGATCAAAGAATTGGGCTCTGAGGTTTTGAGCCCTAAAATCACAGGCATTTCTCCAGCCCCAGTAAAACTGGTCCTTATATAGCTGCCATCCCAATGATCCTTTTTAGAGCCCTCTTTATATCTTTATTCCTTAGACTGTAGATGAAGGGGTTCAGCATGGGTGTGACCACAGTGTACATCACCGAGGAAACAGCACCTGATTGTGAGCTGTGAATAGCGGCAGAGCTAAGATATACTCCCAGGACTGTACAGTAGAATAAAGAGACAACTGAGAGGTGAGAGGCACAGGTAGAAAATGCTTTATACTTCCCCCGAGCAGATGAAATTCCTAGTATAGAGGAAACTACCTTAGAATATGAGTAAAGTATTCCAGTGAGGGAAATGCCACCATACACCCCAGTTGCAAAATACATCAACAAGTCATTAAGAAAAGTGTCAGAACAAGCAAGTTGAACCACTTGATTAACTTCACAGAAAAAGTGGGGGATTTCCAAGTCTGTACAGAAAGCTAGCCACAACACCATTATGCTTTGTATCAAGGAATTCAGAGCACTCATGATCCAGGAGAGCAGAACCAGCAGGCCACAGACCCGGGGTTTCATGATGACTGTGTAGTGGAGGGGGTGGCAGATGGCCACAAAGCGGTCATAGGCCATCACGGTCAAGAGGAACATGTCCAATGTAGCAAAAAGTATGAAAAAATACATCTGGATGATGCAGCCTTCATAGGTTATTACTTTGTTCTGTGTCCTTATGTTCTTCAACATCTTTGGGACAGTGGTGGAGATAAAGCAGATGTCTACAAAGGACAGATTGGAGAGAAAGAAGTACATGGGGGTGTGGAGGTGGGAGTCTGAGGTGACAGCCAGGATGATGAGCAGGTTTCCAATCACAGTGATCAGGTACATGGAGAGGAAAAGTCCAAATATGAGGGGCTGCAGTTCTGGTTCATTTGATAATCCCAGGAGAATAAATTCTGAAATTGGTGTCTCATTCCTGGGTTCCATGTGATGCAAATGACTTCCTGGAAACAAAAAAATAGCATGACTAGTTTTTCAAAAATTGACATTGCAAACATAGGTGAACTCTAACATTTATATTTTGCATTCAAAAAATATTCATGGCTGAGTAATACTCCATTGTGTATATGTACCATAGCTTTCTTATCCATTCATCTGCTGATGGACATCTAGGTTGCTTCCATGTCCTGGCTATTATAAACAGTGCTGCGATGAACATTGGGGTACACGTGTCTCTTTCCCTTCTGGTTTCCTCAGTGTGTATGCCCAGCAGTGGGATTGCTGGATGATAAGGCAGTTCTATTTCCAGTTTTTTAAGGAATCTCCACACTGTTCTACATAGTGGCTGTACTAGTTTGCATTCCCACCAACAGTGTAAGAAGGTTCCCTTTTCTCCACACCCTCTCCAGCATTTATTACTTGTAGACTTTTAGATTGCAGCCATTCTGACTGGTGTGAAATGGTACCTCATAGTGGTTTTGTGGCGAATTCATTTTGATGTTTGGCAAAACTAATGCAATTATATAAAGTTTAAAAATAAAATAAAATTAAAAAAAAATTCATGACTTTGTATAGAAATTTCCCCTTCAAGCCAATCTCTTGTGCCATCTCAAAATAGGAAAGCCTATCTTACAGTCAGCGTTTTCCCCCAGTGGTCAGGTATTCTACATTTGTAATGAGGGATTTTGTCATGCATTTGAGGGAATACAAATTTAAGACCTACCAAATTCTGGAGAAAGAGGAGAGGGTGCTGAGAGACAACAGGTCATGTAGTTCAATGGTGGAGAAAACATATAAGAAAAAAATTTAAAAACTCATACAAATGATCATATGTTGACAGGTGCTGTAAAGGAAAATAGATCAAATATAAAGAAGACAGTTGATGAGGGTATTATTTTTTTTTTACTGGGTATTCAGGTAGCCTGGAAAACATTTGATCAGAGACTTCAAGAAAGAGAAAGAAGGAGACATGAGTCTCTCTGGGTAGAAGTGTGTGCTAGTCAGAGGGAACAGCTGTGTTTCAAAACAACCAACTCCCTGACTTCCTTCTCTCCCAGTGACTCCCCACTGTGAAACCAGCCCCAAACTCCACAGCTTCAAATCCTAGCCTTGACTCTATGTGACTGAGCCACCACTTCAGCCTTGTGCTGCCTTCACTCACATCAATCTCATGAGTATTCAACTTGAGTCACAGCTTCACTTGATGCCACAGGCTCAAGCCTCAGAGCTGATATGCACCTCCTTAGAGAATCAACCACTCTATTTGGAATTTCCACCCCTCCCTATCTCCAAAACACCATCTTCTTTTTCAGATCATTTCTTTCATGAATTCTTCTCTTTTTAAAACATGTGTACAGAAAACAGGGAATTTCACTTACAGTCATTTAGCTACAGGGTTATCATTATGAGGTTTTAATTAATTCTGCATCTGTTATTCTCTGCTAGACTATACGTGCCATACTCTTCAACCCCTTAGATTTTGTTTAGTTGTGAGCAGTACCTGAATAAATACATACTGCATGAAGGAATGAAAAAGACATGTTCTCACAGAAATCACCAAAAAGGACCAGGGGAACATTAACAGAGCTTTAAAAGACATGCTGGAGAAACATTTCCCATATTCTGAGATTCACACCTATTGGAGGTTCAGACTATGTAGTTTGTAAGAATAAAATAGGGTAGAAAAAATAAAATGCAAAATTAAAATGTCAGACTGCATCATATACAGTAGGATTTTTCTGATTCTCTTTGTTCAGATGCCTGTGTTTGTGTATGCTCATGCCCATGCATGCAGGTATGGTTGGATCACGTATAAAAGGCATATCTTAGCTGGGGCAGAGTCAAAAAAGTTTCTTACCCACTGCAATAAATGCAAGAAGACACTGGTAAGAGACCAGTCCCTGCCAAGGGAGAAGGAGTATAAATGGAGGCCAAGGCAAGAGCAGGTTGCAGAAGGACCAGACAGCAGTGTGAGGCTGAAGTGACCTCAGACTCAAGGGCCCACACACTGACTGCACTTCTATTCCTCCAGTGCCTCACTACCGTGTCCACATCAGGCCCTCGGTCAATTCTTTATTCCATATTTATTCCTGTGTATTTGTCCACACTTATTTTCATATGGTCCAGTAGGGAATGAGACTTTCCCTTCTATTGCCTTTCTTTCTTTTTATTTTATTTATTTATTTTTCTGCTTTTTCCTATTTTTCTTTTTTTAATTTAATTTTATTTTTTAACTTTACAATATTGTATTGGTTTTGTCATATATTAACACTTTTATTTATTTAACTTTGATTGTGTTGGGTCTACATTGTTGTGCGGATTTTTCTCTAGATGCAACGAGCAGGGGCTACTCTCTAGTTGTGGTGCGGCTTTCTCATTGCTGTGACTTCCCGTTGCAGAGTCCAGGCTCTAGTGTGTGTGGGCTTGAGTAGTTGCACCTCCTGGGCTCTAGATCATGGTCTCAATAGTTGTGGTGCACAGGCCTAGTTGCTCCACAGCATGTGGGATCTTCCTGGATCAGGGATTGGACCATGTCTCCTACACTGGCAGGTGGATTCTTCACTACTGAGCCAATATGTAAGTCCCCTATCATTTTTCTTTTTTACATTTCTTTTTTTTTTTTATTTTTTTAAATTTTATTTTATTTTTAAACTTTACATAACTGTATTAGATTTGCCAAATATCAAAATGAATCCACCACAGGTATACATTTTTCTTTTTTAATCCTGTGCTTTGATTTTTTTTTTTGGGTGGAAAACCCCTTGGTCACACTCTACCTCTGTTTCTGAGACTTGTCCCACCTGTGATAAACTCCTCATAATATACCCTAAAAAATCCTATAAACACCACAGAACCCATCCCTTCCTTCATGTGATTTGTATCTGATGACACTTTGCAATATATGCGTTTATTTTATTCTGAAATATTTCTCCATTAAAATGGTAGATCCAAATCATCGAAGACCTCACCTGCTTTATACATTCTATTGCCTTCATAGAGGTATGAATAAAATTACAGAGGAAATGATAGAGCAAAAAAGAAAGGAACAATAACACTCAAATGCCAGTATATGAAACAATGTGTATAGATAATATGTAATAGAGAAGCAAATGATTAATCATCCCCCAAATATATTCAGCCTCCCAGGTAATGAACCTAATGCAAAATTAAGCCTTTTAGCATAATGTGACTCTGTATACTAAATACATTTTTTTCAAGTGAATACTCAATGTGAGAAAAGATTCTATGAAATGTGTGTCTTAAGAACTGTAAGCTTCCAAGTAGTAGCTATTCCATTGATCTGTATCTTTCTTATTTATATAGAACATGCTCAAATATACCCCATCTCAAAAATCAAAAATAAATACATAAGATGTCATCACTTCACTGCATGCCACTCGACCAAATAGTATGTTTCCCTACTTTCTTAAACTGCAAATCTCCTTGGAAATGTTCGAATTTTACTGACACCACTGTTCCTGCCATTTCTTCTTGAGTCTCCCCTAACTAGGTTTCCATCCCCATCACATAATTATCAACAATTCTTGAGTTGCTGAATGCAATAGGCACTTGTCTTTTTTACATATTAAACAAATTGATTACAGATTATTAAGACAACCTTGTCTCTGGACCAGCAGTTTGGGCTTTCTTGTGACCTCAGGTAAATGTTTTTGGGTTTCATGCTCTCTGACTTTCTCCTGCTGGCCTTTCAGACTCACCCAGATAGGAAGTCTGAGCGGAAGGTCTGTGTGTGGAAGTCCAAATTCCTCCTGAAGGGTTGATGGTGGAGACTGAAGCTCTGAATCCAGACAGGAAAGAAGGAAAGAGTGAAGCATGGGTCTCTGAATCATACTTAAGAATGCCCCGTTCAGCTCAAGGTGGAGCTGCTCAGACACTGCAGCAGTGGAGATATTTATAGCTCTGTGTATTTGCTTTATCTGCTCATTATACGTGTTCAGCACATTTTCCACTATTACCTCAATCTTCAAATACATCATTTCCTCAGGGGAACTTGTCTGGACAGAATGGAATTTTTTCAGCTGATTGGTCATTCCCAGGAGACCACGTTAGAAGTCAAGTCTATCCAAATTCTTATTACTACTCCATGAACAATCCTGTATCCCAGAGTTCTAACAGTGACACGTTTTGCAACCCTGAGTCAAAGTGTCCTCCAAATCTAAGTCTGAGGAACCTGTCTCGACTAGGTTCCTTGGGTTTCAAAAGCACTATTTTGTGATGGGAATGCAGCTCCTGATATCTCCAGAAAATTATTATTTCCTCTTCAATAAGGGATAAAGCTGTGTTCCTTTGCTCTGAAACCATAGGTAAAATAATCCCTGACTTCAAAACACTTTTGACACATCAATGAGGTGTTTTCTGTTTTAACACAAGTGAAAAGCTAGGGTTCAGTCCTTTAATCATAAAAAAACTTGGTAATGATAAGAGATCCACATAGATCTTTTAATGCACCATGGACTGAACATAGCATCTTATATCTGTTGTCTCATTTGTTACTTTGCAACAGAACATCTTATGAGGATATACAATTATAAGCTTCATTCTAAACTTGCAAAATTGTGGTTCAGAAGGGTGAGGTGATTAAACCGATTATCAGGGAAATGCAAATCAAAACCACAATGAGGTATCATCGCACACTGGTCAGAATGGCTCCTATCCAAAAATCTACAAACAATATATGCTGGAGAGGGTGTGGAGAAAAGGGAACCCTCTTACACTGTTGGTGGGAATGCAAACTAGTACAGCCACTATGGAGAACAGTGTGGAGATTCCTTAAAAAACTGGAAATAGAACTGCCTTATGACCCAGCAATCCCACTGCTGGGCATACACACTGAGGAAACCAGAATTGAAAGAGACATGTGTACCCCAAAGTTCATCGCAGCACTGTTTATAATAGTCAGGACATGGACGCAACCTAGATGTCCATCAGCAGATGAATGGATAAGAAAGCTGTGGTACATATACACAATGGAATATTTCTCAGCCATTAAAAAGAATACATTTGAATCAGTTCTAATGAGGTGGATGAAAGTGGAGCCTATTATACAGAGTGAAGTAAGCCAGAAAGGAAAACACCAATACAGTATACTAATGCATATATATGGAATTTAGAAAGATGGTAATGATAACCCTGTATGCGAGACAGCAAAAGAGACACAGATGTGAAGAACAGACTTTTGGACTCTGTGGAAGAAGGCGAGGGTTGGATGATTTGAGAGAATAGCAGTGACACATGTATATTATCATATGTGAAATAGATCACCAGTCCAGGTTCAATGCATGAAACAGGGTGCTCACGGCTGGTGCACTGGGATAACCCAGTGGGATGGGATGGGGAGGGAGGTGGGAGGGGGGTTCAGGATGGGGAACACAGGTACACCCATAGCTGATTCATATCAGTGTATGGCAAAAACCACTACAATATTGTAATTAGCCTCCAATTAAAATAAATAAATTAAATTAAAAAAAAACAAAGCTATGAAGTGAGTAAGGTGTGTGTGGTGATTAGAACATGAAAAATTTCTAGTTCTCTTGCTGTAGGTCTGTGGTTCTCAGTCATTTTTCTGTATGAGATAGAAGAAAAGGCCTGATAAAGTGAGTTACTTAAATTACATAGTGAAGGTGCCAAGTAGAGCTTATTCAATATGAGTAATACAACTTCTAACTATTCTTTTAGTAAAATAAAAGAAAAAAAACTTGAAATGATATATGTCACTTGAAAAGATACTGTTCTTAAGAAATTCACATAGACTCAAGAAATAAAAGGGAATTTGCAAATATTTCTGATATAAGTTTGGAAGAAAATATGTGAAAGCAGGAAAATGAAATAAATGGGAAAGATTAACAAATTGCATTATTTACATATAAACAGAAGTTGAAGTCAAAAAATGTAAAATTAAGGAAGCAATAGAAAAGAGAAATTATATATTCACAGTCTAATGGAAGAATGGCAATTTCTGGATCCACTTATTAGCTGTAGAAGAGTTTGTCCTTTTATCGCTCAATGAATCTTTTCAGAGCCTCTTTTATGTCTTTATTCCGAAGACTGTAGATGAAGGGGTTCAGCATCGGGGTGACCACAGTGTACATCACTGAGGCTATTGCACTTGAGTGTGAGTTGTGGGCATCAGCAGGGTTAAGGTACACTCCTAGGATTGTACAATAAAATAAGGAGACAACTGAGAGGTGAGATGCACAGGTGGAAAATGCTCTGTACTTCCCCCGAGCCGATGAGATTCCTCGTATGGAGGCAACTATCTTAGAGTAAGAGTAAAGGATACCAATGAAAGGACCACCACTCAGCAGCCCAGCTGCAACATACACCATCATGTCATTAAGAAAGGTGTCAGAACAGGCACTTCGGACTACCTGATTGAGTTCACAGAAAAAGTTGGGGATCTCCGGGACTCTACAGAAGGACAGCCGCAACATCATTAAGATTTGTATCAAGGAATTCAGGGCACTCATCATCCATGACACTAGAACCAGCAGTCCACAGAGCCGGGAGTTCATGATGACTGTGTAGTGCAGGGGGTGGCAGATGGCCACAAACCGGTCATAGGCCATCACAGTCAGGAGGAAGTCATCCAACCCTGCAAAGAGTAGTAGAAAGTATATCTGGTTGATGCAGCCTTCATAGGTGATAACTTTGCTCTGCATCTGGATATTCCACATCATCTTTGGGATGGTGGTGGAGGTGAAGTAGATGTCTACAAAGGACAGGTTGAAGAGGAAGAAGTACATGGGGGTGTGGAGGTGGGAGTCTGAGCTGATGGCCAGGATGATGAGCAGGTTTCCAAACACAGTGATCAGGTACATGGTGAGGAAAAGCCCAAATATGAGGGGCTGAAGTTCTGGTTCATTTGATAGTCCAAGAAGAAGAAATTCTGAAATATGTGTATCATTCTCTGGCTCCATGTGGTAGAGGGAATGACCTGGAATTAAATCCCCCAAAATGATATGACCACTTTTCACAAAAATGAGCATTACTGGCATAGTCAAATGATACAATTTATATTTTGCAGTCATGAAATCAATGCCTAGAATTTTGGGGTGAAATCTTTCCCCTTCAGGGCATTCCCTATTCCATCTCTGATTACAAATTCCTGTTCTTTTGCAGCCATTTCCCCAAGAGTTCAGGTATTGCATACTTTTAATGAGATTTCTGTCAATCCTTTGGGGCTCATAAATTGAGTACTTACCAGCTTCAAGGCAAGAGGTAGAGTGCTGAGAGACAAAAGTTCCTATAATTGGATGATGGAGAAATAATGTTAGCAAAATCATATAAAATCATATAACATGTTAAATGGTGACAGGTAAAATGAAGGAAAAGGGGGCATAAGGGAGAGAGGCTGGGGTATTATTCTTTACTAGGTGTTCAGGTAGGCTGGCAAAGTCGGTAACATTTGAACAGAGATCTCAAGGAAGAGAGGCCTGCCTGGTAGAAGGAATGGCCGCTGCAAAGGCCCTGAAGGAGACACCTGTTTCAGATATTCAGGTTCCAAAGAAGCCAGTTTCCCAAGGGGAAGATACAAGAGGGAGGGTGATGAGAGAGGGGGCCAGAGGATGCTAAGAAATGAAGTGACCTTCCTGCTGCTACTCAACCTTAAGGTACTGCTGCTGCTGCTGCTAAGTCGCTTCAGTCGTGTCCGACTCTGTGCGACCCCATAGACGGCAGCCCACCAGGCTTCCCCGTCCCTGGGATTCTCCAGGCAAGAGTACTGGAGTGGGTTGCCATTTCCTTCTCCAATGCATGAAAGTGAAAAGTGAAAAGTGAAAGTGAAGTCGCTCAGTCGCGTCTGACTCGTAGTGACCCCATGGACTGCAGCCTACCAGGCTCCTCCATGCATGAGATTGTCCAGGCAAGAGTACTGGAGAGGGGTGCTATTGCCTTCTCTGACCCTAAGGTACAGGGAGTCTGTAATTCACAAGTTGTTCTTTGCACCTTATTAATTTTATTTCCAAGGAATCCTGAGCACAAAAATAAATCCACTTTTTGTTTTCATATTTGGTTGACATTCTGTCATCTGTATTTTCAGGGGAACATTTTGGTGTACACAAGTTCACACACACACACACACACACACACACACACACACAGAGCACTGTGGTGGGGCTATTCTCCTCTCTGTAACTTTTATTTAATCCCGTGTCTTTTTCCCCTGCTAGACTGTGAGAACCTTGACACATGGAGCAATGTTATACACATTCAGTACCTTTTCCCTACCCCATTCCAAGCAGATTTACTGGTGAACTGTAACTAATTCAATATATATTGCATGGACTTGAAAGAATATGGCCTCACAAAAATTGCTGCTAATAAAAGACAATGAGAGACAGAAAAGATGCAGGGGAATACTAGACTAGGCATGGAGAACAAGCAAGAGGAATGTTTTCATGTTCTCAGATTAGGTCCCATTGGGGGTTTGAACTATGATTTGCAAAAATTAAATAGAAAATAATAAATGAAACCCACAAAAAGTATCAGAGTGTATCATAACTAGTAAGGATACACACAAAATCATTTCTGACCCTCTTTGCTCAGTCATATGCATGGGTAGGTACCTGTCTGTGTGTGTATATGTGTGTTTGTCTATGTTTGTCTATACAGACATGCCAGTGTGCATGTGCAGTTGTGGAGTCTGAATCTTTGCGATCACCCCAGGATCATGATGTAAAATGCATATCTTACTTTGGGACTTAGTCAAAAAGTCTGAAGTGCACTGCAGTAAAGGCAAGAAAACTTTTAAAAGGGCAGTTCCTGCTAATGAGGGAAAATCAATATGAATAAAGAGCCCAACAGAGGAGCCAGGTTTCAGAGAGAAGAGGCAGCTGTTTGGGTGCTGAAGTACCTTGGATTCAAGGGAGCACAGACCACTGGACCTTTATTGCTCCACTTGCTTCATCATGTCATCAGTGTCAGGTCCCTGATCTAGTTTTTAATCCTGTACCTATTCCTATTTATTTACCACACTAGTTTTCATATGGTCCAATAGTGAATGAGGTTGGCCTTTCTCTTATTTTTCTCTGTGTAATTCTTCTTTGTTACTCTTGGGCTGTAATTTTTTTTTTCCTTTTGGACATATCCAGTAAGTTTCCTTTTTGACACTAGTCCAGGTTCTGCTCCTTATACCTTGTGCAAAGTTCTCCCCAGCTTATACTCTGTAATATACTGCATTTGCCGCAACTATCTGTCTCTATTCTTCAGATGGATTATCCCTGAGGATGTTATGTTATTCATGCATTTATTTTATTGTGTTCTGTTTTCTCTATTATAATATTCACATGAGCAAGAATCTCTTCTGCTTGGTTCACATTTTGGTTTTTATAAATGTGTGCACATATATGGAAAAAATTGAAAATGAGCTGGAAACAAAACTAGGTTAAATATGGCAGTATTAAAAAAATAAGTGAAATATAATTAAAGTCTGGCAGGCAGATTCTTTACCACTGTGCCACCTGAAAAGCCATTAATAAAGTACTTATAAATAAATTAGCCAACCAACAAAGAGACATGTCCAAGTCTTGGCTCTGAACTAGTCTCCTGAGAATCTCTTGTGACCTTGGGTAAAACTTTTCATCTTCCATTGTCTCTGAATCTTACCTGAAGTATCTGTGAGTCCTTAGACCCACCTAGTTAGGTTCTTTAAAAGGAAGATCTTGTGTGGAAGTCTGAATTCCTTAAGGATGGTTTATGATGGAGTCTGAAGCTGTGTTCTCAGACAAGACAGTAAGAGGAACTAAAGCCCCTTTGCAGATGCAGGACTCCAAAAGCAATGAGCATGTCTCCTCTACTCTGAGGTGGCAGAAGCAGAAGGACTGCAGCATGTGAGATATTTATGGATGCCTAGATTTGGTCATTAGGGACATTTCCCTCTTGTTATTCCATCCTTAAGCACGTGATTTCTCCCAGTGAACTGGTCTAGAGAGAAGTTTCTCGTAATGATTTTCTGTTCCCCAGAGACCAAGTTAGAAGACAGGTGAATCCTGTTTATACTAATCCTTCTCCACGAACTCTTCTGCCTTCTTGAGTTCCAAACTTCTAGCATTTTATCCCAAGTTTTCCCTTCCACACTGACTTTGGGGTCTTCTGGAAATAACCCTATTGTCACATATTTTGGTGACTTGTCTTTCTGGTGCAGGTTCCAAGGGTTGACACATAAAATGTACTGCACAAACTTATCGTCTTGAAAAAGTGAAGTCACTCAGTCATGTCCAACTCTTCGTGACCCCATGGACTGTAGTCTGCCAGGCTCCTCTGTCCATGGGATTTCCCAGGCAAGAATACTTGAGTGGGTTGCCATTTCTTTCTCCAGGGGATCTTCCCAGTCCAGGGATTGAACCTGGGTCTTCCGCACTGCAGGCAGACTCTTTACCATCTTGAGTCACCAGGAAAAGATCCCTGTAAATGTGAAATCCAGCCCATTTGTGGGTTACTATGCTGGGGGTGGGGTTTTTGAAGAGACTACTTCTCTGCCTCTTCTGCCATGTTGATGTGGTCCTATTATCCTTTGTTGTGGAGCAGATGTCCAGCTGGGGCTTCCCTGATAGGTCAGCTGGTAAAGAATCTGCCTGCAATGCAGGAGACACCAGTTTGATTTCAGGGTCAGGAAGATCCCTTAGGAAAGGGATAGGCTATCCACTCCAGTATTCATGGGCTTCTCTGGTGGCTCAGATGGTAAAGAATCTTCCTCGAATGCAGGAGACCTCGGTTTGACCCTGTGTTGAGAAGATCCCCTGGAGGAGGGCATGCAACCAACTTCAGTATTCTTGCCTGGAGTATCCCCATGGACAGAGAAGCCTGGTAGGTTACAGTCCATGGGGGTCACAAAGAGTTGGGCACAACTGAGTGACTAAGCACAGCACAGCAGCACAGATATTCAGCTAGTTTTCTGAGGAAATTTATCCACATGTAGCTGTAGATTTGGGGTGTCCATGGGTTGTGGTGAGTTTAGGATCTTTTTATGCTGCCATCTTGTACTGCCACCCCAACATTTGATATTAGACCAGCAAGACTCATTTAAAGCTTTTGACACCCGAACTATAAAAGCATATATTGGCTTATTTTAAGCAACTTATTTGGCATTATTTTACAACAGCAACATGAATCTAATATAGACATTTATTCAATAAAATTTGTTTACAAGAATTGATTATAAACTTCTCAATTTATTCATTAGCTAGCTGACTGGATAAGGACATTTTATGTGGAAAAGCATACATAGGAAAAAAAAATCATTTAAATCAATTTCAAGGTCTTCCACTTCATTAGCTGATACAGTGAACTCCTCATTCAGATTAGATCAGTCGCTCAGTTGTGTCTGACTCTTTGAGACCCCATGAATCGCAGCATGCCAGCCCTCCCTGTCCATCAACAACACCTGGAGTTCACCCAGACTCATGTCCATCGAGTCATTAATGCCATCGAGCCATCTCATCCTCTGGCGTCCCCTTCTCCTCTTGTCCCCAATCCCTCCCAGCATCAGAGTCTTTTCCAATGAGTCAACTCTTCGCATCAGGTGGCCAAAGTACTGGAGTTTCACCTTTAGCATCAGTTCTTCCAAAGAAATCCCAGGGCTGATCTCCTTCAGAATGGACTGGTTGGATCTCCTTGCAGTCCAAGGGACTCTCAAGAGTCTTCTCCAACACCACAGTTCAAAAGCATCAATTCTTTGGCGCTCAGCCTTCTTCACAGTCCAACTCACATCCATACATGACCACAGGAAAAACCATAGCCTTGACTAGATGAACCTCTGTTGGCAAAGTAATGTCTCTGTTTTTGAATACGCTATCTAGGTTGGTCATAACTTTCCTTCCAAGGAGTAAGCGTCTTTTAATTTTATGGCTGCAGTCACCATCTGCAGTGATTTTGGAGCCCAGAAAAATAAAGTCTGACACTGTTTCCACTGTTTCCCCATCTATTTCCCATGAAGTGATGGGACTGGATGCCGTGATCTTCGTTTTCTGAATGTTGAGCTTTAAGCCAACTTTTTCACTCTCCACTTTCACCTTCATCAGGAGGCTTTTGAGTTCCTCTTCACTTTCTGCCATCAGGGTGGTGTCATCTGCATATCTGAGGTTATTGATATTTCTCCCGGCAATCTTGATTCCAGCTTGTGCTTCTTCCAGTTCACCGTTTCTCATGATGTACTCTACATAGAAGTTAAATAAACAGAGTGACAATATACAGCCTTGATGAACTCCTTTTCCTATTTGGAACAAGTCTGTTGTTCCATGTCCAGTTCTAACTGTTGCTTCTTGACCTGCATACACATTTCTCAAGAGGCAGATCAGGTGTTCTGATATTCCCATCTCTTTCAGAATTTTCCACAGTTTATTGTGATCCACACAGTCAAATACTTTGGCATGGTCAATAAAGCAGAAATAGATGTTTTTCTGGAACTCTCTTGCCTTTTCCATGATCCAGCGGATGTTGGCAATTTGATCTCTGGTTCCTCTGCCTTTTCTAAAACCAGCTTGAACATCAGGAAGTTCACGGTTCACATATTGCTGAAACCTGGCTTGCAGAATTTTAAGCATTACTTTACTAGCGTGTGAGGTCAGTGCAATTGTGCTGTAGTTTGAGCATTCTTTGGCATTGCCTTTTTTTGGGATTGGAATGAAAACGGACCTTTTCCAGTCCTGTGGCCACTGCTGAGTTTTCCAAATTTGCTGGCATATTGAGTGCAGCACTTTCACAGCATCATCTTTCAGGATTTGAAATAGCTCAACTGGAATTCCATCACCTCCACTAGCTTTGTTCGTAGTGATGCTTTCTAAGGCCCACTTGACTTCACATTCCAGGATGTCTGGCTCTAGGTCAGTGATCACACCATCGTGATTATCTGGGTCGTGAAGATCTTTTTTGTACAGTTCTTCTGTGTATTCTTGCCATCTCTTCTTAATATCTTCTGCTTCTGTTAGGTCCATACCATTTCTGTCCTTTATCGAGCCCATCTTTGCATGAAATGTTCCTTTGGTATCTCTGATTTTCTTGAAGAGATCTCTAGTCTTTGCCATTCTGTTGTTTTCCTCTATTTCTTTGCATTGATCACTGAAGAAGGCTTTCTTATCTCTTCTTGCTATTCTTTGGAACTCTGCATTCAGATGTTTATATCTTTCCTTTTCTTCTTTGCTTTTAGCTTCTCTTCTTTTCACAGCTATTTTTAAGGCCTCCGCAGACAGCCATTTTGCTTTTTTGCATTTCTTTTCCATGGGGATGGTCTTGATCCCTGTCTCCTCTACAGTGTCATGAATCTCATTCCGTAGCTCATCAGGCACTCTATCTATCAGATCTAGGCCCTTAAATCTATTTCTCACTTCTACTGTATAATCATAAGGGATTTGATTTAGGTCATACCTGAATGGTCTAGTGGTTTTCCCCTACTTTCCTCAATTTCAGTCTGAATTTGACCATAAGGAGTTTATGGTCTGAGCCACAGTCAGCTCCTGGTCTTGTTTTTGCTGACTGTATAGAGCTTCTCCATCTTTGGCTGCATTACATAATTGTAAATATTGCCTGACCAGGATGCCTTGTGATATTATGGTATAAAATGAACCCATTATGCAAGTTGAGGTCACCTATTGTACTTTAAAATTTTGTGTCTATATTTCTACATTCTTCTGCTTCATGATAATTCTAATGTTCAACCTTTTTTTTGGGGGGGGGTCTCTACAGTGTACAGGCTCTTTGTAGTGGTGTGCAAGCTTCTCTATTTGCTGTGCATGAACTCGAGATCAAGCAATCTCAGTAGTTGTCGCTTGTAGGTTTCTCTAGTTGCAGCATGTAGGCTCTAGTTGTGGTGCATGGGTTTAGTTGCCCCGTGGTATGTGGGATCTTACTTCCCTGACTAGGGATTGAACCCATGTCCCCTGCATTGAAAGGCGGATTCTTAACCATCTGATCACCAGTGAAAACCCAAAATGTTCATTGTTTCCATTTCTATTTCTCTCAGGTTTCCTTTTAACACAGAGGAATTAACAGTTGTGTCCATGTGTGTATATGTGTGTGTATGATTGTGTTTATTTGAAAGAAAAATGTATACAAGCACACAGATAATCATATACAACATTTACCCTTGTGTTCTTTGGACTGAAAAATGAACTACACCTTTCATGTATTTCTCAGAGCATCCACGTGAAGTTTGGCTTAGTATCCCCACAATACCTTCAGAAATATGCAAACTGAGGCTCAAGGAACTGAAATTTCTCATACTTATGTAACAAAGCATTTAAAGATATGCTTTAAATTATACTATCCAATTATACAGAATTGGAAACATGCAATATGCTCTTTAATTTTTGTATAACTCCTTTAATTTATCAAATTGTACACTCTAAGTATGCAGTTTTGTGTGTGCAATTATACTCTGATTATTTAATTAAATTTAAAGAATTCAATGGTGTATGGCTAAGGGTAGGATGTAAGCATAGATTGCTGGTTCTCATTTAACAAAGGTAGGAGATATGTCATCTAACAGGGAAGAAAGCCAAGTATTATTTATAGTTGTAGGGACAGTGAAACTAAATTTAAGTAATTCACATGGTAAATTCATTCTTTTCTGTAAATATATGACTAGTCTTAACAGAACTATAGAAAACTGAAGATAAATTAATTCAAGACAAAAAAGCACTACAACCTTACTAACATCATGGATGAGCCTTAAAAATACAGTATAGTAGAGCCTGAAGTCAGGTAGGTTGATTCCTCCAGTTCCATTCTTCTTTCTCAAGATCACTTTGGCTATTCGAGGTTTTTTGTATTTCCATACAAATTGTGAAATTATTTGTTCTAGCTCTGTGAAGAATGCTGTTGGTAGCTTGATAGGGATTGCATTGAATCTATAGATTGCTTTGGGTAGTATACTCATTTTCACTATATTGATTCTTCCAATCCATGAACATGGTATATTTCTCCATCTGTTAGTGTCCTCTTTGATTTCTTTCACCAGTGTTTTATAATTTTCTATATATAGGTCTTTAGTTTCTTTAACATCACTCATTATCAGAGAAATGCAAATCAGAACCACTATGAGGTACCATTACACACCAGTCAGAATGGCTGCAATCCAAAAGTCTACAAGTAATAAATGATGGAGAGAGTGTGGAGAAAAGGGAACCCTCTTACACTGTTGGTGGGAATGCAAACTACTACAGCCACTATGGAGAACAGTGTGGAGATTCCTTAAAAAACTGAAAATAGAACCGCCTTATGATCCAGCAATCCCACTGCTGGGCATACACACTGAGGAAACCAGAAGGGAAAGAGACACGTGTACCCCAATGTTCATCACAGCACTGTTTATAATAGCCAGGACATGGAAGCAACCTAGATGTCCATCAGCAGATGAATGGATAAGAAAGCAGTGGTACATATACACAATGGAGTATTACTCAGCCATTAAAAAGAATACATTTGAATCAGTTCTAATGAGGGGGATGAAACTGAAGCCTATTATACAGAGTGAAGTAAGCCAGAAAGAAAAACACCAATACAGTATACTAATGCATATATATGGAATTTAGAAAGATGGTAACAATAACCCTGTACACAAGACAGCAAAAGAGACACTGATGTATAGAACAGTCTTATGGACTCTGTGAGAGAGGGAGAGGGTGGGAAGATTTGGGAGAATGGCATTGAAACATGTAAGATATCATGTATGAAACGAGTTGCCAGTCCAGGTTCGATGCACGATACTGGATGCTTGGGGCTGGTGCACTGGGACGACCCAGAGGGATGGAATGGGGAGGGAGGAGGGAGGAGGGTTCAGGATGGGGAACACATGTATACCTGTGGTGGATTCATTTTGATATTTGGCAAAACTAATACAATTATGTAAAGTTTAAAAAAAAAAAACCACAGTATAGAGACTGACAGCTGACTACACACTCATGAGCTACACAAAGAAATCAATACAACTCCCCAGAATAAAACTTCATTGGATAGTAAGGATATTATGGTACCCAAATTGACATAGAATGGCTTGTTATGCAGCAACAGCTAACTGATACAATAATCCAAATGAACAGAACCGAGAGCAATTATAATAATCTACAGCATTTTATTTTTGGCATATGCTCTTATATTTGAGGAGAACATCCATGGTCCTTCCATTACCCAAACTTATTTCAGGTAACTATAGTAACAAGTGACTATTTTCTAGGAAACTAGGAGAGGTGGACAGACATTCCTGTTGCTACAGAAAAACTGGTGGATCTGAATCCTATGACTGAGCAGGATGTCAGCCTCTCTTGTCTATCATCCTCTGATCATGAGGAAAGAAGAGACTCCTGAGTTTGAAAGACATGGGAAATGGATGAATTGATGTTGTTCACTCACCATCTTTGTGTACTTGTGACACATCAGGAAAGAGGAGATATTTCAAAAAACAACAGAAAGAGTCATGTTAGTAGGTAGCAGTAGGAGTTTCCAAGTACAGACAGAACAAAAATAAAGTGACAAAATGTAAAATACAGTGACCCACCCTTCACCTCAATTAATAAAACCTCTCACTTGTGGGGAGACATCTTATCAGTTCTGTTCAGTTCAGTCACTCAATTGTCTCCGACTCTTTGAGAACACATGAATCGCAGCACGCCAGGCCTCCCTTTTCATAACCAACTCCCAGAGTCTACCCAAACTCTTGTCCGTTGAGTCGGTGATGCCATCCAGCCATCTCGTCCTCTGTCGTCCCTTTCTCCTTCTGCCTCCAATCCCTCCCAGCATCAGGGTCTTTTCCAATGAGTCAACTCTTTGCATAAAGTGGCCAAAGTATTGGAGTTTCAGCCTCAGCATCAGTCCTTCCAATGAACATTCAGGACTGGTCTGCTTTAGAATGGACTGGTTGGATCTCCTTGCAGTCCAAGGGACTCGCAAGAGTCTTCTCCAAAACCACAGTTCAAAAAGATTAATTCTTTGGCGCTCAGCTTTCTTCATAATCCAACTCTCACATCCATACATGACCACTGGAAAAACCATAGCCTTGACTAGGTGGACCTTTGTTGGCAAAGTAATGCCTCTGCTTTTGAATATGCTATTTAGGTTGTTCATAGCTTTCCTTCCAAGGACTAAGCATCTTTTAATTTCATGGCTGCAATCACCATCTGCAGGGATTTTGGAGCCCCAAAAAATAAAGTCTGACACTGTTTCCACTGTTTCCCTATCTATTTCCCATGAAGTGATGGGACCAGATGCCATGATCTTCGTTTTCTGAATGTTGAGCTTTAAGCCAACTTTTTCACTCTCCTCTTTCACTTTCATCAAGAGGTTTTTTAGTTCCTCTTCACTTTCTGCCATAAGTGTGGTGTCATCTGCATATCTGAGGTTATTGATATTTCTCCTGGCAATCTTGATTCCAGCTTGTGTCTTTTTCCAGCCTAGTGTTTCTCATGATGTACTCTGCATAGAAGTTAAATAAGCATGATGACAATATACAGTCTTGAAGTACTCCTTTTCCTATTTGGAACCAGTCTGTTGTTCCATGTCCAGTTCTAACTGTTGCTTCCTGACCTGCATATAGGTTTCTCAAGAGGCAGGTCAGGTGGTCTGGTATTCCCATCTCTTTCAGAATTTTCCACAGTTTATTGTGATCCACACAGTCAAAGGCTTTGGTATAATCAATAAAGCAGAAATCGATGTTTTTCTGGAACTCTCTTGCTTTTTCGATGATCCAGCAGATGTTGGCAATTTGATCTCTGGCTCCTCTGCCTTTCCTAAAACTAGCTTAAACATCTGGACGTCCACAGTTCACATATTGCTGAAGCCTGGCTTGCGGAATTTTGAGCATTACTTTACTAGCATGTGAGATGAGTGTAATTGTGTGGTAGTTTGAGCATTCTTTGGCATTGCCTTTCTTTGGGATTGGAATGAAAACTCATCTTTTCCGGTCTTGTGGCCACTGCTGAGTTTTCCAAATTTGCTGGCATTTTGAGTGCAGCACTTTCACAGCATCATCTTTCAGGATTTGAAATAGCTTAACTGGAATTCCATCACCACCACTAGCTTTGTTTTTAGTGATGCTTTCTAAGGCCCACTTGACTTCACATTCCAGGATGTCTGGCTCTAGGTCAGTGATCACACCATCGTGATTATCTTCATCGTGAAGCTCTTTTTTTGTACAGTTCCTCTGTGTATTCTTGCCACCTCTTCTTCATATCTTCTGCTTCTTTTAGGTCCATACCATTTCTGTCCTTTATCAAGCCCATCTTTGCATGAAATTTTCCCTTGGTATCTCAAATTTTCTCAAAGAGATGTCTAGTCTTTCCCATTCTGTTGTTTTATCTATTTCTTTGCATTGATCGCTAAGGAAGGCTTTCTTATCGCTCCTTGCTATTCTTTGGAACTGCATTCAAATGGGAATATCTTTCTTTTTCTCCTTTGCTTTTCACTTCTCTTCTTTTCACAGCTATTTTTAAGGCTTCCTCAGATAGCCATTTTGCTTTTTTGCATTTCTTTTCAATGGGGATGGTCTTGATTCTTGTCTGCTGTACAATGTCATGAACCTATGTCCATAGTTCATCAGGCACTCTGTCTATCAGATCTATTCCCTTAAATGTATTTCTCACTTTCTCTGTATAAGGCTTTAATAAATAGATGTACAGCATGATAAAGAAACATCGTGCATAGTCACCAAATGTGTGACTTGACATTTTGCCTCCTCATGGGTCATCTTGATGCTATGATCATATAAGTTCAATTTATTCCAATTTGTCTTTCCATGTAGATTTGAACTAGAAGACACGTATTTGATAATCAATTTTTTTGCCAGTGACTGTGATAAGCATTTGGACACCAAGGTGAATAATTGAATAAAACCAGGAGAGCAATTATAAAGCACATGTTTGTAATGTGAGTGCTAGAAACTTAGCTTTTGATTTCTGAGGCATTCACTTCAAAGACAATTATGGCAAATAAATATATTGCCAGCAGCTATGTAACACAGCTACTAGACTTGGATCCAGTGACATACCCTACTGCCCCTGCCCCCGCCCCAACCATGAAGGCTCTTTTAGATTTACCCCCTGGATAAAGAGAACTTGTGAACTTATTTCCCCTTTGTTCAGTCACTCAATCATGTCCAACTCTTTGCGGCCCCATGGACTGTAGCCCACCAGGCTCCTCTGTCTATGGGATTCTCCAGGCAAGAATACTGAAGTGGGTTGCCATTCCCTTTTCCAGGGCATCTACCTGAATCAGGGATCAAACCTGGGTCTCCTATATTGTAGGCAGATTCTTTGCTATCTGAGCCACCAGGGAAGGGTGGATGAGCACACTTTAATTGTGTGGAAGATTTGAATTCAGATAAATGGAAATTCTAAAAAATAAATATAGGGAGTAAGTCCTACTCTTTAACAATCTGATCAAAGAATTTGGCTCTAAGGCTTTGAACCCTACAGTCATGGGCACTTCTTGGGCCCAAGGACAATTGCCCCTTTTATAGCAGCCATCCCAATGCTTCTTTTCAGAGCCCTGTTTATGTCTTTGTTCCTCAGGCTGTAGATGAAGGGATTCAGTATGGATGTAACCACAGTGTACAATTGTACTTGAATGTGAGCTGTTTGTAGCAGCAGAGCTAAGGTATGCTCCTAAGGCTGTACAATAAAATAAGGAGGCTACTGAGAGGTGAGATGCACAGGTGGAAAATGCCTTATACTTCCCCTGAGCTGATGAGATTCCATGTATGGCAGAAACTATCTTAGAGTAAGAGTACAGGATACCAGTGAGGGAAACACCATCCAAAATGGCAGCTGCAAAATACATCACTATGTCATTGAGATACATGTCAGAACAGACAAGTAGGACCACCTGATTGAGTTCACAGAAAAAAATGGGGGGTCTCCAGGATTCTACAGAAGGACAGCCACAACATCAGTAAGCTTAGTAGCAAGGAATTCAGGACACTCATCATCCAGGATACCAGGACCAGCAATCCACAGAGCTGAGAGTTCATGATGACTGTGTAGTTCAGGGGGTGACAGATGGCCATGAAGCAGTCATAGGCCATCACTGTCAGGAGAAAGATATCCAACCCTGCAAAGAGCATGAAAAAATACATCTGGGTGATGCAGCCTTCATAGGCTATAACTTTGCTCTGGTTCTGGATGTTCTACAGCAACTTTGGGATGGTGGTGGAAGTGACACAGATGTCTACAAAGGACAGGTTGGAGGGGAAGAAGTACATGAGGGTGTGGAGGTGGAAGTCTGGGCTGACAGCTAGGATGATGAGCAGGTTTCCAAATACAGTGATCAGATACATGGAGAGGAAATGTCCAAAATAAGAGAGGCTGCCGTCTGGTTCTTTTGAAATTGCCAGAAGAAGAAATTCTGAAATTCGTGTAGCATTCTCTGGTTCCATGTGGAAGAGGTGACTGCCAGGAGACAAAAAGTAATATGATCAGTTTCTCAACTATGTGGTTTGTAAGAATAAGATAGAATAGAATATATAAAACACAAAAGAAAATATCAGAGTGCATCATACATAGTAAGGTTTTTTTTTTGTTGTTGTTGTTCTTTTTGTTCACATATGTCTGTACGTGTGTGTTTGAATGTGCATGCAGTGTGCATGCATGTGAATTTCTTGCTTGCCTGTGTACATATGCTGGATCACATGTAAAAAGCATGCTGTGCTCTGGGACACAATCTGAAATTTTTTTAATCCATTGCATTAAATGGAAAAATTGTTTTTGAAGAAGATCAGTTTCTGCTGATGGAAGAATAATGTGAATAAAGAGTTCAACAAAAGAGGCAAGTTGCAGAGAGAACAGGCTACAGTGTGTTCAGACTCAAGGGACCTCACACTGACTGCACTTTTTTCCTCCACTTTCTTAATTATTGTATCCACATCAGACCACTGACTCAATTTTTATGAGTGAGTAAGACTGGTCCTTTTCTTACTTTTCTTATGTGGCATCTTTCTTTGTTATTCTTGGCCTTTCAGTTTTGATCTCCTTTTGACAAATCCAGTGGGTCCACACTACTCCTGTTTCAGATTCTATTCCCACATGCAAAGACCTCCCCACAATATGCTCTATAAAGTCCTACATACCACAAAAACCTACTTTTTCCTTCATTTAATTTATATCTGAGGACACTTGGTCATATATGAATTTGTTTTACTGTACTATTTCTCCATTAAAATGTTAGATCTAAATGGACAGGGACTTCATGCTTTGTTCACTATTAATGGTCTTGCCAGGTAGCACAGTGATAATCTGCCTGCCATGCAGGAGATGCAGGTTTGGTCCCTCAGTCAAGAAGGTCCCCTGGAGTAGGATAGGATATGGCAACCTGATCAAGTATTCTTGCCTGGGAAATGCCATGAACAGAGGAACCTTGTGGGCTACAGTCCATGGGGCTGCAAAGACTCAAAAATGACTGAGTGACTTTCACTTTTCTTGTTTTTTTAAAGCATAAATAGATTCAACCATCCTTATGAAAAAGAAGAAATATTTGAGTGCAGAAGCACATATTCCACAAGGGGGCAGAAAATATTATTTAAAAAATTGATCTAGTCACAAAAGGCAATTATAGTACTAGGCAAAAATGGGAAATAAGATGGCAATTTATAGAAAAGGTGGTTTCTTATTTCTAAGGATGTTGAAGAACTTTCTGTGTGTGAAAAGCAATGAGAGGGAGGACAAAATGTGACCAACTGATAACTTTGATCACTCACAGTTCTAACACTCTCACATAACGCAACAAATACATTATACACTACATACATACAAGATGTAAATGGCAAATATTAATAGGAAGCTTCTTTAAAAAAATGTAATTCTTTGTTTAGAAGAATGCAAACAGTTCCCCCCTCCCTGACCCTACTCCACCCCGCCATGAATATAGAGACTGGAATAGGGAATCCAGATTAGTTGAACTATTTATAGCTAAGAGCAGTTTGGGTGAAATAGTGCCATGGAAATAGTGGCTGACACACTTGTGTAGGGGAGGGGAAAAATAGGGAGAAAAAAGCTACATATTTCTCTATTTTCAGCAAGAAGAATTGACAAAGTATTTAAAACGCATCTCATTCTCCTGGTCTTCCACATGCTGTAGTGCAATTCCTGGCCTTTCCTTTCTGAGCTGGAGATGAAATAAATTGTAAAGAAAATGATATAGCAAAACAAAAAAGAAAAAAAACACTCAGACACCAGAGGTAAAGCAAACATGCATAGACAATTTGCAATAGAGATAGCAATTGGCTAATAAAAACCCCAGATTCTCTTCCCAGATAAATTTAGCCTTTCAGGTAATGAAATAATTGCAAAGATAAACTGTTTATCATATGTCAGTTTGTATTTTAAATGCATTTTCCCCTAATGAATACTCAGTATGAAAGAAGATTCAGTGATATATGTGTCTCAAGAAGTGTAGTTTTCAGGTAGTAGATACTTCTATTGATCTAGATCTTCCTAATGAATATAGAACAAGCTTAAATACACCCCATCTTAAAAATTTCAGAAAAAATAATCACTTCACTGCAAATCTCTCCCTACCAAATAGTTTATTTTCCTACTCCCCTAAACTGCAACTAAACTTCTTGGAAATGTTCAAATTTTAATGATACCACTAGGCTCCCCATTTTTTTCCTGAATCTCATTCAACTAGATTTTCATTCCCATTACTTAGTTGTCAACAGCAATCCTTGAATTGCTGAATCCAACAGATATTTGTCATTTAAAAATATTTAATAAATTGATTATAAATTAATAAATCAAACAAGAAAACAAACATGGAGTTTTCTCAGCCCTGGGTCAACTCTTTGTGTTCTCAGGTGACCTCAGGTACGTCTTGTGTTTCATTCTCTCCAGCTTTTTCCTCCAGTGTCTGTGGGGCTCTTGGACTCACCTGGATGGAAAGGCAGATTGAAAGGTCTCTGTGTGGAAGTTCAAAATTCCTCCCTGGATGGTGGATGGTGGAGGCCGAAGCTCTGTCTCCTCACAAGAAAGAAGGAAGGAGTGATACATTGGTCCCTGAGCCAGACTTAGGAGTCCAAATGCAAAAAGCATCCCTGCTGCAGCTCAAGGTTTAACATGCTTAGATCTTGCAGTAGTGGAGATATTTATAGCTCTGTATATGTATATAATCTGCTCATTATATCTCTTTATCACATTTTCCATTATTGCTTGAATGCTGACGACATCATTTCCTCAGGGGAACCTGTTTGGACACAATGGATTCCCCCCACCCCCCCAACCCCCTGCCCCCGCCACCTGCTGATTCGCTGTTCCCAAGAGTCCAGGTTAAACATCAGGTGTATTCAATTCTTGTTACTACTCTACTAACTCTCCTATCTCCCAGAATTCTAACATTGAAAGTTTTTACAACCCTCAATATTTCTTCCAAATCTAAGCCTGAGGAATTTGTCTTGACTAGATCCTTTGAGTCTCAAGAGCCATAACATAACTGCCATGCTATAAGAATACAGCACCTGATATATCCAGGAGATTACTATTTCTTCTTCAAGAAAACTGTGTTCTCTTGCTAGAACACCATTGTGGGGAGGGGGGCTTTCCCAGGTGGCTTAGTGGTAACAAATCTACCTACCAAGCAGGAGATGCAAGTTCTATTCCTGGGTTGGGAAGATTCCCTGTAGAAGGAAATGGCAACCTACTTCAGTATTCTTGACTGGGAAATCCCATGGACAGAGGAGCCTGGTTGGTCACAGTCCATGAGACTGCAAAGAGTTGGAAATGACTGAGCAACTAACACTTTCACTTTCACCCAAACATCTACGATGTACAGGATAGCACCAAATACAAATAATTATCATGCCACAAATGCCAACAGTGAGAAGATGAGAAAGCCTATTCTAGGCCAACACTTCTACACATTGTACATAAGAATCCCCTAGGATTATAGTACTAAATCAGATCCTGATTCAACAGGTCCTGGTTGTCCTGAGGTTCTGAATTTTCAACAAGGTTCTGGGTAACGTTGCTAATGCATGCATGTCTTGGTCTGTGGATTATTCTTTGACTAGCAAGGCTGTGGTCCTGTATTAAAGTCTGGACTAGGTAGTTGTAGATTCCTTTGCACCAAAAATTGTCTTGCCATGCAATTTCAAAAGAATGTTTTTCATCATTAAGAGGCTATAATACATTTTGTGTTTCTTTTTATTTACAATCCATTATTGTTTAGTTGCTAAGTCATGTCCGACTCTTTTGGGACCCTATCGACTGTAACCTGCCAGGCTCCTCTGTCCATGGGATACCGAAGTGGATTGCCATTTCCTTCTCCAGGGCATCTTTCTGGCCCAGAAATGGCACACACATCTATTATCTCCTGCATTGCAGGTGGATTCTTTCCCACTTAGCCACCTGGGAAACCCCTTATGGTCCTTAAGTAAATAAGTAAGTAACTGTTACTTGCTCAGTCGTGTCCAACGCTTTGCGACCCCATGGACTGCAGCACACCAGGCCTCCCTGTCCATCACCAACTCCTGGAGTTTACTCAAACTCATGTTCATTGAGTCGGTGATGCTGTCCAAACAACTTATCCTCTGTCGTTCCCTTCGCCTCCTGCCTTCAATCTTCCTAGCATCAGGGTCTTTTCCAGTGAGTCAACTCTTTGCATCAGGTGGCCAAAGTATTGGAGTTGCAGCTTTAACATCAGTTCTTACAATGAATATTCAGGACTGATTTCCTTTTGGATGGACTGGTTGGATCTCCTTGCAGTCCAAGGGACTTACAAGAGTTTTCTCCAACACCACAGTTCAAAAGCATCAATTCTTTGGTGCTCAGCTTTCTTATAGTCCAACTCTCACATCCATACATGACTACTGGAAAAACCATAGCCTTGACTAGACAGATCTATGTTGGCAAAGTAATGTCTCTGTTTTTTAATATGCTATCTGGGTTGGTCATAACTTTCCTTCCAAGGAGTAAGTGTCTTTTAATTTCATGGCTGCAGTCACCATTTGCTTTGATTTTGGAGCCCAGAAAAATCAAGTCAGCCACTGTTTCCACTGTTTTACCATCTATTTGCCATTAAGTGATGGGACCAGATGCCATGATCTTCGTTTTCTGAATGTTGAGCTTTAAGCCAACTTTTTCACTCTCCTCTTTCACTTTCATCAAGAGGCTCTTTAGTGCTTCTTCACTTTCTGCCATAATGGTGGTGTCATCTGCATATCTGAGGTTATTGAAACTTCTCCCGGCAATCTTGATTCCAGCTTGTGCTTCTTCCACCCCAGCATTTCTCATGATGTATTCTGCATATAAGTTAAATAAGCAGGGTGACAATATACAGACTCGACATGCTCCTTTTCCTATTTGGAACCAGTCTGTTGTTCCATGTCTAGTTCTAACTGTTGCTTCCTGACCTGCATATGGATTTCTCAAGAGGCAGGTCAGGTGGTCTGGTATTCCCATCTCTTTCAGAATTTTCCACAGTTTATTGTGATCCACATAGTCAAAGGCTTTGGCATAGTCAATAAAGCAGAAATAGATGTTTTTCTGGAACACTCTTGCTTTTTTGATGATCTAGCAGATGTTGGCAATTGGATCTCTGGTTCCTCTGCCTTTTCTAAAACCAGCGTGGTCCTTAAGTGACAGCAAATAAAAGGCCTATGAAAATTACTTTTTTTTTTTTTTAAATTTTATTTTATTTTTAAACTTTACATAACTGTATTAGTTTTGCCAAATATCAAAATGAATCCGCCACAGGTATACATGTGTTCCCCATCCTGAACCCTCCTCCCTCCTCCCTCCCCATTCCATCCCTCTGGGTCGTCCCAGTGCACCAGCCCCAAGCATCCAGTATCGTGCATCGAACCTGGACTGGCAACTCATTACATACATGATATTTTACATGTTTCAATGCCATTCTCCCAAATCTTCCCACCCTCTCCTACTTTTGATGATCAGAGTAATGGCCTCCAAATGATGACTACATCCTAATCCCCAGAACCTTTGATTATATTATTTTACATAGCAAGAAGGAATTATTGTAGCAGATGGAGGAAGGTTGCTAATCAGTGACTTTAAGATAAGAAGATTGATTATTATTATCTGGAAGAGACTAATGTAATCACAATGAACCTGTTTCTGTAGAAGAGGAAGACAAAAAGGTTGAAATCAGAGAAAGATTTGAAAATGTTACATTGCTGACTTTGCAGAGAAGGCAATGGCAACCCACTCCAGTATTCTTGTCTGGAGAATCCCAGGGACAGGGGAGCCTGGTGGCTGCCATGTATGGGGCTGCACAGAGTCAGACATGACTGAAGTGACTTAGCAGCAGCAGCTGTCTTTGAAGCTGGAGAAAGGCCTATGAGTCAAGAAATTCTTGTGGCCACTAGAAACTAGAAAAGGAAATGAATCAGATTCTCCTCAGAGACCATGCAGGCATGTTGACTTTAGCTCACTGAGATATTTGCCTTCTGATCTTCAATTGTAAGAGCAAAATATTTTTTTATTTCAATCCCTATTGTGGTAATTTTTTACCATAGCTATGAATGTATTAATACATGTAATATGGACAATTATTCAATAATTTTTTTAGAAATCGAATTTAAGTTTCTCAATTCATTTTTTTGTGATGCCTTATGTTTTGTTAGTTTCATTTAATTCATAACATATATAATTACTTTTCCCCCCCTTTTGGCTGTGCTGGGTCTTCCTGGGGGCACACAGGCTTCTCTGTCATTGCAGTGTGCAGAGATTTCCCTTGTTGCAGAGCACGGGCTCTAGAACACATGGGTTCAGTAGTTGTGGTGTGTAGCTCTCTAGTTGTGGTGCATGGGATCTTAGCTTTCAGATCAGGGACTGAATCTGTGTCCCCTGTATTGGAAGGCTGATTCTCAACCACTGAATCACCAGGCAAGTCCCTATATTGTTAATCTGATAGCAAAAAGTAAACATGTTTTAATAGAATTTTTTAAAGTATTAAAAAAAAAAGACAAAATCATTCATCATACCATTACCAATCAGATAATTACTGTGACAAATTATTTCACTGTATTTTTATTTGCATGTTTAAAATTTTTTATTGAAGTATAGTTAACTTACAATATCATATTAGCTTCTGGCATATAAACAATGATTCAAAATTTTATAGATTATGCTCCCTTTAAGTTATTTGATAATATTGGTTGTGAATTCCCATGAATACTTCACTGTGTACCCCAACCCAAGCTGTGTGAATGCTCTGGCCCCAACTGCTCCATGCTACAGCCTAGCACAGATCTGGGGTGGCTGAAGCAGAGGATGTGACTGTGACTTGCATCTGAGAGGATCCAAAGATGCCTACACAGGCAGAGTATTGGACCTCCATAAGCACACAAACCCTTATTGTTTCAGTATTCCCCTTTATTGAGACAAAGGCCCCAGTGTGTGAAGAAGGAAAACTTACACTTAAAGAGAACAGAGCCAGCCCTAGCCTGATGAACAAGCCTTCTGCTCTATCAACTTGGGAGCAATGTGACACTAACAGGATGGTGATGGCCACTAAGCAGAGAGGAAGACCCATGTCACACTCTACACCAGGCTCTAGCTCTACCATCACCAAGGCTATAGCAGCCAGCACTGCCTATGGAAAAATATGACTGTCATCCATGTCAAATCTAGCCATCCCACCAAAGGTATTGGACATAAGCAATCTACATAGAGACACTGCTAAATAAGAAAAGCCCTTTAAGATTATAATAGGTAACTGTTTCACCGAAATTCATTACAGACAGAGAGAAAGTTAAGTAAAATGAAAATAAGTAGGAACAATTCTCATGAGGGCTTCTCTGGTCCTGCTGCTGCTGCTAAGTCACCTCAGTCGTGTCCAACTCTGTGCGACCCCATAGACAGCAGCCCTCTAGGCTCTCCCATCCCTGGGATTCTCCAGACAAGAATACTGGAGTGGGTTGCCATTTCCTTCTCCAATGCATGAAAGTGGAAAGTGATGTCGCTCTGTCGTGTCCGACTCTTAGCAACCCCATGGACTGCAGCCTACCAGGGTCCTCCGTCCATGGGATTTTCCAGGCAAGAGTACTGGAATGGGGTGCCATTGCCTTCTCCACTTCCCTGGTGGGTCAGTGGTAAAGAATCTGCCTGCAATGCAGGAGATCTGAGTTCAATCCTTGGGTTGGTAAGATCCCCTGGAGAAGGGAATGGAAACCCATTCCAGTACTCTTTCCTGGAGAATTCCATAGAAAGTGGAGGCTTGTGGGCTACAGTCCATAGTCCATAGGTCCAATACACGCACAGAGTTACATGTGCCTGAAGTTACTAAATAGCAGCATTCTCATTTGAAAGAGCAAGAAAAAGCGTCTGTATAAATTAAAAAAAAAATGTAAGTGAAACAGAAATAAATAATATACCAAAGAATTCAAAACATTTGTAATACAATTATATTGATAATAAACATGAATTAGGGAAAAGAATTAACCTAAACACAGATCAATTGAATAAGGAACTAAAAGTCCCCAGGTGGCACTAGTGGCAAAGAACCCACCAGCCAATGCAGAAGACATAAGAGATGTGGGTTCAATCCCTGGCAAGATCCCCTAGAGGAGGAAATGGCAGCCCACTTCAGTATTCTTGTCTGGAGAATGCCATGGAAGAGGAACCTGGTGAGCTACAGTCTGTAGGGTCTCAAAGAGTCAGACATGACTAAAGTGACTTAGCATAGACCCAAAGATATAAAGCTCTGTATAGTCAAAGCTATGGTTTTTCCAGTAGTCATGTACAGATGTGGGAGTGGGACTATAAAAAAGGCTGAGCACCAAAGAACTGATGCTTTTGAACTGTGGTGCTGGAGAAGAATCTTGAGAGTCCCTTGGACAGCAAGGAGATAAAACCAGTCAATCCTAAAGGAAATAAACCCTAAATAGTCAATGGAAGGGCAGATACTAAAGCTGAAGCTCCAATACTTTGGCCATTTGATGCAAAGAGCTGACTTATTGGAAAAGACCCTAATGCGGGGAAAGATTTAGGGCAGGAGGAAAAAGGGGCAACAGAGGATGAAATGGTTGGATGGCATCATCAACTCAATGAACATGAGCTTGACCAAACTCCAGAAGATAGTGAAGGACAGGGAAGCCCGGCATGCTGCAGTCCATGGGGTCACAAAGAGTTGGACATGACTGGCTGACTGAACAACAGCAAAAGTATAAAGAAGACCCGATAAAAACTAGATAATTTAATATCTAAAATAAAAAGCACTCTAGAAGAAATGAAGGGCATACTCAATGACACAGAAGAATGTATAAGTGACTTGGAAGATAGAATAGTGGAGATTATCTAATCATAAGAGCAAACAAAAAGAAATTAAAAAAAATAGTGCAACATATGAGATCTCTGGGATGATATCAATTGTGTCAACATTTGCATTATAGGGATTGAAAATGAAAAGGGAGAAAAGTGTATTGAAAAGGTATTTGAAGAAATTATGACTAAAGCCTTCCCAAACTTAAGAAAGAAACAGGTATCCAAGTATAGGAAGCACAGTGGGTCCCAAAGCAAGATGAGGCCAAACAGACCTACACTAAGATATATTATAATCAAACTGGGAAAAGATAGATAAAGAGAGAATTTTAAAGGCAGCAAGAGAAAAACAGAGTCATATATAAGGGAATCCACATATAAACTGATTTATCTATAGAAACTTTGCGGGCCAGAAGAGAGTGACCTGATACATTCAAAGCACTGAAAGGGAAAATCCTGCAACCTAGGATCTCCTACCCTGGAAGATCATCATTTAAAATAGAAGCAGAGACAAAGAAGTTCTCAGACAAGCAAAACTGGAAATATTTCATCAATAGGAAAGTACCCTAAAAGAAAAGGTGTAGTCTTCTCTAAATATAAAAGACATATCTGTAGGAAAGGGAAAATTCCACTAGGAAAGGCAAATATATAGTAAGGATTAAAGATTACTTAAATAATCAGTACATAGATTAAAAGACAAAGATATTTAAAAGTAATTATGATGGCATTGTACAGGAGACAGGGATCAAGACCATCCCCATGGAAAAGAAATGTGAAAAAGCAAAATGGCTGTCTGAGGAGGCCTTACAAATAGCTGTGAAAAGAAGAGAAGTGAAAAGCAAAGGAGAAAAGGAAAGATATAAGCATCTGAATGCAGAGTTCCAAAGAATAGCAAGGAGAGATAAGAAAGCCTTCCTCAAAGATCAATGCAAAGAAATAGAGGAAAACAACAAAAAAGTGCTTCACGACCCAGATAATCATGATGATGTGATCACTCACCTAGAGCCAAACATCCTGGAATGTGAAGTCAAGTGGGCCTTAGAAAGCATCACTATGAACAGAGCTAGTGGCAGTGATGGTATTCCAGTTGAGCTATTTCAAATCCTGAAAGATGATGCTGTGAAAGTGCTGCACTCAATATGCCAGCAAATTTGGAAAACTCAGCAGTGGCCACAGGACTGGAAAAGGTCAATTTTCATTCCAATCCCAAAGATAGACAATGCCAAAGAATGCACAAACTACAACACAATTGCACTCATCTCACATGCTAGTAAAGTAATGTTCAAAATTCTCTAAGCCAGGCTTCAGCAATACTTGAACCGTGAACTTCCAGAAGTTCAAGCTGGTTTTAGAAAAGGCAGAGGAACTAGAGATCAAATTGCCAACATCTGCTGGATCATCGAAAAAGCAAAAGCGTTCCAGAAAAACAGCTATTTCTGCTTTATTGACTATGCCAAAGCCTTTGACTGTGTGGATCACAATAAACTGGAAAATTCTGAAAGAGATGGGCATACCAGACCACCTGACCTGCCTCTTGAGAAACCTATATGCAGGTCAGGAAGCAACAGTTAGAAGTGGACATGGAACAATAGACTGGTTCCAAACAGGAAAAGGAGTACGTCAAGGCTGTATATTGTCACCCTGCTTATTTAACTTATATGCAGAGTACATCATGAGAAACGCTGGGCTGGAAGAAGCACAAGCTGGAATCAAGATTGCCTGGAGAAGTATCAATAACCTTAAATATGCAGATGACACCACCCTTATGGCAGAAAGTGAAAAGGAACTAAAAAGCCTCTTGATGAAAGTGAAAGAGGAGAGTGAGAAAGTTGGCTTAAAGCTCAACATTCAGAAAATGAAGATCATGGCATCTGATCCCATCACTTCATGGCAGATAGATGGGGAAATACTGGAAACAGTGTCAGACTTCATTTTTTTGGGCTCCAAAATCAGTGCAGATGGTGACTGTAGCCATGAAATTAAAAGACGCTTACTCTCTGAAGGAAAGTTATGACCAACCTAGATAGCATATTGAAAGGCAGAGACATTACTTTGTCAAAAAAGGTCTGTGTAGTCAAGGTTATGGTTTTTCCAGTGGTCATGTATGGATGTGAAAGTTGGACTGTGAAGAAAGCTGAGCGCTGAGGAATTGATGCTTTTGAACTGTGGTGTTGGAGAAGACTCTTAAAAGTCCCTTGGACTGCAAAGAGATCAAACCAGTCCATCCTAAAGGAGATCAGTCCTGGGTGTTCATTGGAAGGACTGATGCTGAAGCTGAAACTCCAATACTCTGGCTACCTCATGCGAAGAGTTGACTCATTGGAAAATACTCTGATGCTGGGAGGGGTTGGGGGCAGGAGGAGAAGGGGATGACAGAGGATGAGATGGCTGGATGGCATCACCGACTCGGTGGACATGAGTTTGAGTGAACTCTGGGAGTTTGTGATGGACAGGGAGGCCTGGTGTGCTGCGATTCATGGGGTCGCAAAGAGTCAGACACAACTGTGTGAGTGAACTGAACTGAACTGATGACTATAATAGACAGTAAAGAGATAAGCATGAATATGTAAAATATGACATAAAAACACAACATGTTGGGTATAGGAGCATAAAAATGTAAATATTTAAAATATGTTTGAACTTAAATGACTATCAGCTTATTCAAGTAGATATAATTATGAGTGAAGAAATATGAAATCATGGTAAACACAAATCCAAAAACCTATAGGAGATTAACAAAAATAAAACAGGAAGGAACTCAAGTATACCATTAAATAAACTCATCAAGTCACAACAGGAGAAACGAGAAGAAGAAATGAACAGAGAACAAATATGAAAAAAACTGAAAAACAAGGAATAAAATAGCAATAAGTACATAGCTATCAATATTTACATACCAATGGACTAAATGTTCCAATAAAAAAACATAGGGTGGCTGGTTGGGGAAAAAAGTCCTTCAGTAAGCTGCCTGCAAAATCTCACTTCAGGGCTAAAGACACAAACAGACTGAAAGTGAGGGGATGGAAAAGATAGCTAATGCAAATGCAAACAACAAGAATGCAGGGGGAGCTCTACTCATGTAAGACATAATAGAGTTTAAAACAAAGGCTATAACAAAAGACAAAGAAGGACATTCTGTAATGATGAAGGGATCGTTACATGATGAGGATATTACAGTTGTTAGCATACACATACCTAATACAGGAGCACCTATATATTTAAAGCAAATACTAACAGACATGAAGGGAGAAACTGGCACTAATACAATAATAGCAGAGAATTTCAACACCCTAGTTCCACCAATGGAAAGATCATCCAGATAGAAAATCAATAAGGTATCAGTGGGCCTAAATGACACAATAGGCCAATTGAACTAAATTGCTATCTAGAGGAAATTATATCCAAACCCAGCAGAGTACACATTCTTTTCCAGTGGAGATGAAATGATCTCCAGGATTGATCACATACAAGGTCACAAAACACCCTCAATCAATTTAAAAGAACAGAAATTACATCAAGCATTTTCCTTGACCGTAATTGTATGAAACTAGAAAACTACAGAAAACAAACTAAAAAAGGCTAGGTATGGAACAGGTTATCGATCACAGCTTCAGGATGAATGGACCCTGCTTATCCCTTGTTTTCAGAATTTTAGTCTCTAGAACTGTGAGGCAATAAATTTCTGTTATTTAAGCCAACTGATTTATGGTACTTTGCATAACAGTCCCAGAAAAATAATACACCATCTTTAAATGTAGTCAAAGTCAAGGCACAGTAAGATATAGTGATTACAGAACTAGAAAAATTAAACTAATGTTTAGATATATCCAAGATTGTGAAAAATGCCTACCAATGGTTTGATCCTTGCTACTTATGAGAGTCCTACAACAATCCCATCATTAAGAGATAGTGCCCTGCTGAGGAGTCTCCCTAGGGTCCCCTTCATGTCTCTGTTCCTCAGACTGTAGATGAAGGGGTTCAGCATGGGGGTGACCACAGTGTACATCACTGAGGCCACCAGAATTGTCCTAGAGGATGATGTGACTGCAGAACTGAGGTAGACCCCTAGGCCTGTGCTATAGAACAAGGAAATCACAAAAAGGTGAGATCCACAGGTGGAAAAAGCTTTATACTTGCCCCTGGCTGATGAAATTCTCAGGATGGAGGAGAAAATCTGAGAGTAAGAAAATAGGATCCAAAAGAGAGTAAAAACACCTAGAACAATAGCCACAAAATACACCACTATGTTATTGATGAGGGTGTCAGAACAGGTGAGCTTCAGGACTTCAAGAAGATCACAAAAAAAGTGTGGGATCTTCATGTTCATGCAGAAGGGCAGCCTCAAGACAGTCAAAGTCTCAAGCAGGGAGCCTGTGACACTGAGGCACCAGGAACCCAGAGTCAGTATCCCACAGACCCAGGGGTTAATGATGACCGTATAGTGCAGAGGGTGACAGATGGCCACAAAGCGGTCATAGGCCATCACACTCAGGATTAAAGTGTCCAGGCATCCAAATACAAAGAAAAAAAATATCTGGATGATGCAGCCTTCATAAGTGATAACTTTGCTCTGTGTCTGGATGTTCCATAGCATCTTTGGGATGGTCGTGGAGGTGAAACCGATGTCTGCAAATGACAGGTTGGAGAGAAAGAAGTACATGGGGGTGTGGAGGTGGGGGTCTGAGATGATGGCCAGGATGATGGCCAGGTTCCCAGCAAATGTGACCACGTACAAGGACAGAAACAGCCCAAAGAAGAGAGGCTGCAGGTCTGGGTCCTCTGTGAATCCCAGGAGGAGAAAGCTTCTTGTTTGGTTTATTTCCATGTGGCTGTCGGGTTTGTTCAGAATCAGCTGAAAAGAAACACAGAATCACTCCAGATAATAATTACTTAGAATGACAGAAATATCCTTAATCCAAACCCAGGGAGATGTCATTCATTTGGGGCCAAAAATTTGATCTATTTGGTAACAAATTGTGGTTGCCATTGCTACTTGGAAAATCTGTTCCTAGGTTCAGTAGCTCTCTCTGAATAAAAAGTATTTGGTAGAAATAAGGGGAGAAAAGATCAATAATTGTATGATAAGTTGACAAATTATAAATAAGAATCTACTATGGAGAGAATTAGGATATAAAAATAATCTATTTGACTGATAAAAATTAATGTATTTAATCGATAAAGTCCTAAGTGTAAATCATAGAAAGATTAATGCATGAATTTAGAAAAAGGCATAGGATATTAAAGGTTCATAAAAGAAAGTGTAAAAAGGCAATAAATGTTAGACAAAAGTTCTTTCTACTATTGCTTTATGAGGGATACTGTCTTCATTGCTAGAATTTATGTCTCTTCACAAAAGATTAAGAAGGAAAAATTCCATCATGTGGAAAGAAAAATAAAATTTCAAACCCTTGCTATGAGAGGATAGTTGACCTGCTTTTCTGGCCTTGAGAAATTAAATCAGCATACAGATATTTTATAATTAGACACATACTTATACAAACCCAAGGGGAAATGACCTATAGCAAGGTACACTAAATTGTGGACAGGAATCACCCTTGAGTGGCAACAAAGGTCTAGATTTTTAGATTCATTTTATCCTACTATTTCTTTCAAAAATAGTCACACAGGTACTCTATCTCAAGTGTGAAAAACATTTTAAAATTTGAAGATGCAGTTAAGTTTTACAAAACAAAGCTAACTAAAGCAGAAAATTAAGCAAAAAGCATAGCTAATAAATGAAGAAGAAAAATTTTACAACCAAGAAATAAACTCCAGTGCTAATTCTTTGACAAAAGTCAAATAGAGAAAATCAGATGCTTAATGAAAGCAATAAAAAGAAAGAGAAGGAACAGAAATGCCTAAAATTAGGAAAAAGAAAAATGGACACATATAGAAGAAAATAATTTACTTTGCAAGATGATATTACTTGCAAATCCTCATTAAAAATTGAAAGTCTCTAAGAAATAAATTTATTGATTGCTTAATTCAGCATGTAGGATAACAGATCAATAATTAGAACATCAAAACTTAACTTCAAAATTACCATGGAAATATGTGAGAGAAACATTAAAAGAATTTCCCTTTAAGTATTGAAGAAGAAAAGAAAGTTTACAATCACAATACTATTTACTAACACCCTTGAGATCTGAAATTGTTTGAAGATTATAGATTGGTTTCTGATAATGAATTGAAAGCTGAAAACCTTTTTCACTGAATATAATTTTAATAAGGCAGTTGATATAACACAAATTTCTAAAAACCAATAGCTATGTTAATGTGACATTCAATTGCAGATGCTGATATATTGTAATGTTTTACAAAAATCATTTCTATCTAGTTCCAAAACATTATCATCATTATGGAAATCTCTGTACTTACTACCTGTGTAACTTTTCTGTAAATCTCAAATTATTCAAAAATGAAAATTGGCAGAAAAAATGAGTGTGAGAGAAAAAAAATAGCATTCATAATTACAGTTAAATCTCTTAAAAACAGATTACAATCATTTCAAATAGTAACAAAAATAGAAATCTGGAACAGGAACTGGAAACCACAAACATACAATAAATGAGAATGATAAATTTATTATATAAGCTAAAAATTATTGAGGATTACCAAATGTCGAGCACCTGTGCTATGCTTAATAGCCTTAGCTCTTTTTATCATCATCACAATTGGTGTGTGTCTGGTAAGTCACTTCAGTCATGTCTGATTCTTTGTGACCCCATGGACTGTATAGGCTGCCAGGCTTCTCTGTCCATGGGATTATCCCTGTAGCAATAATGGAACTGGTTGGCATTTCCTCCCCTAGGGGATCTTCTCAACCCAGGGATCAAAACCACCGACTCCTGTGGCTCCTGCATTGCTGGTGGATTCTTTACTGCTGAGTCATCAGGGATGCCCTGTATTGAGGTATGCTGCTGCTAAGTCACTTCAGTAGTGTCGGACTCTGTGCGACTCCATAGACGGCAGCCCACCAGGCTCCCCCGTCACTGGGATTCTCCAGGCAAGCACACTGGAGTGAGTTGCCATTTCCTTCTCCAATGCATGAAAGTGAAAAGTGAAAGTGAAGATACTCAGTCATGTCAGATTCTTAGCCACCCCATGGACTGCAGCCTACCAGGCTACTCCATCCATGGGATTTTCCAGGCAAGAGTACTGGAGTCGGGTGCCATTGCCTTCTCCGGTATTGAGGTATAGTTAACAAATAACATTATATTAGTTTCAGGTGTATGGCATAATGATTTGATATGTGTATATACTGCAAACTGATGACCATAATAAGTATAATTAACAACTATTTCCATACATAATTATGACATTTTTTATTGTGATAAGAACTTCTAAGATCTAGTCTCATAGGAACTTCCAAATATACTATTCAGTATTATTAACTATAGTCACCATGCTGTACATTATAGTCCCATGATTTATTTTACAACTGGAAATCTGTATCTTTTGACCTCCTTAACCCATTCTACCCACTGTCTCAGGCAGACACTGAACTTCACTACTTTTTTAAAAGGATGAATATGTGTTTACAGTAATGCAGTGATAATGATTACTATGTATAGATGATCACAGAGTGTTAGGGACAATTTAGGAACTTAAAAGGCATTATCTCCTGGGCTTTCCTGGTGGCTCTGTGGTAAAGAATCTGCCTGCCAGTGGAGCAGACACGTGTTCTGTCTCTGATTGGGGAAGATCCCACATGCTAAGGAGCAATTAATCCCCTGTGCCACAATTCCTGAGCCTGTGCTCTAGAGCCCTGGAGCCACAGGCACTGAAGCCTGAGTGCCCTAAAGCCTATGCTCCATAACAAGAGAAGTCACAGCAGTGAGAAGCTGTGCACCATGCCTAGACAGTAGCCCACACAAGCTGTAGCTAAAGAAAAACCCTTGCAGCAGTGGACCTAACACAGCCAAAAATAAACAAATACAAATTAAAAAAATGCATTTTATCCTTTAACTTAATCATCTTAATGTTATGAAGTGGATAGTACCAAGATCCCCATTTTACAAAATCTAAAACTGAGAGCCAGAATCATTAACTAACTTAATGTGAGAAGATGTACAAACAGATTTGCAAGTGTTAACTATATGGAACCCAAGGGAATGTTTCTTTTTCGAACGAATGAATGAAATTTGATAGATGAAAGAATAAAGGTGCATCTTTGATAGAGGAGAATATAACAACCTGTAACGGCTCCTTAAAAACGTCTAAGATAGCTGGATAAGAACCTTTGGAGACATTTTGGCAGCTGAGGCATCAGTTCTCATTAGAATGGTGAGATGTTCTCAGAATGGGGTTTCAAAAGAGAGGAGGAAGCTGAAAGAGATTGAAAGAGACTCAGGATGTGAATTGGGTAGAATGTTTTAGCTAATGGACCTTACCATTGTGTTATCCTCATTTGTGCCACCCGTGTTAATACTCTGAGAATTCTGCCTGTCTCCGTACCTGTTTCCCATGGCACACCCTCAGTGGGTCTCTAGTTTCCTTGGTCCTTTCTTTCCTGGGTGATGGGTGGTCAACTCAGCTCCAAGGAAGTGCAGGGAGGTGACATCAGGCATACATTCTCTGAAAGGGCACTGCTGAACTTCCTCCTTCCTGGGACTGTGGAGCTGTAGTGAGAGGAGAAAGGGAGATATTTACCATTTCTGGGGCTTCAGAGGTTGGATTCTCACAACTTCTCATTAAGCTAATTGTTCCATGTCACTCTATTCTAGGAGAAATTTGGTTCCCATGAGTGAGGAAGCTAAAACAGAAAGGAGCTTTTTTTCTGCTAGGTTTGTACCCATGGGAGCATCTTGGCTTTGAGATATGTGTACTCCTTCCCATCACCTTAGTCATGATGCTCTTTTCTCCATATGTCTTGTCTCTAGTGTCCTTTCCAATGAGTATTTCCTCAACATTTTAGTTGAAATCTGTTTGACTATCAAAGACATGCTGGCAAATGGTTCAGGACCACATGAGTCCCAAGCACCTGGACTTGGAGTTGTCAACAAAGAACTGGCACATACCCAACTCCCAACAAAACCATTTCTAATGACTTCTATTCACACTATTCAAGGTGCAATCTACAGAAGTTTCCAGGCATGCAATGAGAGAAATATGGTAAGGTAAGAGGTGGATGTCTGGATATATAGGCAGGACTCTGCAGATATCCATAGCTTTACAAGGTCAAAACAAGTCCATTAGACCCTCGTTGATATTGCAATCCAGAGGATAACACCATCTTTATTAATTCATAAGGTACTGTTTTTAAAGTCATAATCAACAATATCAAAGCATTTTCAAAAAATAGGAACAGGCCATCACTTAGGGTGCTTAGGTATGAACTTGCATGTCTGTTAGATTTTACTTCCTTTTCTCCATTCATGAGGGAAGTGCTGTTTTCTATTCTGCTCATGGTGGATCTGAATTCCCAAGTTTTAGAACCACTGGGTACTTCCTATAGTTGAAACATTTTTTCATCTATTTTCTCCCATAATCTGGCTTCCCATTTTAATATCAACTAACTTGTACCTGTTAATATCACTAATAATCTACTAGCAGCCTCATCTGATGATCATCCATTTAATTATCTTCTGATGTTTGACATGTCAACATTTCTTCCTTGAAACTCTTTATACTTTTGATTTCAATTCCTATTCTCTCTGTCCTCCCCTTTCCAAACTTTTCTGCTTTTACAGGAAACTCTAATGTCTTAACACTCCACAAAAACACGCAAAATACTGGGAAAATGGTCAGTATCAACTTCATGAATATGAAAAACTACTGATGGTTCAGAGCAAAGAAGTGAACACTCAAGAAAAAGGCAACTGGAATCAGATTAGAAAACTTTTTGATAATTGAACTTATTATTTCCCCAACATCCCCTTCTTGGGTCAGTAGCAGTGTTACAGATGGCACCACAGTCCCTGTGTGGATTCTTAGTGATGGAGAACCAAAAGATGTGGCTTTCTGCTTTGACCTTTCTTTTGACTCCTCAAAGGATTCACAACATTTACTTCGAAGAGAGATTCCAAGTTACTTTGCCTCCTGGTGTCTGGGGCAGAAGATATAAAATGGGGCAAATAGTAGGCACACTGAAATTTCTGGGAGGGAAGACTGGAGAGGGAGATGCTTTGGAAGTATGACTATGAAAGCATTCACATATCATTTAGAATTTAAAAGACTGAGCAGAAAGCCTGATCAGAAAAAAACCCTAATTTCTCACCTCTGACTGATAGTCAAGGCTCTGGGCAAGTAGCGTGTGAAGACAAAGGTAAATAATTATTAAATGTTCAGCAGAGGATTAAAAGAAGTCCAAGTGTACACAGGCATGTGCACGTGCTTGCGTGCACACACACACACACAGCCAAACAATAACATTTGAGAAAGTTTATTTGGATCCAGAGTTTAGGAAATCTATCATTAGTTGATCATTAAGATAACAGAACAGAGACTTTAGTGATCCCATATAGCAAAAAATATAGTCTATAAAATTTAGTTTATAAAAATCATTAAGCAAACAAACAAATACAGTCTATAATACAACAGCAATATATCTCAAGGAGGAGGTACATATCTGATTTCTGAAATTGTGACAATTTAATATTCACAATATCTAGTTTTCAACAATAAGGAGGATAAATATGATACATGCATAGAAATGAGAAAGTATGACTCTTTCACAAGAACAAATCAAATAGTAGAATCTGAATTTGAGACTCTGGGCTTGTCAGAAAAAGACTTAATATAAACCATCTTAAATACACTCTGAGAGCTAAAGAGAGCCATGTACAAAGAATTAAAAGAAACCAGGAGGATGCAACAATTTATGTATAAAGGGAGTCCCAGAAGAGTAGTTGAGGGAAAGTGGAAGAACAAATGTTTAAAAAAATAATGACTGAAAAGTTCCCAAAGTTGATGAAAGAAACGAATCTATGTATTCAGGAAGATCAAAATATTCTAAGCAGGATAAACTTAAAGAGATCTATCCTGAGACATATTGTAATCAAATTGACAAAAGAGAAAGAGAGGACCTTGAAAGCAGCAAAAGGAAGTGACTTCTCACAGAAGAAGTATATTAGTAAGATTAAGAGTTGATTTCTAGTGGGAAGTGTGAGACTTAGAAGGTAATGGGATGTCATATTTAAAGTTCTGGGGGAAAAGCTCTTAACCAGCAAAACTATATCCAGCAAAACTATCCTTCAAAAGTGAAGGATATTATCTATTAACAAATTAAGCCATGATACAACTTGCATGAAAAGGCAAAACATTATGAAAGTGAAGGATATTCAACACAAAGACTGTGTATTGTATCATTCCTTGTATATAAACTGCATACAATTTATAGATCCATAGAGCCATACATGGGACACTTTTTCAGGGACTAGAAAAGGAAGTAATGGGGAGCAACTGTTCTTATAATGTATAAATGATTTTATGTTGAAATGATGAAAATGTTTTAGAATTAGATTGAGATGGTAGTTGTAGATGTACAATACTCTGAATGCTCTAAATGATACTGAACTGTTTGTCTTAAAATGGTTAATTTTATGTTATGTGAATTTCAACTCAAATTATTTTTTAAAGAAGGAGGATTTAACACATTCTCAGATAAACAAGTTGAAGTTTGTTTTTGGTAGATATACCCTCTACATAATGCTTTGTGATCAACACAGTCAAAAGCTTTAGCATAGTCAATGAAGCAGAAGTAAATGTTTTTCTGGAATTCCCTTGATTTTTCTATGGTCCAACAGATGTTGGCAATTTCATCTCTGGTTCCTCTGCCTTTTCTAAATCCAGCTTGTACATCTGGAAGTTCTTGGTTCAGGTACTGTTGAAGCCTAGCTTGAAGGATTTTGAGCATTACCTTGCTAACATGTGAAATGAGTTTAACTGTGCCATAGTTTGAACATTGGAGAAGGCAATGGCAACCCACTCCTGGAAAATCCCATGGACAGAGGAGCCTGGTGGGCTGCAGTCCATGGGGTCACTAGGAGTCAGACACGACTGAGCGACTTCACCTTCACTTTTCACTTTCACGCGTTGGAGAAGGTAATGGAAACCCACTCCAGTGTTCTTGCCTGGAGAATCCCAGGGACGGGGATTCTCCCCCAGGGTGGGGGGCCATCTATGGGGTCGAACAGAGTCGGACACGACTGAAGCAACTTAGCAGCAGCAGTTTGAACATTCTTTGGCATTGCCCTTCTTTGGGATCCGAATGCAAACTGACCTTTTCCAATCCTGTGGACACTTGCGTTTTCCAAATTTGCTGGCATATTTAGTGCAGTACTTTGACAGCATCATATTTTAGGATTGAATCAGATATACTGTGCTTAGTTGCTCAGTTGTGTCTGACTCTTTCTGACCCCATCGACTGTAGCCCACCAGCTTCCTCTGTCCATGGGGATTCTTCAGGCAAGAATACTGGATTGCGTTGCCATGTCCTTCTCCAGGGGATCTTCCCAACCCAGAGATTAAACCCTGGCCTCCCACACTGCAGGCAGATTCTTTACTGTCGGAGCCACCAGGAAAGCCCTGAATCAGATGCATATGTGTTAACTGGAGCCACTAAATTAATGTTAATAAAGGAAATTGTTCTCTAAGGCAGTGCACTAGGTGTTTACTCAGGATTCTGAAAGCTCTTGTCACTCAGATGGGATTTGCCCTTTCACTCTCGTCAAGGTTGGCTGCTGAATTTTTCCCCAAATACCTCAATACCCAAGCCATTGTACAACATCACTGCCTCAGTTTTACCACAGGGTGTGGATTATCATGTGTCATGTCTCTAGCCTATATTAAGAAATATTCAAAAACCTTAAAATGTTTTTCAGTTCCTTGAAGGAATTGGCTGGAGACAGTGCTTTCTTCATCACACAATGTGACTGTTTTATAAGGATTAGGAAGATCAATGTCCTTTTGGACAAGATCCTCCTGCTTCTATCAAGCATCTGTTTGTTTTAATGTTCTGGGTACTGTCAATCTTGTGATTGCTCATTATAGATTGGTTATGTAACTTTTCCATTCCCCTCTTCCCTCTTGACAGAGCCTGATTATATCTGGAAGTGGTCAGATGCCCAGCAAAGATACCATATTTTCCACATCCTTTTCAATCATAGACAGTCATGGACAATATGTTAAGGTATTGGGTGGGAAAATTGAAATGCTCTGTAGCAGCCTTTTCCCTTTCTATCTGGAATTTGCACAAGACGATGAGACTCTTGGAGCTGACATACCTTGGAAAACTATACATTATAGATGCAGGAACAGAGAGATAGGATGAACCCTGAGACATTGTTCATGTTCTTTTATGAGGGAGATAAATTAACCCTTAATTGTAAGTAAACAATTTACTTTTTTTCTTTTATGTAACATGACTATCCTTTCAGGAAAATAAGATGAAAGTTACTTGGGATAGTATATATTATTTGAGGAGAAATTATTCTTAAGAAATCCTTGTTGTTCTACAAATGAAATCAGATCAGATCAGATCAGTTGCTCAGTTGTGTCCAACTCTTTGTGACCCCATGAATCGCAGCACGCCAGGCCTCCCTGTCCATCACCAACTCCCAGAGTTCACTCAAACTCATGTCCATCGAGTCAGTGATGCCATCCAGCCATCTCATCCTCTGTCGTCCCCTTCTCCTCCTGCCCCCAATCCCTCCCAGCATCAGAGTCTTTTCCAACAAATCAAGTCTTCGCATGAGGTGGCCAAAGTATTGGAGGTTCAGCTTTAGCATCATTCTTTCCAAAGAAATCCCAGGGCTGATCTCCTTCAGAATGGACTGGTTGGATCTCCTTGCAGTCCAAGGGACTCTCAAGAGTCTTCTCCAACACCACAGTTCAAAAGCATCTATTTTTTGGCACTCAGCCTTCTTCACAGTCCAACTCTCACAAATAAAGTAAAAATATCCAAATATTTCAGATCAAAACTTGGGAAAAATTTTGTGTTGTGGGACAAGGGATAAATGGGAAAATTTTATCAGACTCAGGAAGTAAATTACAAAGTGAGTTACTTAAATTGTATAAAGAGGTGGAGACAAAGAAAGGGACACTCATGGAAATCAATAGAAGGAACAAGGTTTACTTCCACAGTGTGATCAAGGAAAAGCAGTTCCTGGCTCAGTTGCTCTTTGTCCTGCAATCAAGGGCACTTCTTGAGATGCAGGAAAGCCATCCTGGTTAGAGCTGCTGTCCCATAAATGCTTTCAGAGCTCTCTTTATGTCTTTATTCCGCAGACTGTAGATGAAAGGGTTCAGCATGGGTGTGACCACAGTGTACATCACTGAGGCTGTTGCACTTGAGTGGGAGCTGTGGGTACCAGCAGAGCCAAGGTACACTCCTAGGCTCGTACAATAAAATAAGGAAACAACCAAGAGGTGAGATGCACAGGTAGAAAATGCTTTATACTTCTCCTGAGCTGATGCTATTCTATATATCAAGGAAATTATCTTATAGTAAGAGTAAAGGATTCCAGCCAGGGGACCAATGGCCAGAAGCAGTGATGTAAAATATATCATCGTGTTGTTAAGAAAGGTGTCAGAACACGCAAGTTGGATGACCTGATTGAGTTCACAGAAAAATTGGGGAATTTCTAAGTCTTCACAGAAGGTCAGATCCAAAACTGTTAAACTTTGTAGCAAAGAGTTCAGGACACCCATGATCCAGGACACCAGCACCAGCACTCCACAGAGCCAGGGATTCATGATGACCATGTAGTGCAGGGGGTGACAGATGGCCACAAAGCGATCATAGGCCATCACAGTCAGGAGTAAGTCATCCAACACTGCAAAGAGTACAAAAAAATACATCTGTGTGATGCAGCCTTCATAAGTTATAACTTTGCTCTGTGTCTGGATGTTCCACAGCATCTTTGGGATGGTGGTAGAGGTGAAACAGATGTCTACAAAGGACAGGTTGGAGAGGAAGAAGTACATGGGGGTGTGAAGGTGGGAGTCTGAGTTGATAGCCAGGATGATGAGCAGGTTCCCAAATACAGAGATCAGGTACATGGAGAGGAAAAGCCCAAATATGAGGGGCTGAAGTTCTGGTGCATCTGAGAATCCCAGAAGAAAAAATTCTGAAATTCGTGTATCATTCTGTGGGTCCATGTGCTGGAGGTGACTACCAGAAAAATTTAAAAAGATTAATTTTCACATAAGCAACTTAATAACTTAGAATTAATAACCAACTTAAGAACCTAGAATTATTGCTATGTTTATATTGTAGAGACAATATATTAATTTCTGTATTTGGTGGCTTATCTGGTCCCCATTAAGGGATCCTTATTCCATTTTTATAGAAATTTCTTTCCCACTGTTAGCCTGATATTCAAGCATAATGTACACTACTGTTTTTGAGAATATCTTTCATGCATTTGAGGAATATATATTGACTACAAACCATGCTCCAGGCATAGCCAGAGCATCAGTTCAGTTCAGTTCAGTTCAGTCACTCAGTCATGTCCGACTCTTTGCCACCCCATGAATCGCAGCACGCCAGGCCTCCCTGTCCATCACCAACTCCCGGAGTTCACTGAGACTCACGTCCATTGAGTCAGTGATGCCATCCAGCCATCTCAACCTCTGTCGTCCCCTTCTCCTCCTGCCCCCAATCCCTCCCAGCATCAGAGTCTTTTCCAACGAATCAACTCTTCGCATGAGGTGGCCAGAGTACTGGAGTTTCAGCTTTAGCATCATTCCTTCCAAAGAAATCCCAGGGCTGATCTCCTTCAGAATGGACTGGTTGGATCTCCTTGTAGTCCAAGGGACTCTCAAGAGTCTTCTCCAACACCACAGTTCAAAAGCATCAATTCTCGGCGCTCAGCCTTCTTCACAGTCCAACTCTCACATCCATACATGACCACTGGAAAAACCATAGCCTTGACTAGAGGGACCTTTGTTGGCAAAGTAATGTCTCTGCTTTGAATATGGTATCTAGGTTGGTCATAACTTTCCTTCCAAGGAGTAAGCGTCTTTTAATTTATGGCTGCAGTCACCATCTGCAGTGATTTTGGAGCCCCCAAAAATAAAGTCTGACACTTTTTCCACTGTTTCCCCATCTATTTGCCATGAAGTGATGGGACCGGATGCCATGATCTTCGTTTTCTGAACGTTGAGCTTTAAGCCAACTTTTTCACTCTCCTCTTTCACTTTCCTCAAGAGGCTTTTGAGTTCCTCTTCACTTTCTGCCATAAGGGTGGTGTCATCTGCATATTTGAGGGTATTGATATTTCTCCCAGCAATCTTGATTCCAGCTTGTGTTTCTTCCAGCCCCGCGTTTCTCATGATGTACTCTGCATAGAGGTTAAATAAGCAGGGTGACAATATACAGCCTTGACGTACTCCTTTTCCTATTTGGAACCAGTCTGTTGTTCCATGTCCAGTTCTAACTGTTACTTCCTGACCTGCATACAGATTTCTCAAGAGGCAGGTCAGGTGGTCTGGTATTCTCTTTCATAGGGATGTTTAAAAATAAGTCTTTACAATCTAAAGACTTATGGCAGTGAGAAAATATAATCAAACAAAAATAATAACAATGTAACGTGTCTAATAGCACAGATGCAATGAAGAAAAGGAAAGCATATATAAAGGAAAGAGTGGATAGAATGTGTTATTTTTTTGGAACTTCAACCAAGACATGCGAATAAGGTAGCACTTTAACAGACACCTTAAAGAAGAACAAAAGAGAGAGAGAGAGAGAGAAGGTTACCTGAGGAATATGTGCCTGGCAGAAGGAACAGCCAGTGCAAAGGCCCTGGGGAAGAAGTGTGCTTCAGAAGCTCAAGGCCCAGAATGAGCCAGTGTGTGGTGGGAAATGAATAAGCCATAGAGTGATGAGAGATGGTGTTAGAGGATGTTGAGGAGAGAGGAAACCTGCCTGCTGCTGCTCAGGCTTTAAGATACAGGGAGCCCATTGTCCACACTATGTATGTAAATCTTGCACTTTATTAATCTCATTGTAAAGGCATCCAGTGAATTGAAAATGATCCCTTCCTTAGCACTTTATTGAATGAGTTATGGTCCCTGTATTATGAGTTACTTTGGAATACACCATTCCAGGTACCCCTACTCTGAGGACTGCTCTCAGTTCACAAGGCATGCACAGACACACACACTCACACAACATTCCCAGGCCTCCTAATCAATGTTATTTCCATGTTCCTTCACTCCCTCTCACACTGTTTCACTGTTTAGGCTCTGAGTAGATACAACTCTAGCTGTCCAGATCAAATATCTTTTCTCTAGAGAATTTATAAATGGTACCCAGAAATTCTTAAGTCTCCCATGGACAAATAGACGTGGGCTCGATATTGGTATGTCCATTTTTCTGCTTTGTAATTAAATAAACATAAACAATCTGTCCATAAACATAGAGAGAGACGACTGAAATGGACTCGAGAAAGAAAATATCTAATAAACTCAGGTGGTCCCTGAGAGACTTTGAGACAGATTAAAGCCTCTTTGGTTTTTGGCAGCCTAATTAACCTCATTTGATGCCAAGCAAAAATAATAATAATAAAATTGCTTAAAAGATAAAAGTGGTAATAAATTTATGATGTGGAACATTTAAAAGATTGAATGCTCCTAAATAAATTTAAAAAATAAAATAAACACAAAACAAAACACAAACAAAAGATTGAATGCCCCTAGTGAAAACTGATCAGATAAAATAAAATAATAATTCACAAAAGGAAATATACAATATAAAATATGCTTTGACTGCTGTTAATATCAAACAGAAGGAGATTTGTTTTTCCTGTGACTGTCCTGTATTTGATCAGTTGTTTCCTATGTGATTGAATAGAAGATTAGGGAAGCCCCTTTCTCAGTTTTCTTATATGGCATCTTTCCTTTGTTTTTCTTCTACTGTGGGTTTTGATCTCATTCTGATAAGTCCAGTGGGCATACTTTAATATCAGTCTTTATCCAATCTGTAAAGACATGCAAAGACCTCCCAGACAACAGCCTGTAAAATTCTATACATACCATGACAATCCCATCCTTTCAATAGCTGAATAACTTTATATGATTTAAGCCTGAGCACACTGTGACAGATACATTTATTCCATTGTACTCTGACTTCTTATTATAATGCAAGATCCAAGCAAGCAGGATTTCACCTGTTTTGTTCACTTTCCTATTTTCAAATGTATGCAAATATATGTGCTGTGTTCAATTGCCCAGTCTGACTCTTTGCGACCCTATGGACTGAAGCCCGCTGGGCTCTCCTGCCATGGGATTTTTCTGGCAAGTTTACTGAAGTGGGTTGCCATTTCCTTCTCCAGGGGATCTCCTGACCCAGGGATCGAACCCGTGTCTCTCATGTCTCCTGCACTGCAGACAGATTCTTTATCACTAAAAAAAAAAAAAAAGAAAAAAGATTCTTTACCACTGAACCACTGGGGAAGCCATGCAAAAATATGTGCACCTACAAATTTAAATAAATGTGAAGTTATATAAAGTAAAAAGAATGACAGAGAGGATGAACCAGGTTATACACAGTAGTTTCAAAGGAACTATATTTAGCATAATTGAAAGATGCATCAAAAGCTAACTGCAATGAGATATAAAATAATTTGATGACTTCAACATGGACTGATAATTAAGTTGAAAATCACATAGACATAAAAGAGTATGATATATAATATTCCTAGAAATTTTGGCACTTAGCAGGCGCTTAATTATTATTTGTTGAATGAATCAATAAATTAGGTCTCAGTATGTAAGTGTATTTAGTATGTCAAGGCTGTATTTCAATAAGTTTGAAAAGGTTGGATTGTTGAATGAAATCTGGCAGAATAGATATCTAATTGGAAGAAAATTAAGTTGATTCCCAGCTTTGGTCCTACTGCAATGAATCAGAGGGATTATATATTCACTGTAAGAGTAAGCAATACCCTCAGGTGAACATTTAGAAAACCACACATAAAATCTACAGGAAGGCCAAATATCTTATTTTTTTCCTTTTGAACTTTGTATTTTATATTAGCGTATAGCCTATTAAAATGTTGTGAGAATTTCAGGTGGACAGCAAAGGAACTCAGCCATATGTACACAGGTATGCATTCTCTCCCAAATGTTACTCCCATCGAGGCTGCCACATAACGTTGAGCAGAGTTCCCTGGGCTATACAGTAGACCCTTGTTGGTTATCCATTTTAAATATAGCAAGAGGGCCAACTATCTTAACTAAGGAAAGAAACTCAGAAGTAAGACGATAAGATACATTTAACTAAATACAATGTAAAACATTTTAATAGCCAAATCACCATTCAAAAATCAGTTGAGAAACTGTAATTAAAAAAGAAATCATTTGAAAAGTTGACAGTGGTAGAATAATAGGCATATGGCATATGGGCATAAAATAATATAGGCAAGTCAAAATGGTGATCAAATATATGAGTCTTTGATCAAAGTCAGGAATAGTTTGGAAAACAATAAATACCTCTTTCACAAAAAAAAAAAATGTTAAAGAGCTGCCACATTGATTGGGATTGGGACTTTTAAACAGGTAGCAAAGGAGTTCACTAATGCTTCTGACAAATGTAAAATGTTCCAAGTTTCGGGAAGCAGGCTGAAGAAAGGTATAGCTATTAATAGTACAGAAGTTCTTTAACTGGGGTTTTTTTCTCAGTCTCAGCACTATTGAGCTTCTAGGGAAGGTTGGTCTCTGTGGTGGGGTCTGTCCTGTGCCTTGTAGGATGTCTAGAGCTTCCCTGGTTTCCTTTTCTGTGTGACAGACAGACATTTTTCGACACATTGCTCAATGTCTCCTGGGAGAAAAATCAGTCCTGGTTAGAACTACAATTTGAACTTCACAATCTCACAATATTTTTATAGCCTTGTTATAACAGCAGCAGAATAACAAAGAATATGAAAGATCTTCAAAATTATGAGCAGCAGAGTCCCATCGTACCATTTTTTTAAAAACAATGAGAGAATTTTATATAGTTGTGGTTCTACTTATCTACTGATAACACAAAACAATGGTTCTCAAAGAGTCTCTGAGAACTTTACAAAGGAATTCTGTGACATCAAAACTGTTTTCATAGCAATACTAAGATTCTTTTCACTCTGGTTCCATCATGAAGGTCCAACAGAGGGTTCTACAGGCAGATGACATGTGGCATCCCAATAGCTGAATGTAGAAGCAGACATGAGATCTAGTTGCCTTTCCCTCCCACCAAGGCATATTTTAAAATTTATTTTTAATGGAAGGATAATTGCTTTACAATGTTGTGTTGGTTTCTGCCACCATTGTGGCATACTATACAGCCACTGAAAGAATGAAATAAACAAAAAGAGTATCTATGATGTACATAGGATTCTATTCATGCATTTTTAAAAAAGCATATGAATAGGCATGTGTGCATGATATAGAAACAAATTTTAAATGAAAGTAATAACCTTCAGCAGTAAAGAATCTGCCTGTCATTCAGGAGAACCGAGGGAGATACAGGTTAAATCCCTGGGTCAGAAAGATCCCCTGGAGGAGGGCATGGCATCCCAGTCCAATATTCTTGCCTGGAGAAACCTATGGACAGAGGAGTATTGCAGGCTACAGTCCACGGGGTTGCAAAGAGTCAGACATGACTTAGCAATGACACAATCACAACTTATGAAAAAACTGTCAGTAAGAATGAATTGGGTTAAATATAGTGGTTTCAAAACAACTGTTTATAACAAAATTTAATGAAAATATACATCTAACATATAAAAATATAAAACAGTAATAATTTAATAACATCAGTATAGGTCACTAATCGAAGACTAAATTATCAAAGACTTGGACAGAAAATAATATAACAAAACCTTTTGAAGTGGGAGGTAGTATCTGTGTTATAATTTCATCTTATCTAAAGATATATGAGTTTAAACATATTTATTGAGATATAGGTTGTTTCTAGTCTTATGGTAAAAAAAAAATAGGTCTTTTTTTTTTGTTGAATGTCTTCAAATGCCTAAGGGGATGTGAGTTTTAGAAATACATCTAATCCCAAAATGCCAAACAGAACAGTAAAGAATAAAGGACTGTGAAAAATAGTCAGCAATATGTATAAAGAGTGATTTATTATCCTTAAGGGATGCAGGAGAACTTTCACTTTTCATTGTCATTTTCATTTAAAACAAAGATTCACAAGTGAAAATTACTGGAATGAAAGCCATTTTAGTAAAAAAAAAAAAAAAGAAAGAAAGAAAAAAGAAAAAAGCAATAGAGAGAAACAATAAAGCTAATAGGCTCAACTCCACAATTTATAAATTATCATACATTCACTACATGTATGTCTACACATACTTAAAAGAACTAAGTGTCATTGTCTAGTTGGTAACAAAAATAGCAATTTCTCTTTTGAAAGAAAACAGTCAAAATGAGGAATAAAAATGCTCTGGCCCACTTTGTTAAAACAAAGGACTCAGACAATTTGCAGTAGAGAATGTAAGTGGTTAACTAACCCATGAAAACATATTATCTCATAGGGAATGAAATAATTATAAAGCAATGTTTATTTGCATATAATTTTTAACCTATTAATTTTTTTTCTATGTGAATACCCAGAATGAGGGAAGATATTGTAAAATATATGTCTCATTTACTGCTACCGCAAGTATGTATTTGCAAACTTTCCCTGGTCTGGATCTTTCTCATCAATGTGGAAACAAAGTCAAATATGCTCCATTTTAAAAATAAAAGAAATGCCATCATTTAACTGTGTATCTTGCCAGATCAATATTTTACTATTCTACTCCCCCTTATTAAAAAGATCCTTGGGCTTATACTCTACTATCATTTAAGTATCACAAATGAAAATTGCTTTGCTGAGATCAAGTTCCCTTCTCCTTTGGCCTTATAATTAAATGCATTAATTTATTAAGCAAGCTAGCAAATAGCCACAGTGATCTTTGGGCTCAGAATTAGGCTGCAATGGTCCTTGGGTGACCTCAGGTCACTTTCTAGGCTTCTATTCTCTTTGATCTTTTCCTGAAGTATCTACTGAAATCTCAGGCTCACCTTGATGGAACTCTGAGAAGAAGATCACTGGGTGGAAGTCTAAATTCCTCCCTGGATGATTGATGATGGAGACTGAAGCTCTATATCCAGACAAAGCAGCAGGAAAGGGGCAAGCCCTGGTCTCCAAGGAAGATTTAAGAGTCTAAACAACTGTGTTTGGTGCAGACTAAGGTTGCACATGCCCAGGGACTGCTGCTCCCTTTATCTGCTCATTAAGAATGTTTCCTTTTTGTTACTCTAAATTCTAAGGACATGATTTCCCTCTGGGACACTGCTCTGACAAAAAGGAAAGTTTCCAGCTGATTTCCTGCTCCTCGGAGACTATGTAGATAAGCCAGGTAATTCAGGTCTTGTTACTCCTCCTACATTAACACTCCTGTCTTCAAGAACTTCTAGCACTTCATCACAATACTGATTTAGAATTTTCTCAAAAGTCTAATACTGAGGAATTTGCCTTAACTAACACTTTGGATCTTCAAAGCATTGACTTGTGGGGTCAAGTCAGTATCTCAAGACAATAATTATTCTCCTCCTTAGAAAAGAGAGTAACATTGTGTCTTTAAATAAAAAACAACAAACTGGGGCACCAAATTCATTGGCTTCAGGATAATATTTTAAAAAACAATTAAGAATTTCAAACTTATGCTACAAGTTCACATATATCATTAGTTCTTTATTATAAAATACTTAGTGGTTACAGGAGGAGGTACATTTAGATTTTAAGCACCGTAACCTAGTTTAGCATAACAAAGAGATTCAACTTATTTTTTTATGAAATTTCAATCTATGAAGTAATACTTTGATAAACTCTATTTTCCATTGTAGAAATGTATCTTCAGATCAGATCAGATCAGTCACTCAGTCGTGTCTGACTCTTTGCCACCCCATGAATCCCAGGACGCCAGGCCTCCCTGTCCATCACCAACTCCCGGAGTTCAGTCAGACTCACGCCCATCGAGGCAGTGATGCCATCCAGCCATCTCATCTTCTGTCGTCCCCTTCTCCTCCTGCCCCCAATCCCTCCCAGCATCAGAGTCTTTTCCAATGAGTCAACTCTTCGCATGAGGTGGCCAAAGTACTGGAGTTTCAGCTTTAGCATCATTCCTTCCAAAGAAATCCCAGGGCTGATCTCCTTCAGAATGGACTGGTTGGATCTCCTTGCAGTCCAAGGGACTCTCAAGAGTCTTCTCCAACACCACAGTTCAAATATATCTTGAGGGATTTAATAATCTGTCCAGTGTAAACCAAGTAAGGAGTGGAGTTTTGAGTGAAAATGCCATCAGGATGCTTCTAACTCTTAAACTCTGGGGCACTGGTCATCAACCAGAAATGATTTGTCCTCTGGGGATATTGGCAATGTTTGAATTGTTTTTCAGCAGCTCAGTCATATCTGACTCTCTGCAACCCCATGGACTGCAGCATGCCAGGCTTCCCTGCCCTTCACTATCTCCTGGAGCTTGCTCAAACTCATGTCCATTGAGTCAATGATGCCACCCAACCATCTCATCCTCTGTCATCCCCTTCTCCTCTTGCCCTCAATCTTTCACAACATCAGGATCTTTTTCAATGAATCAGTTCTTCGCATCAGGTGGCCACAATATTGGAGCTTCAGCACCAGTCCTTCCAGTGAATATTCAGGGTTGATTTCCTTTAGGGTTGACTGGTTTGATCTCCAGTGGCTCTAAAATAACTGTAGAAAACAGATAGAAAAGTATTAAACTAATTTATATAAATACAAAATGTTTGTCATTAAGTGACCTTGATATAAGTGATTAATTCACGATTATGTTGCCAAAGCCTTGGGAATAAATGAATATAGCAAGAGCCTTCTAAAAGAGGATATAACAGTATCTAAAAGTTATAATTTTATCTTATATAAATATATATGGATTTAAAGATGTTTTGGAAGATAATCTTCAATCAAGTGTAAAAGAGAATGCCTTGCAGCTGATGGACAAAGGTGACACAAGTTTCAGAAACAGATCTATTCATAAAAGTACAAAAGAAAGAAAGAAGAGTAAGCGAGATTTGAAATCTAGTTGTACGTAGGCATAAAGGGTGATATATTAGAACAAAGCATGCAGAAGAACCTCCACTTTGTATTTTCTTTGAAGTACAGACTTTCAAGTGAATACAATAAAGTGAGAGCTCTATTCTTTCTGTCAAAAAAGGGGAAACACATTATGAATGACTAGATAGAATTAACCACACAAAATGTATTTATATGTATATAAATGAACACATGGAAAACAGCTAGCTGGTGAAAAAAAAAATCTCCCATTTGTTTGAATAAGTACAAACAAAAAGGGAATAGAAACACTGAGCCCTCAAAAAGTAAAGGACTCCCACAGATAATTATGAGACAGATGGTATATGTCTAACAAACCTGAAGACACATTCAGCTTCATAAGTGAATTGCAAAGTAAAACTTGTTAACACATCTCTTTTCACATATAATTTTATTTCATGTGAATACACATTCTGAGATGATACCATGAGAGGTATATCTCATAAATTTCTTTTCAAGAAAATATTTTCAAGCATTCTTTGCTCTGGATTTTTTTCATTAGTATAAAAAGTCAAATAAGCTCCATTTTAAAAAGAAGTGTCTTCATTTCATTGTATATCTATCTTCAGCTAATGCCCTGTTCCTCTACTTCAGTTAATTCCATCTGATCCAGGATCAGATGGTAGTTCTACGTTTAATTTTTCTCAGGAACTTCATACCATTTCATGTAGTGGCTGTGACAATTTACATCCTCATCAATAGTGCACAAGGGTTCACTTTTCCACACGTCTTCAGCAACATTATTTATCTCATCTTTTCTGTAATAGCAACTCTGAATGATGTAAGACGATATTTCTTTGTGATTTAGATGCTAACTTCCCTAATGTTTAGCCATGTTGAACATCTTTTCATGTACTTGTTGGCTGTTTGTATGTCTTTTGTAAAGAATAAATTTCTATCAAGTCCTTTGCCTATTTTATAATTGGATTATTTGAGTTTTGCTATTGAGTTGCAGGAGTTCCTTATATATTTAGAACATATTTAGATATAAGGTTTAAAATATTTGCTTTCATTCCATCAGTTTCCTCCAACACTTTGGCCACCTGATGAGAAGAGCTGACTCATCAGAAAAGACCCTGATGCTGGGAAAGATTGAAGGAAAGGGGAGAAGGGGATGACAGAGAACGAGATGGTTGGATGGTACCACCAGTTCAGTGGACATGAGTTTGAGCAAGCTCTGGGAGATGGTGAAGGACAGGGAAGCCTGGCGTGCTACAGTCCATGGGGTCGCAAAGAGTCAGACGCGACTGAGCGAGTGAACAACAGCAACAATCAGTTGCCTCCTCATTTTGTTGACTACTTTACTGCAAAGAAGATTTTTAGTTTAGTATTTTCCCATTTTTAAATTCTTATTTTGGTTCCTTGTATTTTTGGTGTCATGTCCAAAGAAATCATTGACAATACCAATGTCAGAGAGGTGTTCCTTGTAGTTTATTCTAGGAATTTTAAAATTTTAGTTTTTATGTTTAAGTTTTTAATCCATTTCAAGTTAAATTTTTATTTGTGCAGGTTAGGGATCCATTTTGTTCTCTTTATTATCCAGTTTTACCAGCACATTTTATGAAGACACTGTTCTTTCTTAATTGAATTTTCTGGACTCTGTTAAATAATAGTAGAAGGGCTATAAAAGGGTTTATTTTCAGGCTCTCAATTCCATTCAGTTATGGACATTTTTATGCTAGTAGTATACAGGTTTAATTACTATAGTTTTATAATGAAATTTGAAATTTGGAAGTATGATGCCTCCAACTTTCTTCTTTTTCGAGATTGTTTTGACTATTTGGGATCTTTTATGATTCCATAAAAGCTTTAGGATTTTAAAATATATTTATTCAGATAATGACATTAGAATTTTGTTAGTGATTTCATAGAAACTGTAGATGGATTTGAGAAGTAAGATCAGATCAGATCAGATTAGTCACTCAGTTGTGTCTGACTCTTTGTGACCCCATGAATCGCAGCACGCCAGGCCTCCCTGTCCATCACCAAGTCCCAGAGTTCACTCAGACTTGCGTCCATCGAGTCAGTGATGCCATTCAGCCATCTCATCCTCTGTCGTCCCCTTCTCCTCCTGCCCCCAATCCCTCCCAGCATCAGAGTCTTTTCCAATGAGTCAACTCTTCGCATGAGGTGGCCAAAGTACTGGAGTTTCAGCTTTAGCATCATTCCTTCCAAAGAAATCCCAGGGCTGATCTCCTTCAGAATGGACTGGTTGGATCTCCTTGCAGTCCAAGGGACTCTCAAGAGTCTTCTCCAACACCACAGTTCAAAAGCATGAATTCTTCAGCGCTCAGTCTTCTTCAAAGTCCAACTTTCACATCCATACATGATCACAGGAAAAACCATAGCCTTGACTAGACGAACCTTTGTTGGCAAAGTAATGTCTCTGTTTTTGAATATGCTATCTAGATTGGTCATAACTTTCCTTCCAAGGAGTAAGTGTCTTTTAATTTCATGGCTGCAGTCACGATCTGCAGTGATTTTGGAGCCAAGAAAAGTAAAGTCTGACACTTTTTCCACTATTTCCCCATCTATTTGCCATGAAGTGATGGGACCGGATGCCATGATCTTTGTTTTCTGAATGTTGAGCTTTAAGCCAACTTTTTCACTCTCCTCTTTCACTTTCATCAAGAGGCTTTTGAGTTCCTCTTCACTTTCTAACATAAGGGTGGTGTCATCTGCATATCTGAGGTTATTGATATTTCTCCCAGCAATCTTGATTCCAGCTTGTGTTTCTTCCAGTCCAGCGTTTTTCATGATGTACTCTGCATATAAGTTAAGTAAGCAGGGTGACAATATACAGCCTTGACGTACTCCTTGTCCTATTTGGAACCAGTCTGTTGTTCCATGTCCAGTTCTAACTCTTGCTTCCTGACCTGCATAAAAATTTCTCAAGAGGTAGATCAGGTGTTCTGATATTCCCATATCTTTTAGAATTTTCCACAGTTTATTGTGATCCACACAGTCAAAGGCTTTGGCATAGTCAATAAAGCAGAAATAGATGTTTTTCTGGAACTCTCTTGCTTTTTCCATGATCCAGCGGATGTTGGCAATTTGATCTCTGGTTCCTCTGCCTTTTCTAAAACCAGCTTGAACATCAGGAAGTCCACGGTTCACATATTGCTGAAGCCTGGCTTGCAGAATTTTGAGCATTACTTTACTAGTGTGTGAGATGAGTGCAATTGTGTGGTAGTTTGAGCATTCTTTGACATTGCCTTTCTTTGGGATTGGAATGAAAACTGACCTTTTTCCAGTAGTGTGGCCACTGCTCAGTTTTCCTAATTTGCTGGCATATTGAGTGCAGCCCTTTCACAGCATCATCTTTCAGGATTTGGAATAGTTCAACTGGAATTCTATCACCTCCACTAGCTTTGTTCGTAGTGATGCTTTCTAAGGCCCACTTGACTTCACATTTCAGGATGTCTGGCTCTAGGTCAGTGATCACACCATCATGATTATCTGGGTCATGAAGATTTTTTTTGTACAGTTCTTCTGTGTATTCTTGCCATCTCTTCTTAATATCTTCTGCTTCTGTTAGGTCCATACCATTTCTGTCCTTTATCGAGCCCATCTTTGCATGAAATGTTCCTTTGGTATCTCTGATTTTCTTGAAGAGATCTCTAGTCTTTCCCATTCTGTTGTTTTCCTCTATTTCTTTGCATTGATCGCTGAGGAAGGCTTTCTTATCTCTTCTTGCTATTCTTTGGAACTCTGCATTCAGATCCTTATATCTTTCCTTTTCTCCTTTGCTTTTCACTTCTCTTCTTTTCACAGCTATTTGTAAGGTCTCCCCAGACAGCCATTTTGCTTTTTTGCATTTCTTTTCCACGGGGATGGTCTTGATCCCTGTCTCCTGTACAATGTCATGAACCTCCATCCATAGTTCATCAGGCACTCTATCTATCAGATCTAGGCCCTTAAATCTATTTCTCACTTCCACTGTATAATCATAAGGGATTTGATTTAGGTCATACCTGAATGGTCTAGAGGTTTTCCCTACTTTCTTCAATTTCAGTCTGAATTTGGCAATAAGGAGTTCATGGTCTGAGCCACAGTCAGCTCCTGGTCTTGTTTTTGCTGACTGTATAGAGCTTCTCCATCTTTGGCTGCAAAGAATATGATTAATCTGATTTCGGTATTGACCATCTGGTGATGTCCACGTGTAGAGTCTTCTCTTGTGTTGTTGGAAGAGGGTGTTTGTTATGACCAGTGCATTTTCTTGGCAAAACTCTATTAGTCTTTGCCCTGCTTCATTCTGTATTCCAAGGCCAAATTTGCCTGTTACTCCAGATGTTTCTTGACTTTCTACTTTTTCATTCCAGTCCCTATAATGAAAAGGAAATCTTTTTGGGGTGCTAGTTCTAAAAGGTCTTGTAGGTCTTCATAGAACCGTTCAACTTCAGCTTCTTCAGCTTTACTGGTTGGGGCATAGACTTGGATTACTGTGATATTGAATGGTTTGCCTTGGAAATGAACAGAGATCATTCTGTCATTTTTGAGATTGCATCTAAGTACTGCATTTCGGACTCTTTTGTTGACCATGATGGCTACTCCATTTCTTCTAAGGGATTCCTGCCCGCAGTAGTAGATATAATGGTCATCTGAGTTAAATTCACCCATTGCAGTCCATTTTAGTTCGCTGATTCCTAGAATGTCGACATTCACTCTTGCCATCTCTTGTTTGACCACTTCCAATTTGCCTTGATTCATGGGCCTGACATTCCAGGTTCCTATGCAATATTGCTCTTTATAGCATCGGATCTTTCTTCTATCACCAGTCACATCCACAGCTGAGTATTGTTTTTGCTTTGGCTCCATCCCTTCATTCTCTCTGGAGTTATTTCTCCACTGATCTCCAGTAGCATATTGGGCACCTACTGACCTGGGGAGTTTCTCTTTCAGTATCCTATCATTTTGCCTTTTCATACTGTTCATGGGGTTCTCAAGGCAAGAATACTAAAGTGGTTTGTCATTCCCTTCTCCAGTGGACCACATTCTGTCAGATCTCTCCACCATAGAGAAGTAAGGACAGTATAAAAATACTAAATCTTTGGATGCACAAATAAAAAAAATTTCAATTTATTTGTGTCTTGGTTCAATTCCTTTCATCAGTATTTCATTGTTTTGTGTGTCTTTCACTTCCTTGGTTAAGTTTACTCTTAGGCATTTGTTATTTTGATGCTATTATAATGTTGTTTTAATTTTTTTTGATGGCTTACTGTTGGTGTATAAAGCAAAATTTTTGTATGTTGATCTTATATTAATGTATGTTGATTTGGTATACTGAAACTTTGCTATTTTGTCCATTGTTTCTAACAACTTTTGGTGAAGTCTTTAGGGATTTATATTCAAACAGGGACAATTTTCTTCCTTTTGATTTTAGATGATTTTTGTTTCTTTTTCTTATGTAACTGATTTAGGTAAAACTTTTAGTGCTATGTTGAATTGCAATCCTGAGAGTGACACACTTGTCTTGTCCCTTATCGTAGAGAGAAAACTTAGAAACTGTCACTGCTGAGTATGATAGCTGTGACTTGTCACATATTATTTTGAGGAATGATCCATCTATTCTAAATTTGTTGAGACTGTGTATCATAAAAGGAAGTTGAATACAAAGTTGAATTCGTATTTACTTTATCTTTAGTTCTATCAGTGTGGTGTGTGTATCATGTTTATTTCTTCGCACATAGGGAACCACCCTTATATTCTAGAAATGAATCTCACTTGATCACGATGTATATTTCTCTCTTATTGATAGTTTATACTTCTATGTTAATTAGGAATATCAATTTGTCATTTTCTTTTCTTGTAGGGTCTTTTCTGGTTTTGGTAGCAAGGTAATAGTGTCCTCGGAAAATGAATTTGAGAGTGTTCCCACCTCTTAAATCATTTGGTGGAGTTTGAGAAAAATTGTTAGCTCTTTAAATTTTGGTAGGATTCACAGTAAAATCATCAGTTCTTTGCTTTTGTCTGCTTTTTGTTGCTGCTGTTTTTGGGCAGGTCATGGTTACTGATTTATTTGCCTTATGCTTTATTTGTTGGTTCAGACTTTCTATTTCTTCACAGTTTTGTTTTGGCAGTCAAAGCCCTTCAGCATTCAGCCTGTCAAGGGTATTCTGACAGTATACACAGAGGGAGGTGTTCAAGGCAAGGAGTAGAGTGTACTGAGAGAGAAAAGTCTCCACGGTTCAAAGGAGAAATAATATTAGCAAATACAAAATTTATAAAATGTCACATGGTGACAGGTGAAATGAAGAAAAAGAAAAGGGGTCAGAGAGGTAAGTGGCTGTGGTGGTATTCTTTACTGAGTGTTTAGGCATGTTGGCAAACAAGGTAACCTTTTCAGAGACTTCAAGGAAGAGAGGTGAGGAGCTGAAGACAGGGCCTGCCTGGAAGGTGGAATGGCCAGTGCAAAGACCGAAAGATGCCATTTGTTTCAGGTATTCAGTCTCCAAAAGAAGCCAGTCTCCCAAAGGGAATATGCAAGAGGGAGGGTGATGGGAGATGGGGCCAGAGGATGTTAGGGAATGAAGTGACCTTCCTCTGCTCCTGAACTTCAAGGCATGAGGAGTCCCTAATCCACATGTTGTTCCTTGTACTTCATTAATTTTGTTTCCAAGAATCCTGAACATAGAAATAGATCCCCCTTTTGTTTCCCTGTTCAGTTAACATTCTGTCATCTATATTTCCAGGGGAAAATTTTGATGTCTATGAGCTCAGGTCCTCCTGTTCTAGGACACTCATGCCCCACAGCACACACACACACACACACACACACTCACACACTCGTGCACCCATGCAACACAGCACTGTGATCTCTTGTGGCCATGGGGGAGTCAAGAGTCTTTTCACCTCCAACCACATCATTTAGGAATGGAATGATGCAAGGCAAGACTGTGAACATCAGATTGTCTCTACCCTAATGTATGTACAAATAGTACCCAGATTCTAGTTGTTAAGCTTTCTATAGACATGTAAACATGGTCTTCAACATTAATATGATCATTTTGTGCCATGTATGTCTTTATAAACATGAGAAAGCAGTTCTAAGAAACATAGGTATAGTAAGCAAATAAATATGAGCAATAAAGATGATCTAATAGCTTAGACCCTGATTGATTGTTATGAGGGGAAAGTTCTGTGGTTCTGGCAGCATTTCAAACCCAGCTATATCCCTTGATGTCCAAAATACCTAACAAAGCAGCAAAATAATTCATCCAAAAAAGAGAAGAGTGACGTCTTCATGGTGTCAAGACACCTTAGTGATTGACTATCCTCTTAGAAAAATGAGCAAAGGGAATAATAATAAACACAATTCAGAAGAGAAAATTCATGAAGTACAAGAAAAGGGTTGAGTTTTAAGGATGAAATGGTAAAAACCTTTTTATTTTACTCTTTTAACTTTTATTTCATATTAAATATAGTTGATTAACTGGCTTCCCAGGTGACTCAGTGGTAAAGACGAGCCTGCAATGCAGAAGATGCGGGATTGATTCCTGAGTTGAGATCGCCTGGAGAAGGAAATGGCAACCCATTCCAGTATTCTTGCCTGGAGAATCCCATTGATAAAGGAGCCTGGCAGGCTATAGTTCATGGGGTCAGAAAAGATTCTGACATGACTTATCGACTAAACAATAGCAACAACATAGTTGATTAGCAATGTGTGTTCATTTCAGGTGTACAGCAAAGTAATCTAGTTATACATATTCATGTATCTATTCTGTTTCAAGAGTTTTTCCTGTTTAGGTTATGGGCTCCCTAGTAGCTCAGCTGGTAAAGAATCCGCCTGAATGGAGGAGATTTTATTCCTGGGACAGGAGATTTGCTGGAGAAAGAATAGGCTTCCCATTCCAGTATTCTTGGGCTTCCATGCTGTCTAATCTAGTAAAGAATCTGGTTGCAGTGCAGGAGACCTGGGTTCGATCCCTTGGTTGGGAAGATCCTCTGGAGAAAGGAATGGCTACCCACTCCAATATTCTGGCCAGGAGCATTACATGGACTGCATAGTCCATGGGGTCACAAAGAGTAGAACACAAATGAGAGATTTCACTTCCCTTCATAGAATATTGAACAGAGTTCCCTAACACAGGGGATTTTTATTTTATTTTATTTTTAAATTTATTTTTATTTTAATTGGAGGCTAAGAACTTTACAATACTGTGGTGGTTTTTCCCACATATGAATCAGCCATAGGTGTACATGTGTTCCCCATTCAGACCCTCCCTCCCACCTCCCTCCCCATCCCATTTCTCAGGATCATCCCAGTGCACCAGCCCTGAGCACCTTGTCTCATGCATTGAACCTGGACTGGTGATCTATTTTACGTCTGATAATATACATGTTTAAGTGCTATTCTCTCAAATCATCTCACCCTTGCCTTCTCCCACAGAGTCCAACAGTCTGTTCTTTACATCTGTGTCTCTTTTACTGTCTCACATATAGGGTCATCATTACCATCTTTCTATATTCCATATATATGCATTAATATATTGTATTGGTGTTTTTCTTTCTGACTTACTTCACTCTGTATAATAGGCTCCAGTTTCATCCACCTCATTAGAATGGATTCAAATGCATTCTTTTTAATAGCTGAGTAATATTCAATTGTGTATATGTACTATAACTTTCTTATCCATTCATCTGCCGATGGACATGTAGGTTGCTTCCATGTCAGGGCTATTGTAAACGGTGCTACAGTGAACATTGGGGTACATGTGACTCTTTCAATTCTGATTTCCTCAGTGTGTAGTCCCAGCAGTGGGATTGCTGGGTCATATGGCAGTTCTATTTCCAGTTATTTAAGGAATCTCCACAATGTTCTCCATAGTGGCTGTACTAGTTTGCATTCCCACCAACAGTGTAAGTGGGTTCTTTTTTTCCTCCAACCTCTCCAGCATTTATTGTTTGTAGACTTTTGGATAGCAACCATTCTGACTGGTGTGAAATGGTACTCATTGTGGTTTTGATTTGCATTTCTCTGATAATGAGTGGTGTTGAGCATCTTTTCTTTTTTTTTTTAATTTTTATTTTATGTTTAAACTTTACATAATTGTATTAGTTTTGCCAAATATCAAAATGAATCCACCACAGGTATATATGTGTTCCCCACCCTGAACCCTCCTCCCTCCTCCCTACCCATACCATCCCTCTGGGTCGTCCCAGTGCACTAGCCCCAAGCATCCAGTATCGTGCATCGAACCTGGACTGGCAACTCGTTTCATACATGACATTTTACATGTTTCAATGCCATTCTCCCAAATCACTGTTCTATACACCAGTGTCTCTTTTGCTGTCTCGTACACAGGGTTATTGTTACCATCTTTCTAAATTCCATATATATGCGTTAGTATACTGTATTGGTGTTTTTCTTTCTGGCTTATTTCACTCTGTATAATAGGCTCCAGTTTCATCCACCTCATTAGAACTGATTCAAATGTATTCTTTTTAATGGCTGAGTAATACTCCATTGTGTATATGTACCACTGCTTTCTTATCCATTCATCTGCTGATGGACATCTAGGTTGCTTCCATGTCCTGGCTATTATAAACAGTGCTGCGATGAACATTGGGGTACACGTGTCTCTTTCCCTTCTGGTTTCCTCAGTGTGTATGCCCAGCAGTGGGATTGCTGGATCATAAGGCAGTTCTATTTCCAGTTTTTTAAGGAATCTCCACACTGTTATCCATAGTGGCTGTACTAGTTTGCATTCCCACCAACAGTGTAAGAGGGTTCCCTTTTCTCCACACCCTCTCCAGCATTTATTACTTGTAGACTTTTGGATCGCAGCCATTCTGACTGGCGTGAAATGGTACCTCATAGTGGTTTTGATTTGCATTTCTCTGATAATGAGTGATGTTGAGCATCTTTTCATGTGTTTGTTAGCCATCTGTATGTCTTCTTTGGAGAAATGTCTATTTAGTTCTTTGGCCCATTTTTTGATTGGGTCATTTATTTTTCTGGAGTTGAGCTGTAGGAGTTGCTTGTATATTTTTGAGATTAGTTGTTTGTCAGTTGCTTCATTTGCTATTATCTTCTCCCATTCTGAAGGCTGTCTTTTCACCTTGCTAATAGTTTCCTTTGATGTACAGAAGCTTTTAAGGTTTATTAGGTCCCATTTGTTTATTTTTGCTTTTATTTCCAATATTCTGGGAGGTGGGTCATAGAGGATCCTGCTGTGATGTATGTCAGAGAGTGTTTTGCCTATGTTCTCCTCTAGGAGTTTTATAGTTTCTGGTCTTACGTTGAGATCTTTAATCCATTTTGAGTTTATTTTTGTGTATGGTGTTAGAAAGTGTTCTAGTTTCATCCTTTTACAAGTGGTTGACCAGTTTTCCCAGCACCACTTGTTAAAGAGATTATCTTTAATCCATTGTATATTCTTGCATCCTTTGTCAAAGATAAGGTGTCCATATGTGCGTGGATTTATCTCTGGGCTTTCTATTTTGTTCCATTGATCTATATTTCTGTCTTTGTGCAAGTACCATACTGTCTTGATAACTGTGGCTTTGTAGTAGAGCCTGAAGTCAGGTAGGTTGATTTCTCCAGTTCCATTCTTCTTTCTCAAGATCGCTTTGGCTATTTGAGGTTTTTTGTATTTCCATACAAATTGTGAGATTATTTGTTCTAGCTCTGTGAAGAATACCGTTGGTAGCTTGATAGGGATTGCATTGAATCTATAAATTGCTTTGTGTAGTATACTCATTTTCACTATATTAATTCTTCCAATCCATGAACATGGTATATTTCTCCATCTGTTAGTGTCCTCTTTGATTTCTTTCACCAGTGTTTTATAGTTTTCTATATATAGGTCTTTAGTTTCTTTAGGTAGATATATTCCTAAGTATTTTATTCTTTCCGTTGCAATGGTGAATGGAATTGTTTCCTTAATTTCTCTTTCTATTTTCTCATTATTAGCGTATAGGGATGCAAGGGATTTCTGGGTGTTGATTTTATATCCTGCAACTTTACTATAGTCATTGATTAGTTCTAGTAATTTTCTGGTGGAGTCTTTAGGGTTTTCTATGTAGAGGATCATGTCATCTGCAAAGAGTGAGAGTTTTACTTCTTCTTTTCCAATTTGGATTCCTTTTATTTCTTTTTTTGCTGTGGCCAAAACTTCCAAAACTATGTTGAATAGTAGTGGTGAACATGGGCACCCTTGTCTTGTTCCTGACTTTAGAGGAAATGCTTTCAATTTTTCACCATTGAGGATAATGTTTGCTGTGGGTTTGTCATATATAGCTTTTATTAGGTTGAGGTATGTTCCTTCTATTCCTGCTTTCTGGAGAGTTTTTATCATAAATGGATGTTGAATTTTGTCAAAGGCTTTCTCTGCATCTATTGAGATAATCATATGGTTTTTATTTTTCAACTTGTTAATGTGGTGTATTACATTGATTGATTTGCGGATATTGAAGAATCCTTGCATCCCTGGGATAAAGCCCACTTGGTCATGGTGTATGATCTTTTTAATGTGTTGTTGGATTCTGATTGCTAGAATTTTGTTAAGGATTTTTGCATCTATGTTCATCAGTGATATTGGCCTGTAGTTTTCTTTTTTTGTGGGATCTTTGTCAGGTTTTGGTATTAGGGTGATGGTGGCCTCATAGAATGAGTTTGGAAGTTTACCTTCCTCTGCAATTTTCTGGAAGAGTTTGAGCAGGATAGGTGTTAGCTCTTCTCTAAATTTTTGGTAGAAATCAGCTGTGAAGCCGTCTGGACCTGGGCTTTTGTTTGAGCATCTTTTCATGTGTTTGTTAGCCATCTGTATATTTTCTTTGGAGAAATGTGTGTTTAGTTCTTTGGCCCATTCTTTGATTGGGTCTCTTATTTTTCTGGAATTGAGCTGCAGGAGCTGCTTGTGTTTTTGAGATTAATCCTTTGTCTGTTGCTTCATTTGCTGTTATTTTCTCCCATTCTGAAGGCTGTCTTTTCACCTTGTTTATAGTTTCCTTTGTTGTGCAAAAGCTTTTAAGTTTAATTAGGTCCCATTTGTTTATTTTTGCTTTTATTTCCATTAGTCTAGGAGGTGGGTCATAGAGGATCCTCCTGTGATTTATGTTACAGATAGTGTTTTGCCTGTGTTTTCCTCTAGGAGTTGTATGGTTTCCAGTCTTACATTTAGATCTTTAATCCATTTTAAGTTTATTTTTTTGTATGGTGTTAGAAAGTGTTCTGCTGCTGCTGCTGCTAAGTCACTTCAGTCGTGTCCGACTCTGTGTGACCCACAGACGGCAGGCCACCAGGCTCCTCTGTCCATGGGATTTTCCAGGCAAGAGTCTGGAATGGGGTGCCATTGCCTTCACCAAGAAAGTGTTCTAGTTTCATTCATTCACAAGTGGTTGACCAGTTTTCCCAGCACCACTTGTTAAAGAGATTGTCTTTTCTCCATTGTATATTCTTGCCTCCTTTGTCAAAGATAAGGTGTCCATAGCTGCGTGGATTTATCTCTGGGCTCTCTATTTTGTTCCACTGATCTATGTTTCTGTCTTTGTGCCAGTACCACACTGCCTTGATGACTGTTGCTATGTAGTATAGCCTGAAGTCAGGCAGGTTGATTCCTCCAGTTCCATTCTTCTTTCTCAATATTGCTTTGGCTATTGGAGGTTTTTTGCATTTACATACAAATTGTGAAATTATTTGTTCTAGCACTGTGAAGAATATCGTTGGTAGCTTGATAGGGATTGCATTGAATCTATAGATTGCTTTGGGTAGTATACCAATTTTCACTATATTGATATTTCCAATCCATGAACATGGTGTATTTCTCCGTCTATTTGTGTCATCTTTGATTTCTTTTTCAGTGTTTTATAGTTTTCTATATATAGGTCTTTTGTTTCTTTAGGTAGATTTGTTCCTAAGTATTTTATTCTTTTCGTTGCAATGGTAAGTGGAAATGATTCCTTAATTTCTCTTTCTGTTTTTTCATTGTTAGTGTACAGGAATGCAAGGGATTTCTGCATGTTAATTTTATATCCTGCAACTTTATTGTATTCATTAATTAGCTTTAGTAATTTTCTGTTGGAGTCCTTAGGGTTTTTTATGTAGAAGATCATGCCATCTGCAAAGCATGAGAGTTTTACTTCTTCTTTTCCAATCTGAATTCCTTTTATTTCTTCTTGTGCTCTGATTGCTGTGGCCAAAACTTCTGAAACAATGTTGAATAGTAGTGGTGAGAGTGGGCATCCTTATCTTGTTCCTGACTTTAGTGGAAATGCTTTCAATTTTTCACCATTGAGGATAATGTTTGCTGTGCATTTATCATATATGGCTTTTATTATGTTGAGGTTTGCTCCTTCTATGCCTGCTTTCTGGAGGTTTTTTTTTTTTTTATCATAAATGGATGTTGAATTTTGTCAAAGACTTTCTCTGCATCTATTGAGATAATTGTATGGCTTTTATCTTTCAATTTGTTAATGTGGTGTATCACATTGATTGATTTGCAAATATTGAAGAATCCTTGCATCCATGTGATAAAGCCCACTTGGTCATGATGTATGATCTTTTTAATATGTTGTTGGAATCTGTTTGATAGAATTTTGTTAAGGATTTTTTGCATTTATGTTCATCCGTGATATTGGCCTGAAGTTTTCTTTTTTAGTGGCATATTTGTCAGGTTTTGGTATTAGGGTGATGGTGGCCTCATAGAATAAGTTTGGAAGTTTACCTTCCTCTGCAATTTTCTGGACGAGTTTGAGTCGGATAGGTTTTAGCTCTTTTCGAAATTTTTGGTAGAATTCAGATGTGAAGCCATCTGGTCCTGGGCTTTTATTTGTGGAAGATTTCTGATCATGGTTTCGATTTCTGTGCTTGTGATGGGTCTGTTAAGATTTTCTATTTCTTCCTGGTTCAGTTTTGGAAAGTTTTACTATTCTAAGAATTTGTCCATTTCTTCCAAGTTGTCCAGTTTATTGGCATATAGTTGCTGATAGTAGTCTCTTATGATCCTTTGTGTTTCTGTGTTATCTGTTGTGATTTCTCCATTTTCATTTCTAATTTTATTGATTTGATTCATCTCACTTTGTTTCTTGATGAGTCTGGCTAATGGTTTGTCTATTTTATTTATCTTCTCAAAGAACCAGCTTTTAGCTTTTTTGATTTTTGCTATGGTCTCTTTTGCTTCTTTTGCATTTATTTCTGCCTTAATTTTTATGATTTCTTTCCTTCTCCTAATCCTGGGGTTTTTCATTTCTTCCTTTTCTAGGTGCTTTTGGTGTAGAGTTAAGTTATTTATTTGATTTCTCTCCTATTTCTTGAGGTAGGCTTCTATTGTTATGAACATTCCCCTTCAGTTCAGTTCAGGTCAGTCGTTCAGTCGTGTCCAACTCTTTGAGACCCCAGGAACTGAAGCACGCCAGGCCCCACTGTCCATCATCAACTCCTGGAGTCCACCCAAACCCATGTCCACTGAGTCAGTGATGCCATCCAACCATCTCATCCTCTATCGTCCCATTCTCCTCTTGGCCTAAATCTTTCCCATCATCAGGGTCTTTTCCAATGAGTCAGCTCTTTGCATCACATGGCCAAAGTATTGGAGTTTCAGCTTCAACATCAGTCCTTCCAATGAACACCTAGGACTGATCTCCTTTAGGATGGACCGGTTGGATCTCCTTGCAGTCCAAGGGACTCTCAAGAGTCTTCTCCAACACCACAGTTCAAAAGCATCAATTCTTCGGGGGTCAGATTTCTTTATAGTCCAACTCTCACATCCATACATGACCACTGGAAAAACCATAGCCTTGACTAGATGGACCTTTGTTGGTAAAGTAATATCTCTGCATTTTAATATGCTGTCTAGATTGGTTATAACTTTCCTTCCAAGGAGTAAGCGTCTTCTAATTTCATGGCTGCAATCACCATCTGCAGTGATTTTGGAGCCCCCCAAAATAAAGTCAGCCACTGTTTCCACTGTTTCCCCATCTATTTGCCATGAAGTGATGGGACCAGATGCCATGATCTTCATTTTCTGAATGTTGAGCTTTAAGCCAACTTTTTCACTTTCCTCTTTTACTTTCATCAAGAGGCTCTTTAGTTCTTTTTCACTTTGTGCCATAAGGGTGGTGTCATCTGCATATCTGAGGTTATTGATATTTCTGCCGGCAATCTTGATTCCAGCTTGTGTTTCTTCCAGCCCAGCGTTTCTCATGATTTACTCTGCATATAAGTTAAATAAGCAGGGTGACAATATACAGCCTTGACTTACCCCTTTTCTTATTTGGAACCAGTCTGTTGTTCCATGTCCGGTTCTAACTCTTGCTTCCTGACCTGCATATAGGTTTCTCAAGAGGCAGGTCAGATGGTCTGATATTCCCATCTCTTGAAGCATTTTCCACAGTTTTTGTGATCCACACAGTCAAAGGTTTTGGAATAGTCAATAAAGCAGAAATAGATGTTTTTCTGGAACTCCTTTCCTTTTTCGATGATCCAGTGGATGTTGGCAATTTGACCTCTGGTTCCTCTGCCTTTTCTAAAACCAGCTTGAACATCTGGAATTTCATGATTCACGTACTGCTGTAGCCTGGCTTTCAGAATTTCTAGCATTACTTTACTAGCATGGGAGATGAGTGCAATTGTGCGGTAGTTTGAGCATTCTTTGGCATTGCCTTTCTTTGGGATTGGAATGAAAACTGAAGTTTTCCAGTCCTGTGGCCACTGCTGAGTTTTCCAAATTTGCTGACATATTGAGTGCAGCCCTTTCACAGCATCATTTTTCAGGATTTGGAATAGCTCAACTGGAATTCCATCACCTGCACTAGCTTTGTTCATAGTGACACTTTCTAAGGCCCACTTGACTTCACATTCCAGGATGTCTGGCTCTAGGTTAATGATCACACCATCATGATTATCTGGATTGTGAAGATCTTTTTTGTACAGTTCTTCTGTGTATTCTTGCCACCTCTTCTTAATATCTTCTGCTTTTTTTAGGTCCATACCATTTCTGTCCTTTATCGAGCCCATCTTTGCATGAAATGTTCCCTTGGTATCTCTAATTTTCTTGAAGAAACCTCTAGTATTTCCCATTCTGTTGTTGTCCTCTATTTCTTTACATTGATTGCTGAAGAAGGCTTATTCTCTCCTTGCTATTCTTTGGAACTCTGCATTCAGATCCTTATATCTTTCCTTTTCTCCTTTGCTTTTTGCTTCTGTTCTTTTCACAGCTATTTTTAAGGCCTCCTCAGACAGCCATTTTTCTTTTTTGCATTTCTTTTCCATGGGGATGGTCTTGATCCCTGTCTCCTGTACAATGTCACGAACCTCACTCCATAGTTCATCAGGCACTCTATCTATCAGATCTAGGCCCTTGAATCTATTTCTCACTTCCACTGTATAATCATAAGGAATTTGATTTAGGTCATACCTGAATGGTCTAGTGGTTTTCCCTACGTTCTTCAATTTCAGTCTGAATTTGGCAATAAGGAGTTCATGATCTGAGCCACAGTCGGCTCCTGGTCTTGTTTTTGCTGACTGTATAGAGCTTCTCCATCTTTGACTGCAAGGAATATAATCAACCTGATTTCGGTGTTGACCATCTGGTGATGTCCATGTGTAGAGTCTTCTCTTGTGTTGTTGGAAGAGGGTGTTTGCTATGACCAGTGCGTTCTCTTGGCAAAACTCTATTAGTCTTTGCCCTGCTTCATTCCATATTCCAAGGCCAAATTTGCCTGTTACTCCAGGTGTTTCTTGACTTCCTACTTTTTCATTCCAGTCGCCTATAAAAAAGGACATCTTTTTTTGGGTGTTAGTTCTAAAAGGTCTTGTAGGTCTTCATAGAACTGTTCAACTTCAGCTTCTTCAGCGTTACTGGTTGGGGCATAGATTTGGATTACTGTGATATTGAATGGTTTGCCTTGGAAATGAACAGAGGTCATTGTGTCATTTTTGAGATTGCATCTAAGTACCGCATTTCAGACTCTTTTGTTGACCATGATGGCTACTCCATTTCTTCTAAGGGATTCCTGCCCGCAGTAGTAGATATAATGGTCATCTGAGTTAAATTCACCCATTGCAGTCCATTTTAGTTCGTTTATTCCTAGAATGTGGACATTCGCTCTTGCCATCACTTGTTTGACCACTTCCAATTTGCCTTGATTCATGGACTTAACATTCCAGGTTCCTATGCAATATTTCTCTTTACAGCATCGAACCTTGCTTCTATCACTAGTCACATTCACAACTGGGTATTGTTTTTGCTTTGGCTCCATCCCTTCATTCTTTCTGGAGTTATTTCTCCACTGATCTCCAGTAGCATATTGGGCAATTATCGACCTGGGGAGTTCCTTGCAACCCCCATTAAATGGTTTAATTAAATATGAATCTACTTTATGCATGTTCTAGGTACTTTTTAACCTCCTGCTTTGGTGCTAGGTCCTGGGGTAAGTGAATCAACACATGAATTCTATGAGAGGAGATTTTTCCCTCTCCACTGACTTTTAGGTCTCCTGCACATAATCTCATTTGTTTTCAAAGCCACATATTCTGGATACTTCTCTCTCTGGTGCAGATAGGCCCCAAGGGTTGGCCTGGCTAGCCTGATGTAAGGCATATACCTATTGTCCCTCAGGGAACATCTCTGTTATGTGTAAGATCCCGCCTATTTGTGGGTCACCAATGCCAGGGGTGGGGTTGTTAGAGAGACCACTTCTCTTCTTCTACCATCTTGATGTGGTCCTATTATTATTTATTGTGGAGGAGAAGTTCATCTAGTTTTTATATGTTTTTCAGAGGAAGTTGATGCATAGGTAGCTGTAGATTAGGTGTGTCCATGAATGGTGGTGAGTGTAGGATATTACTATGTTGCCACATTGAACCGTGTCTCCAGACATTTAATATAAGCCCAATAAGACTCATTTATTTGAAGTTTCTTACACCCAGAACTGTAAGAGCATATATTTGTTTATTTTAAGCAACTAGTTTGGGAGTATTTTACAACAATAGGAATCTAATATAGACATTTATTCAATAAAGTTTGTTTGCAAGGATTGAGTTTAAACTTCTCAGTTCATTCATTGCTGCTGCTGCTGCTGCTAAGTTGCTTCAGTCATGTGCAGCTCTGTGCGACCCCATAGACGGCAGCCCACCAGGCTCCTCCGTCCATGGGATTTTCCAGGCAAGAGTACTGGAGTGGGGTGCCATTGCCTTCTCTGCAGTTCATTCATTAGCTTACCTTAACTAGGGTATTTTTTGTTGAAAATCCACATTAAGTAAAAAAAAAAAGTTTCAGTCTATTAGAAGGTCTTCCATCCCATTAGCTGATACAATGAATTCCTCACTGCCTTACTTTGTTGTACACGTGCCTCACTGTGATGCCTTTTGACTTGAAGACAGGAAATGTGATCCATTATGAAAACTGAGATCACTCACTGTACTTTAAATTTTTATGTCTATATTTCTACATTCTTTTATTTCATTTTACTTGAAATGTTCATTCTTTTCATTTCTATTCTCTCCAAATTTCTCTCAATTTTCCCTTTAATATAAAAGATGGATCCTAATCTTGTCTGTATGTTTGTACATATATGTGTAGGATTGTGCTTATTTGAAACAAAAATGCAGCCAAACACACACACACAGAAACAGATGCAACATTTACTCTTGAGTGTTTTCTTTGGGCTAAAAGTTGAATTTCCATATTCATTTCATTTATTTCTTATTGTGTCCCTATTAAGTTATGTTTATTATTCCACATAACCTTCAGAAATAAGGAAACAGAGGCTCAAATAGTTTAAAATTTTCATAATTACATAAAAACTTTAGAACTATTACACTGTTCATGGTTCGATGCACGATACTGGATGCTTGGGGCTGGTGCACTAGGACAACCCAGAGGGATGGTATGGGGAGGGAGGAGGGAGAAGGGTTCAGGATGGGGAACATGTGTATACCTGTGGTGGATTCATGTTGATATATGGCAAAACCAATACACTATTGTAAAGTTTAAAAAAAAAAAAACAAAAAAAGTAAAAAAGTAAAACTATTACACTGTCAAATTATCCACAAATGAAAATATTTAGTAGATTATCTTATTTTTGTATAACTCTTTTAATTCATTAATTTGTACACTTTATGAAGTTTGTTCTGTATAATTATACTCCAATAATTTAATTAAATGGGAAAAATCTGATGGTGCATGGCTAAGGGTTGAATCTATAAGCATAGACAGCAGGTTCTCACTTAACAGGGCTGTGAGATACATGTTCTAATTGGGATATATGTTCTAGATATAGAAACTGTGTTATTAAATTTAAGTAGTTCATGTGATAAGCTAATTTTTTATGTAAATAGATGTTAAATCTTAAGATAAAACTATGATAAACTGAGAGGAAAAATTGATTCAAGACAGATGAGCACTACAGTCTTACTAACATCATGAGTTCAGTTCAGTCACTCAGTTGTGTCCGAATCTTTGCAGCCCCATGGGCTTCCCTGTCCAGCAGCCAGGCTTCCTTGTCCAGCAGCAACTCCATGAATGAGTCTTAAAAACACAGTGTGACAGCTGACTACATGCTTATGAGGAGCACAAAGAAATTAGTATGACTCCACAGCTTACAAATTTGTCTAATGATAAAGATACTAGATATTATTATTTAATCCCATTGACACAGAATGATTTGTTATGCATCAATAACTAATGATGCAATAATGAGCATGAACAGAATGAGTGCAATTATAATAATCTGGAGATTTTAATTTTTGGCATATATTCTGATATTTGAAGAAAAGACACATGGTCATTGTGTTATTTCAGTTTATTTCAGGTAACTGTAGGAACAAGTGACTATCTTGAGGCTCCCTTCTAGGTAACTAGGACACACATAGGAACATGTTTGTGCAGAAAAATGGATGACCCTGAATCATATGACTGAGCAGGATATCAAACTCTCTTGTGGATTATCCTCTGATCATTAAGAATGAAGAGATTCCTGAGCATGAAGGAGATGATAAATGAATGAACTGACATTATTCATTCACCATTCCTTATTTTTAGCAAAAGTCAGGAAAGGAGAGAGATTTCATAGAACAAGAGAAAGAGTCCTAATAGTTAGTAGGATTAGAAGTTTCCAAGCAGAAACAGGATAACAATGATGTAATAAAACATAAAACACAGTAACCAATCATTCATCTCAATGAATATAATCCCTGACTTATGATAAAATACCTTCCATGCATTAATAAATAGATGTACAATAAATAGATGAAAAATATTGTGCACAGTAACAGAATGTATGACTTGACATTTTGCTTCCTCATATTTATGGCCATCTGTGATACTAAAATCATACTGTAAAAAATAAAAACTTGAAGTGGTCCATTTTCAAGGACAACTAGCCTAGAGTGACAGCCTGCTGATGTAATAACCATCAGAATCCTTGCACAGGAAAATCCAGACAAAGGGAGAGTAACAAATCCAGGTGACTTCCTTGGGAAGATTATTGACCCTGTAGTTATTCATGCCAATTAGGAACTGTGAGAGTTCCTTGCACGAGGAGGGGATAAAAACCCCATTGTACCAGTTCTGGGTTTGCCTGCCCACCAGACATCAAATCTTGCAAGACTGTCATCAAAGCCTCACTTCTCCCTGAGCCTCGTGTCTTCACGTTCCTTCCTGGGGTTTGGGCCAGTGGCTTTATTTACCAAAGTATCACTCAAATTTTTCTTTCCATGTAAACTTCCATGTGAGATATGTATTTGATAATCAATTTTTGCAAGTGACTGTGGTACGCATTCTGGATGCCAAGGTGGATAATTGAATAAGACAGAAGAGCAGTTATAAAAAACACAGTAGCAGGCTTGTAGCTTTAATATCTGATACTAATATTTTGATTACAATTTAAGAGCCAGAAATTCAACTTTTGATTTCCGAGGCATTCATTTCAAGGACAGTCATGTAGAATAAACATATTGCCAACTGCTGCTATTGTTCAGTCACTAAGTTGTGTCTGACTCTTTGCAACCCCATGGCCTGCAGCATGCCAGGCTTCCCTGTCCTTCTCTATCCCTAGGAGCTTGCTTAAACTCACGTCCATTGAGTCAGTGATGCCATCCAATCATCTCATCCTCTGTCGTCCCCTTCTCCTCCTGCCCTCAATCTTTCCAAGCATTAGGGTCTTTTCCAGTGAATTGGCTCTTTGCCTCAAATGGCCAAAGTATTGAAGCTTCAGTTTCAGCATCAGTCCTTCCAATGAATATTCAGGGTTGATTTCCTTTAGGATTTATTGATTTTATCTCTTTGCAGTTGAAGGGACCCCCAAGAGTCTTATCCAATACCACAGCTCAAAAGCATCAATTCATCAGTGGCTTCCCTTGTGGCTCAGCTGGTAAAGAATCCACCTGCAATGTTGGAGACCTGGGTTCGATCCCTCTGTTGGGAAAAGCCCCTGGAGAAGGAAAGGGCTACCCACTCCAATATTCTGGCCTGGAGAATTCCAGGGACTGTATAGTCATTAAAGTCAAAAAGAGTTGGACACGACTGAGTGACTTTCACTTTCACACTTTTCAGCCTTTTTAATGGTCCAACACACATCTGTACGTGACTACTGGAAAAAGCTATGTCAGCTTTGACTATGCAGAACTTTGTTGGCAAAATGATGTCTATATTTTTCAATGGGCTGCCAAGGTTTATCATAGCTTTTCTTCCAAGGAGCAAGTGTATTTTAATTTCATGTCTGCAGTCAACATCCTCAGTGATTTTGGAGCTCAAGAAAATAAAATCTGCCACTGTGTCCATTTTTTCCTCATCTATTTGCCATGAAGTGATGGAACCAGATGCCATGATCTTAGTTTTTTTTTGATGTTGAGTTTTAAGTCAACTTTTCCACTCTCCTCTTTCACCTTCATCAAGAGACTCTTTTGCTCCTCTTCACTTTCTGCCATTAGGGTGGTGTCATCTGCATATTGTCAGCTGTACGACACAGCTACTACAGAAGCATTCAAGTCACCCCCTCCAATGAAGTTGCCCTTTTAGAAAGCCTGAGTAAATACATGACTGAGCACATGAGTGAACCTGCTTTTTCCTGATCATGCCCTTATTCCACTATTTGTTTTAAATTCACCAATAATGAGTGAACTATAAGACTCCTAGCCACCCCACCCACAAAACCCAATACAGGCAGAGCCCCCCAGTCGGCGCTCTCTTTTTCTCTCTACCTAAGACCTAAGTGATGGCATGCTATTTGCTCTCCAGTATTGGTGATTACAAACTTTGTGGGTTTTTTTAAGTTTCCCAATAGATATTTCCGAGAGGCATCTTTCAATCATAATAAATACCAGAAGGACCTCTCCAGTAACAGCATAGACTTGGTCAGGAAGATCTCTGTGTTTTCTTGAAATAATTAATACAAGCCAGGTGAGCGCCTCAGACACTCCTAGCCAATAGTATCGCTATCAGTAGGCTGGGACTTAAATGGATTAATGTTCAAATCTCCAAGGTGAAGAACAGAAGTTAAAGTGGCAATAGAAAAATAATAGATTAAAGTAAAATCTGTAGCTTCATATTTTCCTCTACAATGAAATAACATAAATGGCTTTAGTTGCCAAGTCTAGTTTGTTTTCCCCATGTAAGTAATGCACTCATACAGAAAACAAAAGTAAAATCACTTGGTATGATATGTGTCATTGAAAATAAATAATTTTTAAGGAATGGACTTCCCTTGTGGATCAGTGATAAGTAATCCATCAGTCAACACAAGAGATGCATGTTCAATCCCTAGTCTGGGAAGATGCCCTGGGAAAGGAAATGACAACCCATTTCTCAGTATTCTTGCCTGGGAAATCCCATGGACAGAGGGGCTGACAGGCTACATACAGTCCATGAGATTGCAGAGTCAGACACAACTGAATGACTAGACAATAACAATTTTTAAATAATCCAATTTGCCCCAGGTAAGATACTGAAATCTTCAAATGTTCTTGGTCCAAAATTGAGAAAAAAAACTTTGTGAATGCATGACTATGAAAAAAGGGAAAACTGCCTATGTATCAGACAGATCTGAAACTTAATAAAGTGAGTGACAAATTGTATAGAGGAGTTAAATTCAAAGAAATTAAAACTCCAGGTTATAAATAGGAGTAGCAAGTTCTGCTTTAGCAATCTGATTAAGGAAAAGCAATTTCTGCCTCTGTGGCTTTGAGTCCTGTAGTCATGGGTACTTCTTCAGCCCCAGGACAATTGGCCCATATAGAACTGCCATCCCAATGATTCTTCTCAGAGCCCTCCTTATGTCTTTGTTCCTCAGACTGTAGATGAAGGGGTTCAGCATGGGTGTGACCACAGTGTACATCACTGAGGCTGTTGCACTTGACTGTGAGCTGTGGGTAGTACCAGAGCTAAGATACACTCCTAAGGCTGTACAGTAAAATAAGGAGACAACTGAGAGGTGAGATGCACAGGAAGAAAATGCTTTATACTTCCCCTGAGCAGATGAGATTCTTCGTATGGAGGATGCTATCTTAGAGTAAGAATAGAGGATACCAGTGAGGGAAACACTGCCTAGCAGCATACTTGCAAAATACAGCACAATGTCATTAAGAAAGGTGTCAGAACAGGCAAGTTGGACCACCTGAGTAATCTCACAGAAAAAGTGGGGGATTTCCAAATCTGTACAGAAGGACAGCCACAGCACCATTAAGCTTTGTAACAAGGAATTCAGGACACTCATCATCCAGGACATCAGAGCCAGGAGTCCACAGACCCGGGGATTCATGATGATTGTGTAGTGCAGAGGATAACAGATGGCCACGAAGCGGTCATAGGCCATCACGGTCAGGAGGAAGATTTCCATTGTGGCAAAGAGCAGGAAAAAGTGTATCTGGGTGATGCAGCCTTCATAGGTTATTGTTTTGTTCTCTGTCTGTATATTCTTCAGCATCTTTGGGATGGTGGTGGAAGTGAAGCAGACGTCTACAAAGGAGAGGTTGGAAAGGAAGAAGTACATGGGGGTGTGGAGGTGGGGGTCTGAGCTGACGGCCAGGATGATGAGCAGGTTTCCAATCACAGTGATCAGGTACATGGAGAGGAAAAGTCCAAATATGAGGGGCTGAAATTCTATTTTCTTTGATAATCCCAGAAGAAGAAATTCTGAAATTTGTGTCTCATTCCCTGGTTCCATGTGGTGAATTTGACAGGCAGAAAAGACAAAATACTATAGCTAATTTTCTCAAACATTGGCACTGCAGACACAGTTGAAATTCTACGATTTATATTTTGCACTCTAAAATCCATATCCATAATTTTTGTATGGAATTTCCATTTCGCAGGATCCCTGATGCCATCTCAGAATAGGAATGCCTATTCCACATTGTTTTTCCTCTAGTAGTCATGTACTCTACACTGTTAGTGAGAAATTCAGAATGCCTCGAATATAGTAAAGGTATTTTGGTTTACTTTGTTCAGCTCTGTGTGTGTTTGTTGGCATATGATACATGTGTATTTTTTGCTTAAATGTGCATGCATGCTGCATCACATGTAAAAGGTATGCCGTCGCACAGAGTCAGACATGACTGAAGCTACTTCAGTAGGTTTGGATATACTCCAAAATGTTTCTAATCAATTGCAGTAATTGAGGAATAGTTTATTTTTTGTTTGTTTGTTTTTTAAAAGACAAGTTCCTGCCGAGGGAAAAGCAATATGAATAAAGAGTTCAGCAGAAGAGACAGGTTGCAGAGAGAACAGCAGCAATGTGTTCAGACTCAAGGGACCACAGCTTCTTCCTCCATTAAAATGTGAGAAACAGATGGGTGGGACCTCACCTGCTTTGTTCACTCTGTGGTTTCATCAGTGTATGCATATACAAAGAAACGCATTTTTAGAAAATAAAATTTATCAAATAAAAAGAATAGCACTGGAAATAAAACCTGTTTAAATTATAGTGCATTGGAAACAAGTTGGCTAAACAAAATTGAACTAAAAGTTAAGATGAAATTATGAAAGAAAAATATAAAATAACTATGGTCACACTAATACTGGATTTGTATATAATTGAAATGGACAAGTGAATGAAATATAATTAAAAAAAAAAAAGTATGGGGAACGGTGGGCTTTCCTATGGCTCAGATGGTAAAGATTCTGCCTGCATTGCAGAAGACTCAGGTTCGATCCCTGGCTTGGAAGATCCCCTGGAGAAGGAAATGGCAACCCACTCCAGTATTCTTGCCTGGAGAATTTCATGGACAGAGGATCCTGGTGGGCTACAGTCCATGGGGTTGCAAAGAATTGGACATAGCTGAGTGACTAACACACACACATAGGGGAAACAGTAACTAAAATTATAATTTCAGTCAGTATAAATATATATATATATATATGTATTTAAAGATCCTTATGAGAAAGATATGTGATCTTTGTTGAATGCAAAAAATATGTTCCACAAGATGGCAGCACTTGATTAATATTTTAAAAATAGATCTGCTGAAGACAAAAAGTAGCAGTAAGGAAAAGTAAGTGAATAACAAGCAACGGAAACATATACATTACCGTATGTAAAATAGATCACCAGTGGGTATTTGCTGTATGGTGCAGGGAACACAGAGCTGATGCTCTGTGACAACCTAGAGGGTTGTGATGGGGTGGGAGGTGGGAGGAAGGTTTAAGAGAGAGAGGACATATGTATACCTATGGCTGATTCGTGTTGATGTATGGCAGAACCCAACACAATATTGTAAAGCAATTATCCTTCAACTAAAAATAAAAAAGAGAATAAAAGTAAAAAAAAAAGAAAAAGAAAAAATTAATCTAAAATTTTTTTTTTTTTTTTTTTTTTTACCACTGCAAATGTAGAACTTTCTATGTTTAAAGAGCAGTTGGAGGAAAGACAAAATATGAGTAACTGATAGATTTGACCACTCACAATTTATGAAGACTCACACAACCCAACAAATACATTACACATACATACAAGGATTAAATGGAAATTAGCAAAGTTTTTCAAAAATTATAATTGTTCAAAAGAATGCATAAAACATAAAAAAGAGAGACTGGAATAGGGAATTCAGACCAGGGAACTGGTTGCAGCTTACAGCAGTTTTGGGTGAAACGGTGTCTGGTACATCTGTGACAGGGAGGGAAAGAGTTGGGAGAGAGAAGTTGCATGCATTTCTATTTTAGCAAGAAGATTCCTCAAGGTATTTAAAATGCATTTCATTCTCCCCTTCTTCTGCAGGCTGGAATACAGTTCCTGGGCTTTTATCTCACAGCTTGAGATGAAATAAATTATAAAGGAAATTATACAGCAAAAAAAGAAGGGGAAAAAAAAAAGAAACAGAAAAAATAAGAGCACTCAAGTACCAGTATGTAAAACAAAGAACATGCACAAACAGTTTTCAGTACAGAAAATAAAGGGCTCAAAAATCCCCAAATATATTCAGCCTCCCAAGTACTGAAATAATTTGTGAAGTAAGGCCCTTTACCATATGACTGTTTGCATAATTAAATGTACTATTTCATTCTTTTTAATGGCTGAGGAATATGTTACTGTATATATGTACTATATCTTCTTTATTCATCCGTTGATGGACATCTAGGTTGCTTCCATGTCCTGCGTATTGTAAATAGTGCTGTTATGAACACTGGAGTACATGCATCTTTTTCCATTATGGTTTTCTCAGGGTATATGTCCAATTGGGATTGCTGGGTCAAATGGGAGGCTTGGGAGGGAGGGGATGTATGGATAATTATAGCTGATTTGCATTGTTGTATGGCAGAAAGCACAACATTGTAAAAATTACACAACCCCCCCCCCCCAAAACATAAAAGAGATACAGTTAAATGCAATATTTTCAAGTGAATACTCTGTGAGAGAAGATTCTATGAGAAGTGTATTTCAAGAACTGTAGTTACAAGACAGGAGATAAGTCCATTGATCTGGATCTTCCTAATGAATTTAGAGCCTTCTCAAACATACCTTATCTTAAATATTAAAAGTAAATGAATAAAATTTCGTCACTTCACTGCAGATCTCACCACGTCTGCTAGTCTATTTTCCTACTTCCCTAAACTGCAAATCTCTTGGAAATTATAAAATTTTACTGACAACACTATGCCTCCCTTCTTGAGTCTCATTCAACTAAATTTTCATTCCCAAACTTAACTGGCAACAATAAATCTTGAATTGATGAATTCAATAGATATTTCTCTATTTAACATTATAAATAAATTGATTATAAATTAGTTAATCAAGCAAATAAACATGGACCTCTCTCAGCTCTGGGTCAGCTGTTTGGGTTTTCAGGTAAATGCTCTTGTTCATTCCCTCTGATTTTCTCCAGCAGTGTCTATGGAGCTCTTAGACTCACCTGGAGGGGAAGTCTGAGATGAAGGTCTCTGTGTGGAAGCCGGTGCCTCCCTGGATGGTGGGGACTGAAGCTCTGTCTCCAGACAAGAAAGAAGAAAGGAGTGAAGCATGGGTTCCTGAGACAGACTTAGGAATTCAAGTGCAAAAACCATACCTTCTCCAGCTTAAGGCTGAACATGCTCAGATACTGTAGCTCTGGTGATATTTACAGCTCTGTATGTTAACTGTATTGGCTCACTACATCTGCTCATTAATACATTTTTCCACTGTTACCCCAAGCTCTGAGCATATTTCCCCAAGGGAACTTGTTTGAATAAAACTGGAAAATTTTCCTGCTGATTTGTGTTCTCAAGAGACCAAGTTAAAAGTGAGGTAAATCCAGTTCTTTTTACTACTCCATGAACTCTTCTGGCTTTCAGAGGTCTAACGTTTTAACCTTCCACAACCCTGAGTCCAAGTTTTCTCCAAATCTAAGGCTGAGAACCTGTCTGGACTAGTTCACTTGGGTCTCAAAAATATTGACCTGTGATGGGAATACAGTTCCTGATATCACCAGAAACTTACAATTTATTCTTCAATAATTTAGCGAGCTGTATTCCTTTACTTTAAAACCATGGGTAAAATAAACTTTGGCTTCATAATGCGTTTGACCCATAAATTAGGAGTTTCATGCTTATATTTTTAAAACTTTTGGTAATTATATGAGATAAATTTAGATCAATTAATACACTGTGGGCTGGGATTAGAATATTATATTGTCTCATTTATTTCTTGCAAAAGTCCATCCTATGAAGACTCTGCAGTTATGATCCTCCTTAATTTTTGGCATTAGGTGATTGATACAAAGTTATGAACTGAGTAAGGTGTGTGCTTTGATTAGAACAAAAGATATTTCTAGTTCTCTTGTTCTCCTCTTCTCCAGGTCCTGTTGGTAAATTAAAAGATTCTCTGGATTCTGTCTTACTAATCTGTTATGATCCAGGAAATGTTTTCTTTTGTAATGACACCCCACTCCAGTACTCTTGCCTGGAAAATCCCATGGACGGAGGGGCCTGGTGGGTTGCAGTCCATGGGGTCACTAGGAGTCAGACATGACTGAGCGACTTCACTTTCACTTTTCACTTTTCACTTTCATGCATTGGGGAAGGAAATGGCAACCCACTCCAGTGTTCTTGCCTGGAGAATCCCAGGGACGGGGAAGCCTGGTGGCTGCCGTCTATGGGGTCGCACAGAGTCAGACATGACTGAAGCGACTTAGCAGCAGCAGCAGCAGCAGCAGAGTTGCACTATTACAATCATTGATCGAACACAAAACTATGTATCTGATCAACTGCTTCAAGTCACCTGCTTTGTTTGGTCGCTAAATCGCATCTAACTCTTTGTGACCCCGTGGACTGTATCCCATCAGGCTCTTCTGTCAGTGGGATTCTCCAGGCAAGAATACTGGAGTGGGTTGCCATTTCCTTCTCCAAGGGACCTTCCCAAGCTGAGCTGGTGATCGATCCCACATCTCCTGCATGTCCAGGTGGATTCTTTAACCACTGAGCCACCTGGGAAGCCACTTCCCTGATAGCTCAATGGTTAAATAATCCACCTGCAATGCAGGAGACCCCAGTTTGATTCCTGGGTCGGGACAATCCACTGTAGAAGGGATAGGCTAACCACTCCCGTGTTCTTGGGCTTCCCTTGTGGCTCACCTGGTAAAGAATCCACCTGCAATGTGGGAGACCTGGGTTTGATCCTTGAGTTGGGAAGAGCCCGTGGAGTAGGGAAAGGCTACCCACTCCAGTATTCTGGCCTTGAGAACTGCATGAACTATATAGTCCATGGGGTAAACTTACTAGTTTACAAACAATTGGAAGACAAATTAAAATTGCTTGCTTAGATGACTAAGGCTTTACTGTTTGTGAGGTTTGGCTGAGGGGTATTCTTAGCAGTTTCAATTTTAAAACTGCCCCCTTTTCCATAGGTTTCAGGTCTTGCTGAATGAGCCAATTAGGCTCAGTCTCAGGTCCTTGTGGAGTGTACCTATGTTATTGAGTCCAATCTCACTCTACTTGCTGCCAATAAATCTGAGAGAGGAGGTGTTGAGATCAAGATGACAGATTAATGTCTCAAAATAACCGTTTTATGGGAGCTGAATGACAGGTTTTGTTTTTATAGAATAAAGATGGTGGGGGGAGGTGAGGAAGCAAAGTAAAAAGTCCAATAATCTTGAAAATATCTCCTAAAATGGCAAGCCTTAGAGAGGATAAGTTAATTTCTTCTTTCCTCTAGCCATCCACATGTGAACAGAGTCCTGAAGGCACTTTGAGTTAATAGTCAGGCAGAGGAGCAGAGTTCCTTGAGGCAGGCCATTGTGTATAAACAGTACCCTTTTAGTGAACAAAAGCAAAGGGAAGCAAATGTTAAAGTAAAGGATCTGACCTGAAGTCAGAATTGGCTCTTCCCTGCAATATTTACATTCTGGTTTGTAGAGATTTGCAAGAGAAAGGAAAGTGGCTTTTAGTTCCTCAAAGAACATGTCTGTCAGCTAAAAGATTATTTTTCAGTGACAAGATTTTGAACTAAACAGAATTTTATGTGTTGCATGTTCTGGAACTTTAGAGTTTAATTTATAATGTAACATTTATCATGTTAGGTAGTTAGAATAGGAAAAAGGAGTCCAAAATGGTGGTGGCTATAATACAAGGAAGGGAAAAGCCCATGGAAATAGAACAAAGGAAGGTCCGAGGACCAGAGTGAAGACCTCAGGTAAAATAAACAGCCCTCCTGGGTAGCCCAATTTACACAGGGCAGGGCAGGCTCAGTGGGGAGGAGACAAATGTATAAAAGGAGGAAGCCTAGAAAGATTGGGACCTCTCTTCTTTTAGTCTTTTGGGTCTGCCCACCCTCACTTCTCGAGGGTGTACTATCCTTTGTTTTTCCTAATAAAACTAAGCTATAACACTGGTCCGTCTGTTGCTTCAAATTTTTGCTGCAGCAAGACAGAAGCGAGGAAATTACACACTCCCCGAACATCTATGGTGCCATTTCTTGGCTTTAATCTGGCTGAAACAACCTTGGCTCCAGCCCCATGAGGCAGAAGTCAAGCACAGCAGAAGCCCAACTCCACGAAAGCTCATGCAGTGGAAGCCGAACATGAAGAAAACCCAGCACAGTGGAAGTGACAAGAAGCCCTGCATGCTGGAAACCAGAATAGCCAAAGCAAACTCAGCCAAAAGCTCACAGGGCTCAGTCTCAGATTCTAGAAGACCTCTGGTTGGGGCGGGAAGCCTTCACTCCTATGGCTGGAAGGACATATGGCTAAAAAATCAATTCCTTTACAATCTCTTGTTTCTTGTTTTCTCAAACTCCCTGCGAATAGGTGAGCAGCAGTGGGTGCCCCAGGGTGTCCTGAAGGCTCCACTATCTGTGGTGCCCTGGTAGCTGTTGCTCAAGCGGGTGGGGGTTCTTCTATCCTTCATCTTCTTTGTGCCAAGAATCAGGACAATGAAAACTATGAGCACAGTGAGGTATTTAACAGGTTTTCCAGCAGGTTATGAAAGGGACTCCTTGGCACATTTTCCCCACTGCTTTTTCCTCCCGTCCTCTCTCCCAGGACTTGAGCCCTGACAAAATCCATGGTGCCTGGCTTCAGAACCTAATGAAGCTCAGGCTCTGATACCTCATTGCAAAAATTCAGTGAGAGACACAGTGATAGGTAAGAGGTGGATTTGTTCGGATTCAGAGAAAAGGACACTCCGTAGGGTGTGGGCCATCACAGAGGAGAGTGAGGTGGCTATGGAATATGGTGTGGTTAGTTTTTGTGAGCTGGGTGATTTCATATGCTAATGAATGTGAGGATCATTCTAACAATTGGGGAACCACCCACTCCTCAGTCTTTTGACAGTGCCTTGGAACTGTCATGGCACCTCTGGGTGTATTGTTTAGCTTGTGGATTGGGGATCAAGGTTTAGTTGAATGTGACTTGTCATCTTGGACCCATTTGATTTTAATTGGTTTATGTTATTCTCTTGAGGTATGTAATTTTTTCAGAAGTTGTCCCCTGCCCCATTCCCTCATGTTTCATGCTTTTTTCCTGAGTCCCATCTGGGCCCACAGTGTTGCCTCTACAATCTTCTGGAGGGACAACCAGAAAATAGCTGGCCCTTGGGAGGGAAATACTGTATAATATCCAATCCCTCTAGATATTCAGGCCTTAAGCTTTCATATTTCCTGCAACATGTGTAACAACAGCATTTCTCAATGGACCCGCTAGGGTGGGTGACAGACACACAATGCCTGCTAGAAGTCCAACAGTTGGCATCCCTTCAAGGACAATTGGGCTTCCAGGGATGTTTGCCACTTTGGGAGTTAGCCCTGCAGGCCATTTAGGCCCAAACCCTTACCACACTTCTTCTACAGTTACAAACATACCCCTGGATCAAATCTCTACTCCCCTTTTATGGAATATCTGGTTTGTTTCCTCTAATCAATTTGTTCCTAAGCCACTTACTAACTCCTACAACCAGGACCCTGCCCCTTGTAAGCAACATTGCTTCACCCCACTTATTATTAAAATACTCTTAATGCCTCTAACGGGACCAGATAACCCACTCCTTTGTCATTACCTCTGCTATTACCTAAAGTGGGTCTATGACAATGAAATGTTTACCATGGAAACACCCTAAACTGCTCTTATGGAGGATTAGGGGAGGAAATCAATGACTTACATTCCCTCAGAACAATAAGAAGATAAGACTTATGGCTGTTTTACCAGGTTCCCAGTCTCAGGGCACAGGCTTGGATTGCTTTACATCATGGTATCTATTCCCATCCACGGTCGACAAACTGGCAATGAGTTAAGATTACAACCCCTTAATTCTTCCCAGCACTGGTCACACTGGAGACCTTGGGGATGCCCAACTCCAGCCCAGGGTCCCAGGAGGTCGACTTGCCTCAACCTGTTTAGGGATCTGGCCCTCGGAAGGTTGTCACGCCTCAACCTGCTTGGGGATCCACCAGTCCAGGGGGTCCCAGGAGGTTGATATCCTTTGATATGCCCAGAGACCCAATTCTCAGGAGGCTGGCATGCCTCGACCTTTCTGGGGATTCGATCAACTGGACGCTGTCATGCCTCAACCTGCCTGGGGATCTGCACCCTGACTGGGGAAACCTGGCTCTCAGGATGCAACAGTACTGGGTAGGATAAGCTTCAGAAAGATTCACCCCTAAGGAAGTTCACCCATGGAAATAGAAGGAAGCCTATTACCTGTGGGACTATGCTTAGTCTCAGAAATAACTCAGGAGCCCAACGAGAACCCCATGGCCTTTCTGGAAAGGCTAAAAGAGGCCCTCTGAAAGTTTACCAATCTGGACTTAGACTCTTATGAGGGACAGGTGATTTTAAAGGACAAATTCCTGTTCCAATGTGCATCAAACATCAGGATAAAGTTACAACAGCTATAGCAGCAGGGCCCTTTGCCTCGTTAGATGAGATGGTCCAGACAGCCACCAATACCTTTTATAATGGAGAACAGGAGAGGGAGGCCAAGGCCCAGGAAAAGGAGAAAAGGAAAGAAACAAGGCATGCCCAGATGCTTTCCGCTCTCCAGGGAAGTGCTACGGCAAACCCCGAGTCTTTAAAGGACAAGGCATGAGGCAAATGTCTAATCTGTAGACAAGTGGGACATTGGCAAAGAGTGTCCAAACCATGACAAGTCTCCCAAAATGGCTTGTGACAAATTCCATCAACTGGGACATTGGGTGGCACTCTGCCCTCAGGACCCAAGAGCCTCGAGGTCAAGTGCCAAGCCTTTCCTCATGATGGTTCAACAGAACTGAAGTAGCCCGCTCCAGCCAGCCTGCCTGTCACAGATAATCATCACGGGGATGGAACCAAGGGAGCAAATGGATGTGGCAGTTAGGCCCAAGAATTTCTTGATCGACACAGGGGCTACCTACTCTGTCCTGACCTTCTGCTTCAGAGCCTTCTCCCACCAAACCTGTACCATTTTGGGTGCTACAGGAAAAACAATTAACAAAAAGACTCACCTGAGCACTTTGTTCCTGGGATGGGCCAATATTTTCCCATCAGTTTCTGGTAGTCTCTGAGTGTCCTACTCCCTTATTGCAAATAGATTGCTCCCTGCCCTTGAAATCTTACAGCTATTGTAGCCTTGATAGAAAATGCTTTAAAACTCTCTCTTGGGGCCAAACTAACTATTTTTACCAGCCACCAAGTGGAACAACTCCTGAATGGTAGAAGCCATTTATGGATGTCAGATCAAAGGATTCTCAGATATCAAGTAGCGCTGGTAGAAAATCCAGATCTGACTATATCCCCTTGTGAGGTTCTTGACCCAGCCACCCTCCTGCCTATCCCCAAGGGCTCTCTCCTGTTTCACTCTTGCCTAGAAACCTTGGGCTACTGGAGGGGGGGGGGGGGATGAGAGGGATTTTCAGAAGATCCTCTGACCAATTCTGAGGAAATCGGGTACACTGATGGAAGGAGCTTTGTCTTGGATGGAAAAAGAAGAGCTGGATAAGCAGTAGTCTCCAATTTCGAAACCACAGAGGCTAAACCTTTGCCAGCAGCTACTTTAGTCCAATTAGCTGAGCTCATAGCCCTGATTTGAGCTTTAGAGCTGGGAAAAGGAAAAAGAGTAGCCATTTACACTGACTCCAAGTATGCCTTTCTGGTGCTACCTGCACATGCTGCTATTTGGAAAGAAAGAGGCCACTTGACCACATGAGGGACCCCGATCAAATATGGTGATCAAATCCTTAGGCTCTTAGAGGTAGTTCATCTGCCCACTGAGGTTTCAGTCTCCCTTTGTAAAGGACATCAAAAAAGGGAGCACAAAGTGGGACTAGGGAACTGAAAGGTTGTTGCTGAACTACGAAAAGACACCAGGATTCTTGGCCTCCAGAGGAGAAGAATTCAATCCTGGGCCAGAGATGAGGCTTGATCTCTCAGAGCTTTTGTGTAATAAAGTTTTATTAAAGTATAAAGGAGATAGAGAAAGCTTCTGACATAGGCATCGAAGGGGGCAGAAAGAGGACCCCCTGCTAGTCTTCACCTGGATGTTATATAGTCACTAGCAGTTTGTTAATGAAAGAAAGGAATGGATAAAAACTCAGAATGGCACCAGGCCCCTCATCCATAAGATGTATTTGGGGATAATCTTGGCACCAGACGAGTCATCCTGGGCCATAAAACGATTGACTTGAATCTTGTAGAAAGGCAGATTACCACACATTTTGTTTACATAGATTAGGGGAACAATGTCTAACATACTGGCTTGTCAAGTCGGTTCTGAGGCATTAGGTGGAACCGACTTGAAGACAGAGTTTGGGGTAAATGCATAGTATATTAACATAGCTTAAGACAAACATTTCCATAAGAAAAATGCATTGGTTAACTCAAGGTTTGAGAATAGTTAACTTCAGGTGAAACCAGGTGTCATTATGGCAACACAGTATTTTAAGAGAAACCTCCTTTTAAATTTGTATAGAGAAGAAAGAAATATCGCTAGTTTGTTTCCTCCTGCCGTTTAACAGAGAGAAAAATGTCTGACACTTGCAGCCTATTTCCTCCGTTTGGAGACCCCTGGCCTTCCTGCCTGTTACCCTCTCATTTCCCCCTTTTCTTTTAGGAGAATTATGTTGCCGAGGAAAAAGGGGCATCGTTCTCATTCTGTAATTGCTTCTGAGCTGAAAAGGGGCGTTCTCCCTAAATTGGTGAGGCAACATATTCTCCTAACCCTCATACTGAGGATTTCTGATCCAGGGGCCCCAAGTAGTAGTTGGAAGAAGCTGCAGCAGTAGCAGGAATTTGAGCAACCATTTGTAACTTAAAAGTTTTCATGAGATTAGAAACAAATCCAGTTACAGATGCCGGGAGCAAACAGCAAAAACAAAACAATCAGAATTATTATAATTAAGATAGTTTTCCACCATGGGGAACTAGTTGACATCTCCCAAAGGGAGGCAATTGAGGCTTCAGGAGCATCCGCAACCCCTATCATCTTGTTCATGTGTTTAGTAAAATGAGTAATATCAGTGCTTATATCAGGTATATATGTACAGCATTGGGTATGGATAATGGAACCAGTTCCTCCTTGTCAGAATATCTAAAGCCAATCTGTTTTGTAAAAACACCTTTCTAATTTGTGCTTGTTCAGCATTAAGAGCTGAAATAGCTTTCTGAGAATCTTGTAATGCCGTTGAGTAAAATTAATCAAAACGTCCACTCGTAGCATAACATCTGTAGCTCCCAAAGAGGGAACAAACACGGCAGCCAAACAATCATACCCATGAAATACAGACCATGCCCACTGAGTTTTAAGGTGGGGTAAATTAGCAGGCTTTTCTGGAAGCTCTGAAAATATAAAGCCATGAGTAAAGGCTAGACCTAGGGTGCATCTCCCTATCCAACAGGGGGAAGCCATGCCCACAGGTAAGAGCCACATATCCAATAAGCCCCTTTTGGAGCAAGCCAGCATGACTGAGATATCCAGCCCCAATTAGTGCCTGGCCAGACAAAGGGAGAACCTGAACTGGGGTTGGAAAACACGGGAATGATTATGTTGCATATTTCCTGAGGCAAAAATCCCAATTGTTTCCAGTCATTGTAATTAAGTTGTTGGCTAAATTTGGGGATGGCTCTGTTTGTTCCCAGCATATAGGGGCAGTAGATATTAGACGTCCTTTTTCAGGCGTTAGCCATATAACCTCATTCCATGTTTGATAAACATCAGATAAAAAACCATTAGATCTAGACCTATTTGCCTTATGTGTAGCGAAATAGTCATTAAACTGAGACAATGTATAATCAAAATTAAAAGTCACGTTATGTCCATAGTTAAAGTACAAAGTGTTGTGCCAGTCCACTTTAGGGTTATTAAATGTCATCAGATGAAGAAGAGGCATCACATATGATTGCTGTCGAAGGTATTCGCAGACTTGGAGAAAGTCTTTTCCTTGAAGTGGATATGTCCACCACGGGAAGCCTTCCACTGATGAAGAGGGGAGCACTCCGCAGACCCAGCAGTTAGATTGATTGTGGAATGCAGCGTAGGAGTGAGCCCAGGACAGGAAGGCATTGTCTTGAGGATCAAACAGCAGACTCAGGATTTTTGGAGTCAGTAGAAGTAGGCTCCCATAGATTATCAGGCCCAACTGAAAAGTACAAAGTCAGAGCATAGAAAGTAAAGACATAAAATGAAGTCACTTAGTTCTGGTCAGGGTGCCACATCTTAACTCGAGTGTGATGTACCCACGAATCAATGCCTGGCACTTTGACAGCTGTGGGAGAAGAAAGAATAACCTGGTAAGGGCCTTCCCAGAGGGGCTCGAGGGATGGGCCCCCAGATCCCAATGTTTTCATGAGGACCTCGGTTCCTGGCTCAAATAGAGGCTTGCTTGACTCAGGCTGGGTCAGGAGTCGCCTCCCGGAGTTCTGTTAATGCCTGTTGAAAAATTGAGAGCTAAGTTACATAACTAGTTAATTCCAAGTCTTCAGGGTCTATAACAATGTCTGTGTGTAAGAAAGGCCTTCCATAAATACATTCAAAGGGGGACAGTACCTTATTTTTTGGGGCAGTTCGAGCGCTCATTAAAGCTATGGGTAGGATTTTAATCCAATTGTCCTGCATCTCTTAATTTGCGCATATGTCTTTTGATAATGTCATTAGCTTTTTCAACCTTTCCTGAGGATTGGGGTCTCCAGGAACAGTGTAAATGACATTCTATTACTAGAGCTTTAGACACCCCCTGAGTTACAGCAGCTTTAAAGGCCGAGCCATTGTCACTCTGAAGGCTCTGTGGCAGCCCAAACCTGGGGATAATTTCATGGATTAAAATCTTTATAATCTCCTTAGCCTGTTCACTACAACAGGGAAAAGCCTCAATCCAACCAGTAAAAGTATACACCCAAACTTGTAAGCAAGAATATCCATTAGCTTTTGGCATATGAGTAAAATCAATTTCCCAGTCCTCTCCAGGATACTTTCCACTTCATTGTAATCCAGACTTTGCTAGCTTTTCAGTCTTTGGGTTATTTTTCTGACACACCTCACACCTTTTGATAATGTTCTTTAAAGTTTTCATTACATTTTTGCCTTCAAACAAACGAGAAGCCATCTTGTAAGTACTCTCTGTACCCAAATGAAAACTGTGGTGTAAATTCTTAAGAATTTTCCACTGAGCATTTTCAGGAATTATTAATCGTCCATCCTCAGACTATAACCATCCTTTATCAGTAATCTTTCCTTCTCTTTTCTCATATCTTTCTAATTCTTCCTCAGTATATTGTGGTTTTTCCTGTTCCACAGGACCTGTCCAGATAAAAGGCTCTGCACTGAGAGAGGGGTTTCATAAAGTCCCACTTTTCTGGCTTGACAGTCAGCCAACTGCTTACCCTCAGCTACTTTACTCCCATACCTCCTGTGCCCTTTGCAATGCATAACAGCTACTTCTTTAGAACAATATAAAACAGTTAAAAGTCTCTCAATCTCTCTGAAATGCTTAATAGGTTCTCCTGTTGCTGTTTTAAACTGTCTTTCTTTCCATATTGCAGCATGAGCATGTAAAGTCAAATAAGCACACTTAGAATCAGTGTAGATATTTACCCGCTGCCTGTTACTTAACTCTAGAGCTCGGGTCAGAGCCGCTAGCTCTGCTAACTGAACACTGGTTCCCTGGGGGAGAGATTTTGCTTCTAAAACCTGTTCAGCAGTCACCACGGCATAACCTTCTTTACGCTTTCCATCCCGAACAAAAGAACTGCCATCTGTAAATATTTCCATGTCAGGATTGTCTAATGGGGTATCCATTAGATCTTCCCAAGCAGCATAATTTAAACTTAGAAATTGGGAATAATCATGATCAGGTGTTTCATTTTCCTTCTCAGGAAGGAAAGTGGCAGGATTTAAATTTCCACAAACTTTAAGCTTATTTACTGGTTCTTCTAACAACAATGACTGATATTTAAGAAGCCTACTGTCTGTCATCCAAATATTAACCTTAAAATTTAAGATTCCACTCACATCATGTGAAGTCAGTACAGTGAAGTTTTATCCATTAATTATTTTTAAAGCTTCAGGTGCTAATAAAGCCGCTGCCCCAATTAATCTTAGGCAGTGGGGTCACCTGCATGAAATTACATCTAATTCTCTGCTTACATAAGCAATAGGTTGTTGGTGAGGCCCTCCCGGTTGTGTCAAAACTCCCAAGGGCATACCTTTTCTTTCAGTGACAAACAAATTAAATCCAGACCCTATGGGCAAGCACAGAGCGAGAGCTTGCAGGAGAGTAGTCGGAAGAATCTTAAAAGCCTTTTGAGTATCTGGAGACCAAACCAGTTTGTCGGTTTGGGCCTGCTGAGTTTCAGCTATAAGTTTATATAAAGGCTAGGCAAGTTCCCCATAACCTGGAATCCAAATGTGACAGTAGCCTGTGATTCCCCAAAATCCTCTCAATTGTCTTAAAGTCATAGGTTGGGGATGACTTAGTATAGGTTTAAATCTCTCGGGGCCTATGCCTTAGTCCCTTCTGATATGATTAGGCCCAGATATCTAACAGATTGTTGACAAAGCTGAGCCTTTTCTTTTGATACCTTGTTTATATATATATATATATATATATATATATATATATATATATATTTTTTTTTTTTTTAATTGGAGGCTAACTGCTTTACAATATTGCATTGGTTTTGCCATACATTGACATGAATCCGCCATGGATGTATATGTGTTCCCCATCCTGGACCCCCCTCCCACATCCCTCCCCATACCATCCCTCTGGGTCATCCCAGTGCACCACTCCCAAGCATCCTGTACCATGCATCAAAACTGGACTGGTGATCCATTTCACATATGATAATATACATGTTTCAATGCCATTCTCCCAAATCATCCCACCCTTGCCCTCTCCCACAGAGTCCAAAAGACTGTTCTATACATCTGTGTCTCTTTTGCTGTCTCACATACAGGGTTATCATTTCCATCTTTCTAAATTCCATATATATGCATTCAGTTCAGTTCAGTCACTCAGTCAGGTCCGACTCTTTGTGACCCCATAAATCGCAGAATGCCAGGCCTCCCTGTCCATCACCATCTCCCAGAGTTCACTCAAACTCATGTCCATCGAGTCGGTGATGCCATCCAGCCACATCATCCTCTGTTGTCCCCTTCTCATCCTGCCGTCAATCCCTCCCAGCATCAGAGTCTCTTCCAATGAGTCAGCTCTTCACATGAGGTGGCCAAAGTACTGGAGTTTCAGCTTTAGCATCATTCCTTCCAAAGAACACCCAGGGCTGATCTCCTTTAGAATGGACTGGTTGGATCTCCTTGAAGTCCAAGGGATTCTCAAGAGTCTTCTTCAACACCACAGTTCAAAAGCATCAATTCTTTGGTGCTCCGCTTTCTTCACAGTCCAACTCTCACATCCACACATGACCACTGGAAAAAACCATAGCCTTGACTAGACGAACCTTTGTTGGTAAAGTAATATCTCTGCTTTTTAATATGCTGTCTAGGTTGGTTATAACTTTCCTTCCAAGGAGTAAGCGTCTTTTAATTTCATGGCTGCAGTGATTTTGGAGCCCCCAAAATAAAGTTTGACACTGTTTCCACTTTTCCCCAATCTATTTCCCATGAAATGATGGGACCAGATGCCATGATCTTCGTTTTCTGAATGTTGAGTTTTAAGCCAACTTTTTCACTCTCCTCTTTCACCTTCATCAAGAGGCTTTTTAGTTCCTCTTCACTTTCTGCCATAAAGGTGGTGTCATCTGTATATCTGAGGTTATCGATACTTCTCCTGGCAATCTTGATTCCAGCTTGTGCTTCTTACACCCGTTTTAATTGCTTACCGCGTATATCTGGAGCTGACTGAGTGAGAAATCTATCCTTTATGATCACTTTCCCCTCTTCACTTTTGGGGTCAATCTCAGTGAATCTGTGAAGGGCTTCTCTCTGTCTATCTAGGAATTTAGCAGGAGCTTCCTTCCCCTCCTGTTCTATGTTTGCCAATTTACCATAGTTTAAAGGCTTAGCTGAAGAAGGCTTTCTTATCTCTTCTTGCTATTCTTTGGAACTCTGCATTCAGATGTTTATATCTTTCCTTTTCTCCTTTGATTTTTACTTCTCTTCTTTTCACAGCTATTTGTAAGGCCTCCCCAAGACAGCCATTTTGCTTTTTTGCATTTCTTTTCCACGGGGATGGTCTTGATCTCTGTCTCCTGTACAATGTCACGAACCTCATTCCATAGTTCATCAGGCACTCCATCTATCAGATCTAGGCCCTTAAATCTATTTCTCACTTCCACTGTATAATCATAAGGGATTTGATTTAGGTCATACCTGAATGGTCTAGTGGTTTTCCCAACTTTCTTCAATTTCAGTCTGAATTTGGCAATAAGTAGTTCATGGTCTGAGCCACAGTCAGCTCCTGGTCTTGTTTTTGCTGACTGTATAGAGCTTCTCCATAGGCAGAAGAACCAGAGATCAAATTGCCAACATCCACTGAATCATGGAAAAAGCAAGAGCGTTCCAGAAAAAACATCTATTTCTGCTTTCTTGACTATGCCAAAGCCTTTGACTGTGTGGATCACAATAAACTGTGGAAAATTCTGAAAGACATGGGAATACCAGACCACCTGATCTGCCTCTTGAGAAATTTGTATGCAGGTCAGGAAGCAACAGTTAGAACTGGACATGGAACAACAGACTGGTTCCAAATAGGAAAAGGAGTACGTCAAGGCTGTATATTGTCACCCTGCTTATTTAACTTATATGCAGAGTACATCATGAGAAACTCTGGGCTGGAAGAAGCACAAGCTGGAATCAAGATTGCTGGGAGAAATATCAATAACCTCAGATATGCAGATGACACCACCCTTATGGCAGAAAGTGAAGAGGAACTAAAAAGCCTCCTATGAAAGTGAAGGTGGAGAGTGAAAAAGTTGGCTTAAAGCTCAACGTTCAGAAAATGAAGATCATGGCATCCGGTCCCATCACTTCATGGGAAATAGATAGGGAAACAGTGTCAGACTTTATTTTTCTGGGCTCCAAAATCACTGCAGATGGTGACTGCAGCCATGAAATTAAAAGACGTTTACTCCTTGGAAGGAAAGTTATGACCAACCTAGATAGCATATTCAAAAGCAGAGACATTACTTTGCCAACAAAGGTTCGTCTAGTCAAGGCTGTGGTTTTTCCTGTGGTCATGTATGGATGTGAGAGTTGGCCTGTGATGAAGGCTGAGTGCCGAAGAATTGATGCTTTTGAACTGTGGTGTTGGAGAAGACTCTTGAGAGTCCGTTGGACTGCAAGGAGATCCAACCAGTCCATTCTGAAGGAGATCAGCCCTGGGGTTTCTTTGGATGGAATGATGCTAAAGCTGAAACTCCAGTACTTTGGCCACCTCATGCAAAGAATTGACTCATTGTAAAAGTCTCTGATGCTGGGAGGGATTGGGGGCAAGAGGAGAAGGGGACGACAGAGGATGAGATGGCTGGATGGCATCACTGACTTGATGGACGTGAGTCTCAGTGAACTCCGGGAGTTGGTGATGGACAGGGAGGCCTGGCATGCTGCGATTCATGGGGTCACAAAAAGTTGGACACGACTGAGCGACTGATCTGATCTGAAAGGATTAGCACGTGCTTGTCTGAGTCCTTCAAGAATACATCTGACAAAATGACTCTGATCCTATCTGCCTTTAGCTGTATTGTAGTCCCAGTCTAGTTCTGTAATTGGGACTGCCTGATTCCCAGTGAAGAGGGCGGTTATCTCGTCCTCCCTCTTCTCTACTATTTCATTACCAAGCCATTCATCCCCATAAGCAACCGCTTTTCCCAAAACTCGACTTCTTGAGTTGGGAGTCAGTGTTTGTCCCAAGATATACATCACATCCTTCCAAGTATGATCATAAAGCAGAGTGACACCTTTAAAAGCTCTAATATATTTTTCTGGGTGCTCTAAATAGTCTCCCAGATCCTCTTTGATTCTTTGTATTTCTTGATAAGGAAAAGGCTTATTAACTCTCATAGACTGATTATTTCTCCTGGTGGGTGCTTCATGAAGAGGCAACAGCTCATGTGGCTATTCCTCAGCCTCTCTGACTGCTCTGCACATATGACCCCAGGGATAGATTGGAGAAACCTGTTTTTCTTTATCTGTTTGTCTCCTGTCCTCCATCTCATCTCTTACTTCAATGGTCTGAATCTCTATTGAAACCACAGTAGTCTGAGGTCATACTGAGACAGGAGTTGTTTGAACCCTACTTGGGCAGTTTGAATCTCAGTTTGGGTTTCCACTGAGACCAAGGCGATCTTTCTTGAGGGTGTTCTCTGACTTTCAGTGTGCTCAATTGGGAGCCTCGGGTACAGGGGCAAAGTAGCAGGACAAGAAGGAGCTGAAGGTGTCACACCCAAATCTGTACCATTAGGACACAAGCCTGGCATATTTTGCAGAGAGAAAAAGGGCAACAGATATGTTACTTCTACCCATTGCCCTAGTTTTCTACAGAACCGGTCTAATTGTAAAACAGTATTATACTTAAGACACCCTCCAACTGGCCACCGTTCGTCATCCTCCAGTGGGTACCACGGTCATGCAGTATCACATAGGAATACCAGGTGTGTCTTCTTTAAGCCCTGGGGATCAAATCTATCCCAGTTTTTCAGGATACAGTTTAAAGGAGTGAGGCTGGAATTGTTAGCTCCCATCTGTAAGAGAGAAAAAAAGCGACCAGCACCATCTTTCTACCGGAGGCATCCCTCCCTGCTCTAGATGGGGGTGTAGACAGACTTTACACTGAAGCTTTTCTTTCCTGGTCGGACTTAGTCTGTCCCTTACTGACGTAGGCGTCATACTCGTCCCTCCCAGTTCTACCACCAAGACAGGGTGGGGATGTACCAAGGGTAGACCTGATGGTATCCCTGACTGACATCCAGGTCCTCACCATTAAAACCTTGCTTGCCTCTGATGCCACCCGGGGTGCAATCAGAGTAACCTTCTGAAATGCCTCCCAGGCTAAGACCGCTGGGGGAAACATTCATCACCTGAGTGCTTGTGCACGACCCTGAGTATATTCCTGACCACAATAAGACTGATACGAACATAAAACTGAGATGTTCCTTCCAAGAATCACCACGCCAGTATAAGAGCCTCCTCTGGTCCACTAAGAGCCAGCGTTACCAAAGGGAAAAAAAAACCCATTGAAGTTCCAATCTGTGTAACCTTTAACCTCAGAGATGCTCTTGGAGCTCAAGCTACATCTAGCTTCTGAACTTTCAATTCCTTGTGAGGATAGGCACTTCCTAACTACCAATCCAAACTTGGGACCTAAGTAACAGTACACAGTAACAGCATAGATTACAAGTCCCTTGAAAGTCTATGATCCGATAGATTAGGTTAGTACTTCTAATTCCCAAGGAGTTATGAAATGGTCAAAGAGACTGAACAGTTTGACTGAGAAAGGAGGGTTCAGTGCACATGCTTTACCCATTTCTGGTTGGTCCCTGAAAGAGATATTGGGTGTCTCTTGGCATTGGAGGGTCGATATAAGGTTTCTGCCATAAGCTGTATGAGATCACCATGGAACTGCAGAGCAGGGATCCTCACTTCTTCACTCAGGGCCTTTCATTCATTCACACAAGCACACGGTACACTTAGTAAAGTACACCAGAAATCGTGTTCACTAGGAGAACAAAGAACTGGAGCTCCAAGCATCTTTACCTTGTCCTGAAGAATCCCGAATTAGCCCCCAAGATGAAAGGTTGTTGCTGAGCCATGAAAAGACGCCGGGATTCTTGGCCTCTGGAGGAGAAGAATTCAATCTGGGGCCAGAGACAAGGCTTGATCGCTCAGAGCTTTTGTGTAATAAAGTTTTATTAAAGTATAAAGGAGATAAAGAAAGCTTCTGACATAGGCATCAGAAGTGGGCAGAAAGAGTACCCCCTGCTAGTCTTCAGCTGGATGTTATATAGTCACTAGCAATTTGTTAATGAAAGAAAGGAATGGGTAAAAACTAAGAATGGCACCAGGCCCCTCATCCATAAGATGTATTTTGGGATAATCTTGACACCAGACAAGTCATCCCGGGCTATACAATGATTGACTTGAAACTTGTAGAAAGGCAGAGTACAATGCAAATAGTTTCATTTACATACATTAGGGGAACAATGTCTGAGTATAACAGACTGGTTTGTCAAGTTGGTTCTGAGCAATTAGGAAGAACCGACTTGAAGACAGAGTTTGGGGTAAATGCATAGTACATTAACATAGCTTAAGACAAACATTTCCATAAGAAAAACGCACTAGTTAACTCAAGGTTTGAGAATAATTAACTTCAGGTGAAACCAGGTGTCATTATGGCAACACAGTATTATAAGATAAACTTCCTTTTAAATTTGTATGCTGCTGCTAAGTCGCTTCAGTCGTGTCTGACTCTGTGCGACCGCATAGACGGCAGCCCACCAGGCTCTCCTGTCCCTGGGATTCTCCAGGCAAGAACATTAGAGTGGGTTGCCATTTCCTTCTCCAATGCATAAAGGTGAAAAGTGAAAGTGAAGTCGCTCAGTTGTGTCTGACTCTTAGCGACCCCATGGACTGCAGCCTACCAGGCTCCTCCGTCCATGGGATTTTCCAGGCAAGAGTAGTGGAGTGAGGTGCCATTGCCTTCTCCGTTTAAATTTGTATAGAGAAGGGGAAAAATATATATATCACTAGTTGTTTCCTCCTGTCACTTAAGAAAGAGAAAAATGTCTGACACTTGCAGCCTATTTCCTCCATTTGGAGACCCCTGGCCTTACTGCCTGTTACCATCTCAGAACCTAGCAGTTGATCAGGCAGCTAAGAGAGCAGCATTATAGAACAATGACCTAATAGGGGTTGCCACCTTAGTTCCACAGACTGATTTGCCAGAAACTCCTTCATATACTGAAGGTGAGATTCTTAAAACTAAGAGTGAGGGCTTTCAAGAAGATCATATGGGGTGGTTCCACAAGGAGGAGCTCCTTTTCCTGCCTGGGAACTTCCAATGGAAGTTGGTTAACTCCTTACATGCCACACTCATTTGGGGAAAATGCCTTCCAAAGGTTACTAGAAAGTTCCTTCAGAGGAACAGGTCTCCTCTTGTCCCACTTGCCAATTAAACAATTCTCAAAAAGCTCAAAGGCCCCAGCTGGCCCAAACCATCTAACAATGTGGGACCTACCCAGGAGAGGACTGGCAGATGGACTTCACCCAGATGCCAGTTTCTCAAGGGTATAAATACGTATTAATCATGATAGATAAATTCACAGGATGGATTGAAGGCTTTCCCACCCAGACTGAGAAGGCTGAGGAAGTGGTAAAAAACTGCTCCATGAAGTCATTCCGAGATTTGGTCTTCCACAGAGTGACAATGGGACATCATTTACTTCTAAGGTCACACAAGGGGTCTCTAAAGCATTGGGCATTACTTATTACCTCCATTGTGCTTGGAGGCCTCAGTCTTCAGGAATAGTAAAAGCAGCCAACCAATTCTTAAAATCAGCGATAAAAAGATAACCCAGGAGACCTCCCTGGGATGGAAGGAGGCTTTACCAGTAGCTCTCCTCTGCACCCATAAGGCCCCTAAGGAACAGGTTGGTCTTAGTCCTTATGAGATGCTATATAGCAGACCTTTTGTTTATGTCAATGAGCTCTTCCTAGATCCAGAGGCTCAGACCCTCTGGTCTTATACCATGGCCATTGGGCAATTCTAACAGGATATATGCTTGTGGGGTATCAATCAGGAGCCAAAAGGTTCTAAAGATATTTACCTACTATATGGTAAGAGTCACCACTATATGCTCCAGGGACTCAAGTCCTAATTAGAGTCTGGAAGAATGGATCCTCAAAAGCTCAACTCCAGCCCACATGGAAGGACCACTACCCTGTGATACTTTCTAGCCTCACAACAGTCAAGGTACCAGAATATGAAACTCAGATTCACTATTCATGAGTCAAGCCATGAGAGAAAACAGAAGAGGACAGTCAATACACTGTGAGCCCCTGGCAGGTCTCAGATACCTATCCAGGACTACAAATGAGTGCCATTCTAATGAACACCCCCAAAATTAAGTTTCTGAGGAAAAGATTTCTCAGGTCAGCTCTAAAGAGCCAGCACAGCTTGGTGGGGGTTGTACTCCAAAATAGACAGGAGATAGATCTCCTTATTCTTGAACAGGAGGGGCCTGAGCCATCTTGAATGAAACATGTTTTTTTCTGGGTAAATATCTCCGGCGAAGTTAAAGAAAGTCTCAGAGTCTTCAAGAAAAACATTCAGGCCCTACAGGATCACAAAGAATGAGCTGGAGAGTTCTTGGGGGTGGCTACAGCCCTTTTGGGGGATCCTTCTCCTGGAGAGGGGAAATTTGGACTTGGCTAATGACCCTCTGTCATTTCCAAGGCAAACCATTCAATATCACAGTAATCCAAGTCTATGCCTCAACCAGTAACACTGAAGAAGCTGAAGTTGAATGGTCCTATGAAGACCTACAAGACCTTTTAGAACTAACACCCAAAAAGGATGTCCTTTTCATTATAGGGGACTGGAATGCAAAAGTAAGAAGTCAAGAAACACCTGGAGTAACAGGCAAATTTGGCCTTGGAATACGGAATGAAGCAGGGCAAAGACTAATAGAGTTTTGCCAAGAGAACACACTGGTCATAGCAAACACCCTCTTCCAACAACACAAGAGAAGACTCTACACATGGACATCGCCAGATGGTCAATACCGAAATCAGATTGATTATATTCTTTGCAGCCAAAGATGGAGAAGCTCTATACAGTCAACAAAAACAAGACCAGGAGCTGACTGTGGCTCAGATCATGAACTCCTTATTGCCAAATTCAGACTGAAATTGAAGAAAGTAGGGAAAACCACTAGACCATTCAGGTATGACCTAAATCAAATTCCTTATGATTATACAGTGGAAGTGAGAAATAGATTCAAGGGCCTAGATCTGATAGATAGAGTGCCTGATGAACAATGGACTCAGGTTCGTGACATTGTATAGGAGACAGGGATCAAGCCCATCCCCGTGGAAAAGAAATGAAAAAAAGCAAAATGGCTGTCTGGGGAGGCCTTACAAATAGCTGTGAAAAGAAGAGAAGTGAAAATCAAAGGAGAAAAGGAAAAATATAAGCATCTGAATACAGAGTTCCAAAGAATAGCAAGAAGAGATAAGAAAGCCTTCCTCAGTGATCAATGCAAAGAAATAGAGGAAAATAACAGAATGGGAAAGACTAGAGATCTTTTCAAAAAAATTAGAGATACCAAGGGAACATTTCATGAAAAGATGGGCTCGATAAAGGACAGAAATTGTATGGGCCTAACAGAAGCAAAAGATATTAAGAAGAGGTGGCAAGAATACACAGAAGAACTGTACAAAAAAGAGCTTCATGACCCAGATAATCACGATGGTGTGATCACTCACCTAGAGCCAGATATCCTGGAATGTGAAGTCAAGTGGGCCTTAGAAAGCATCACTATGAACAAAGCTAGTGGACGTGATAGAATTACAGTTGAGCTATTTCAAACCCTGAAAGATGATGCTGTGAAAGTGCTACATTCAATATGCCAGCAAATTTGGAAAACTCAGCAGTGGCCACAGGACTGGAAAAGGGCAGTTTTCATCCCAATCCCAAAGAAAGGCAAAGCCAAAGAATGCTTAAACTACTGCACAATTGCACTCATCTCACACGCTAGTAAAGTAATGCTCAAAATTCTCCAAGCCAGGCTTCAGCAATACGTGAACTGTGAACTTCCAGATGTTCAAGCTGGTTTTAGAAAAGGCAGAGGAACCAGAGACCAAATTGCCAACATCTGCTTGATCATTGAAAAGCAAGAGAGTTCCAGAAAAACATCTATTTCTGCTTTATTGACTATGCCAAAGCCTTTGACTGTGTGGATCACAATAAACTGTGGAAAATTCTGAAAGAGATGGGAATACCAGACCACCTTACCCGCCTCTTGAGAAATTTGTACGCAGGTCAGGAAGCAACAGTTAGAACTGGACATGGAACAACAGACTGGTTCCAAATAGCAAAAGGAGTACATCAAGTCTGTATATTGTCACCCTGCTTATTTAACTTATATGCAGAGTACATCATGAAAAATGCTGGACTGGAAGAAGCACAAGCTGGAATCAAGACTGCTGGGAGAAATATCAATAACCTCAGATATGCAGATGACACCACCCTTATTGCAAAAAGTGAAGAGGAACTAAAAAGCCTCTTGATGAAGGTGAAAGAGGAGAGTGAAGAAGTTGGCTTAAAACTCAACATTCAGAAAACAAAGATGGCATCTGGTCCCATCACTTCATGGGAAATAGATGGGGAAACAGTGGAAACAGTGTCAGACTTTATTTTTCTGGGCTCCAAAATCACTACAGATGGTGACTGCAGCCATGAAATTAAAAGACGCCTACTCCTTGGAAGAAAAATTATGACCAACCTAGATAGCATATTGAAAAGCAGAGATTACTTTGTCAACAAAGGTCTGTCTAGTCAAGGCTATGGTTTTTCCAATGGTCATGTATGGATGTGAGAGTTGGACTGTGAAAAAAGCTGAGCACTGAAGAATTGATGCTTTGAACTGTGGTGCTGGAGAAGACTCTTGAGAGTCCCTTGGACTGCAAGGAGATCCAACCAGTCCATTCTGAAGGAGATCAGCCCTGGGAGTTCTTTGGTAGGAATGATGCTAAAGCTGAAACTCCAGTACTTTGGCCACCTCATGGGAAGAGCTGACTCATTGGAAAATCTCTGATGCTGGGAGGGATTGGAGGCAGGAGGAGAAGAGGACGACAGAGGATGAGATGGCTGGATGGCATCCCTGATTCAATGGACGTGAGTCTGAGTGAACTTGGGGAGTTGGTGATGGACACCGAGGCCTGGTGTGCTATGACTCATGGGGTCGCAAAGAGTCGGACATGACTGAGCGACTGAACTCAACTGAACTGAACTGAATGACCCTCCTAATCCCTGTTATCACCATATGATTGCTTCATGTATTATCAATTGTCTAACCCTTTTTGTCTCTGCCCAGGTGAACAAGCTACAACATGCAGTGCTAGTTCAACAAGGATATATAATACCACCTGACCATGGAAAAAATCATTCATCCTTAAATGGACACCGCTATAAGGACTCTGAGGCTTGAGACTAGCAAGAAGCTGAGGCCCAATACCCCTCGCTGTCCCACTTCAGCAGGAAGTAGCCAGAGAGAGCCCTCTACCCCTTTTCCCAAAGAATTGGGCCTTCCATCTCTTAAAGCGGGGATGATAAGTAGTTATAATAGGAAAAAGGAGTCCAAAATGGTGGTGGCTAAAAGACAAAGAAGGGAAAAGCCTGTGAAAATAGAACAAAGGAAGGTCCAAGGACCAGAGTGAGGACCTCAGGTAAAACAAACAGCCCTCCTGGCTAGCCCAATTTACATAGGACAGGCTCCAGGGGAGGAGATAAATGCATAAAAGGAGAAAGCTTAGAAGGATTGGAGCCTCTCTTCTCTTAGTCTTTTGGGTCGGCCCACCCTCACTCCTTGAGTATGTATTATCCTTTGTTTTTCCTAATAAAACTGAGCAATAACACTGGTCCATCCATCACTTCAAATTTTTGCTGCAGAGAGACAGAACCAAGGAAATTACACACTCCCTCAACACCTTCAAAGGTTTTGGGGCTCCTCTGGGGGCTCAGATGGTAAAGAACCTGCCTGTAATGCAGGAGACCTGGATTCGATCCCCGGGTCAGGAAGATCCCTTGCAGAAGGGAATGGCTACCCACTCCAATAGTCTTGCCTGGAGAATTCCATGGACAGAGGAGCCTGGTGGGCTACAGATTATGTGGTCAAAAAAGAGCTGGACATGACTAACATAACTAACACTTTCATTTTCAAAGGTTTGTTTAAGGCATTCAGCAAAGATCTTCCAAGTTACCCAGTTCATTCCAGAGCAAAATCATTATTATTATTTTTTTAATCTTTATTAATCTTGAATGTTAGTTTCCAGTTTTTACTAGTTTGTATGGCTCAGGTACAGAGAAGGCAATGTCATCCCACTCCAGTACTCTTGCCTGGAAAATCCCATGGATGGAGGAATCTGGTAGGCTGCAGTCTATGGAGTCGCTAGGAGCTGGACAGGACTGAGCGACTTCACTTTCACTTTTCACTGTCATGCATTGGAGAAGGAAATGACAACCCACTCCAGTGTTCTTGCCTGGAGAATCCCAGGGACTGGGGAGCCTGGTGGGCTGCTGTCTATGGTGTCGCACAGAGTCGGACACGACTGAAGTGACTTAGCAGCAGCAGCAGCATGGCTCAGATGGCTCAGTGGTAAAGAAACCGCCTACCAACACAGGAGCAATAGGAGATGTGGGTTTGATCCCTGTTTGGGAAGATACCCTGGTGTAGGAAATGGCAACCCACTCCAGTATTCTTGCCTGGAAATTATTCTTGCCTGGAAATTTCTATGGAGAGAGAAGCCTGGTGGGTTACAGTCCATGGGGTTGCAAAGAGTTAGACAAGAGTAAGTGAGCACACACATGGGCACACACACACACATACTCACACATGTGCACACATGTCTCAGGTCACCCTATTGGTTTCCTTTAGTAAGTTCAATTAATAGTTGTTTAGATGTAGATTTATATGCCTTGTCTTATAGTACCACACAGGAGAAGCATTACCAGTGAAACATGCTTATTCCACAATATAATTAAACAAAAGAGATATAACCATCTTATAATACCCATTTAAATATGCCAACTGTATATACTTTCATCTCAATTCTGTCAACTTTTTGTCTTTAATATTAGAGTGTGGACTTAAAAAAATGCACAATGTGATAGTTGCTAGTTAAGTTTTATTTAGGGGCAAAATGAGGACTGCAGTCTGGGAGACAGCACCTCAGATATCTCTGAGAGACTGCTCCATAGAGGCAGCTGGGGAAGGTCAAAATATAAGATTTTGGTGAAGGGGGAGTTCAATGCAACCAAGTGCTTACTTTACAGAAGGTTTTCTACTAGTTAGAAGGAGCTGATGTCACCACAGAGGGATTTAGTGCTTTTCTAGATATAAAGAAGATGCAAAGATTGGGATCATGAAGTCAGTTCCTGAAAATATTTAACTATCTAAAGACCTGTCCCACCAGATTCCCTGGAGCACAGAGTGCCTCACTCCACCCTGAACTCCCTCAGTGGGTGTTGAAAGTCAACAGTTGCAACAACACAGGGTTCAAAGTCAGCAGAGGCAGATGGCAAATCCCTTGTTGTTGTTGTTCAGTCGCTGGCAAATGCTCTTGGCAAGTGCCAATTTGTAGTTGACTGGCAAGTGCCAATTTGTAGTTGACAAGCCTTTGGGTGCAGGAGAATTGAGAAGGAATAATAAAAACAGAATTCACTTGCCTTGTAACCTGGTCTCTTAGGAACAGAGAAAGAACAGGGAAATTTTCCTTTCTGTCCAGACCCCTGTCTCCTAAGGAAATCAGGTACAGAGTATGGGTGTTACAACCAAAAAATGCCTAATGAGAAGCTAAGTGAGCTATAAAGTCTCTATAAAGTCTATAGAGTCTATAGAAGTCTATAAAGTCTGTAGACTCTATAAACTGTAAAGTCTCATCCCAGCCTGAGCAGTCTTGGATGCCACAGAACATGTTTCCTTTGGAGACCTGAGTCTGACTGTAAAACAGTTTTTCTGTCCCTCCAGCTGTCTTATGGGGACAGAGCTTCATTCACCAATATCAACCTTCCAGGAGGCATTTGAACGTCCACACAAAGACCTTTCTCTCAGTTCCCATCCAGGTGAGTCTGAGAGCCCAGTAGATGCTGTGGGAGAATTAGAGAGAATGCAAGCCTGGAACATTTATCCAACCTAGCTCAGATATCAGAGGTTAGTGTGGTAGTTTGCTACCCTGATTTATAAATAAATGTATTTAGTTAGGACTAAAGGAAAAGCAAAGTTTGACCTAAGTAACATAAGGCTTAGTGTTGCCAATGAAATGATAATAATTAAAGTCCAATTAGAAGAAGGAATGGGATGCATAAAGCACATTCAGTAAAATTTGAACATAAGCCTAATGATTCTAGGACCATTATATATTATATCATTTCATGTCTACACATTTGCCAATTTAATTTCTAATCTATGTGATTTCATTAAATAGTTAGCATTTAAATATCATTTTCAGTTAGTTTTTGATGCTCTATTTGATTTCTTAAAAAAATACAGTTGATTTGTTACTGCTGTATTTAAGCCGGTTCCATTTTCATTGCCATTCTTTTTATTTTGTAACTTCATTTATATTTAAATATGTTCCTATACAAGTGCACATGTATTCACATACCTTTTTGAAAATGTGAGAGTGAACAAAGCAGGTGAAGTCTCAAATGATTAGGGTTTTGCATTATAATGGCAAAGTTGCAATATAATGAAGTGAATGATGGCATACATAATGTCTCAGGCATAAATCATATGAAGAAATTTATCCAGGGTGAAAGGGTGATTTGTCATGAAGTCTGTAGAAATTATAGAGTATAGTCTGGAAAGCCCTTTGCATGTTAATTGTAGACCAGATGAGAATTGGGATATGCCCACCAAATTTACTTAAGGAGTAAGATAAAGCCAAAAGTTCAAGAAAAACAAACACAACATACCCTACAAGAAAACTGAGACAGGGCTTACCTCCTTCTGTGTGTGTGTGTGTGCTGTGTGCTAAGTTGCTTCAGTTGTGTCCAACTGTATGTGACCCTATGGAGTGACGCCCACTAGGCTTCTCTGTCCATGGGATTCTCCAGGCAAGAATACTGGAGTGGGTTGCTGTGCCCTCTTCCAGGGGATCTTTCTAACCCAGGGATCGAACCTGTGTCACTTAGGCTTAACCTGCACTGGGAGGCAGGTTCTTTACCACTAGTGCCACCTAGGAAGCTCACCTCTTTCTCTATGGGATGGAAAAAAAAAATGTTCAAATAAGTGAGTCAGGCTCAGGAAAAACGAGTCTTCTACTGCTTCATATAAAGCAATACCCACCTTTGGTTGCAGTTTGTATGGTTCATTTTGTGAATTGTTTTCTTATGCACTTTGCTCTTTTTTCTTTTGGGGTATTCAGTCTGTCAGGTGTCTTGTGCCATAAATGTATCACTGTTTCTATCAAAGTAATAAAGGTATTTTTCCCTTTTAAAATTATTTTTTTCTGGACATCAAAGAGATGTAAGTGGAGTTGGAATGTTGCCAAACCAAGGAAGTTTTAATTCATCACATCATCTGAAGGAGACATTCAGACTTATTATATAATTTTCCCCTAAGGCCCATGTGTCCATTCTTCTGTCTCTCTCTGTCTCTCTCAGACTTTTTAAAGTATTTCTTTAAATAGAGGGTAGAAAGTGGCCATACCAAGAGGGAACCCCATGTCTATTGGCCCATGGGAAGCTTGTGAATTGAAATTTCTGGGTAACACTTATATATTCCTTAAATGAAAGATAATCTGATCTGACCAGTTTGACTTGTAACCACTCATGGCCTGAAGAAGGTGTTTCTAGGTAAGAAATGCATGGTAGTGACACAGCTCACGAGGATGTGGTGTGTGTGCCTCTGACTGGGGTGAGAGCAGTCCTTTAAGCAGAAAAAGTGAAGCAAAAGTGTTAGTCACTCAGTCGTGTCTGACTTTTTGTGACCCGCGTGGACTGTAGCCCGCCAAGCTCCTCTGTCTATGGAATTCTCCAGGTAAGAATACTGGAGTGGATTGCCATTCCCTTCTCCAGGGGAATCTTCCCAATCTAGGGATTGAACCCGGATCTCCTGCGTGGTAGGCAGATTCTTTACTGTCTGATCCTCTAGGGAAACAGCCTCCTATATTAAGGTGACATAATACAGAGACCAGTATTTAGTCAGAAGATGGAACTAAGAAGAGGATATGAATGTTTACAATTCACAGGATGCCATTGCAACTAAATTTGTAAAGTACAAGGAATCACATGTAAGGAGGGATTCTGTGTGGACTGAGGTGTCAGCTGTCACAGGGAGACCACCTTATTCCTCAGCATCCCTGACACCATCTCTAGTCACTCCCCTTCTTGCTTATTCCTCTGCTCCACTGGCTTCCTTATTTGGATTTGAACAGGTGGAACCAGCATTTTTCTAAGGTCCTTAGAAGTGGCAGCTTCCTCTAGCTCCCACCAGGCACACACTTCTCCTAACATCACACTAGTTCCTTCTCTCTCTTTTTTGAGGAATTGGTTCAATTATCATCTTGTGTGCAGGCCTTACCTGAACACTCAGTACAAAATAACACCTACTCCCCTCTCATTTTTACTTGTTTATTTTTTCATAGTATCTGTCATCTTCTGCTATATTATATTTTATACATATTCGAATATCATCTTTAACCACCCTTAGATTGTGGAAGTTTTGTTTACGAACACTGTTCCTTATATAGGCTTGGAGCATTGTTAGTTCATAAGTATTTCTGAAATTCATGAAAGGAGTTTTCATTAAAACTGTAAATTAAGAAGTCTTTGGAATTTATTGAGAATGGGACAAAAATTTCTAGTCAGAGGTGAAATGAGGTATACCCTCAAGGAGGATTTATCTCCATATAACATATTAACATCAGTTCTTTGACAGCAAAGAGAAATTAAAATAGTTAAGCTATGTGAGTTAGGCCAGTTTGAGTGAAAACTACTCATGCTATTTCTTTTTTCCCTCCAATAGTCACCTCTACCACATGGAATCAGGAAAAGGTACACAAAGCTCAAATTTTCTTCTTCTTCTGGGACTTTCAGGGGAATCAGAACTGCAGCCCCTCATATTTGGGCTTTTCCTCTTCATGTACCTGATCACTGTGTTTGGAAACCTGCTCATTATCTTGGCCGTCAGCTCAGACTCCCATCTCCACACCCCCATGTACTTCTTCCTCTCCAACCTGTCCTTTGTAGACATCTGTTTCACCTCAACCACCATTCCGAAGATGCTGTGGAACATCCAGAGAGCAAAGGTATCACCTATGAAGGCTGCATCACCCAGATATATTTTTACATTCTGTTTGCAGGATTAGATGACTTTCTCCTGACTGTGATGGCTTATGACCGGTATGTGGCCATCTGCCACCCCCTGCACTACATGGTCATCATGAGCCCCCAGCTTTGTGGACTGCTGGTTCTGATATTCTGGATAATGAGTGTTCTGTATTCCTTGTTACACAGCTTAATGGTGCTGAGACTGTCTTTTTGTACAGATTTGGAAATCCCTCACTTTTTTTGCGAAATAAAAGAGCTGGTCCAACTTGCCTATTCTGACACCTTTCTCAATAACATGATGATGCAATTTGGAGCTGGACTTCTGGGTGGTGGTACCCTGACTGGTATCCTTTACTCTTACTCCAAGATAGTGTCCTCTGTATATAGAATCTCTTCAGCTCAGGGGAAGTGTAAAGCATTTTCCACCTGTGCATCTCACCTCTCAGTTGTCTCCTTATTTTATTGTACAAGTTTAGGAGTGTACCTTAGCTCTGTTGCTAGCCACAGCTCACTGTCTAGTGCTGCAGCTTCAGTGATGTACACTGTGGTCACACCCATGCTGAACCCCTTCATCTACAGTCTAAGAAATAAAGACATAAAGAGGGCTCTGAAAAGATGTTTTGGGATGGAAACTGTATCAAGGTCATTTGTTCTTGGGCTAAAGCAATGCACACGATAGCAGGGTTAAAGCCTCAGGGCCACATATTATGCTTCTCTGATCAGATTGTGAAAATCGCACTTGCTCCTTCGGCTTATTGTCTGCTATTTCCATTTCTTTGATTTCAACTTCTCTATACAATTTCAGCAATTCACTTCATTAATTTTTCTGTTCGGTCATCTATGCTTTATCCTTTGTCATTTTTATACTCTCCCAAATTGATTCACATCCTTAAGTGAAATATATGGAAAAGCCCATATATCTCATAAGACTAGGTGCATCTCCTAATAATAATTTCTTTGTGAAATGTTATATACAGATCAAATTTATTTCATTTTACTGAGTGAATAATCCTGAGTCCTGTTACTTTTTGGAAAAGAAAAACTACCTTGATGACTGAATCCATCCAATGACATAATTTCATAAGAGTGTAGAGTATGAAACCTCAATTTATCACTTTCTGTTCGTTATTCCTTTTGCACATCACTACCATAATTTCTCTTCCCCAAATTGTAGACTTTAACATATAGTATGTTTCACAACAAGGCATTCCATTTTATTCCTACTAGGATCTTGTTCTTTATTTAGCTCAGTGTGCATATTGGTTACCAGTGTGTGCTCAGTTGCTCAGTTGTGTCTGACTTTTTGCGACCCCATGGACTGTAGCCCACCAAACTCTGTCTGTGGGATTTTTCAGGCAACAATACTGGAGTGGGTTACTATTTTCTACCTCAAGGGATCTTCTCTACCTAGGGATCTAACCCGCATTTCCTCCATCTCCTGCATTGAAGACAGATTCTTTACCTGCTGAGCCACCATTATCAGAGTCACTGGAAAACCTGATCATCAATGCATGTCCCCAATGGTAGTCTATGTGAAACACCAATTTCAATAAAGAGTTTGATGTAATGAAGTCTAGAATCTAAGAAGACCCTAACTAAAATGAAGCACATATTTATATCAGATTTTAACTATGCAAATTATTTTTTCTGGTGTAGAATTTACTTACTGATGTATGTAAGATCAATGTCCATATATAAAGGCATTTATCATTGGCATGAAGGATTTTTTGGTGTAATTATATTTTATTTTGAATCATCTTTATTTTTCTACTTGAAAAACTTACATTTTTGCCTATGATTATGATTCCTTTCATTGTTCTAAATGAAATCATCTTCCCCATTTTAAGTTTTATCATGACCACTAAAAGATGTTGAGTGAGCAATGTAAATATATATTTCTTTCCAAAGTACAGCTCACTAGGGAGCTCAAATTCCTCCTGGTCCTGTGATTCAGAGTCACAGAGTTTTGAACAAACAGGCATATCCTTTTAACCTGGCATGGTTACCTATATGAAACCTCAGTGGATTCAGTTTTTAATACAGTTATATGAAACAGACTTGAATAACTGAGTAATTATAAATGCTATTCAAATATCAGAGCAAATGCCTACAGTGAGAAGCCACATGTTATTATAACTTCACTCAGCTGTTCACTTGGATTATTTTATCAGTTTGTTCCTGCATAACAAGTTGTCCTAAAAGGAAATGGTTTAACATAATGTCTTTAGTCTCAAATAGGAATGCACAATAAGGATTTAATCTGACAGTCTCTTCTTCATGGGTCTACTGTCAGCTGTCAGACTCTATTTTGTGTTTTCAAGTTACCTCCATGATGGGGTGTGCAGTTAGTGCTATTGTTTTTTGAGCCACTTTATGTAAATTTCTTCTTTTGATATAGGTAGGTTAGTCTTTAGTTTAAAAGAAAAAAACTGAGTTTATCAAATGGTAATTTCTTTATATTAATTTCACTATTCATATATCCATATATGAGACTTTGTTTTAGTCCTAAAGAGATATCTCTCAATTTCAGGTGTGACTCAACTACATGGACTTTACTTATTACTCTGAGCAATGCAACACTCAAAATTTGAAATTCTAGCTAAGTCATTGAAGAGTAATTACATACAATAAACTGCCAATTTTTAAGGTATACAATTTTCTGAATTTCAAAAATTAGCAGTACACAGTACATGGTTCATTTCTTGATAGTCTAAAAGGTGCAGAGCAAGTTTTAATTTCTTTGAAATGTTATTGTTAATACTGTAATTGACCTGAGTCTCAGTTTTATTTATTTATGAAGAAAATATAAGATAACACCCTATGGATGTTGTGAAAATGAATGAAATGTACAGAAATGTTTTGTGGAGTCCACAAACCATGTTCAAGGTTAGGAGTACATGTATGTATACATGTGCCCGCATCTGTATAAAACTTTCTCTGAAATAAATATGCTCACACATATATGAACATGCCTACAGTCTCATTTGTAATTCCATCCCACGTTGAAAGAAACCTTGAGAGCAAGTTAGAAGAATGGAAGCGAAAAGAACAGATGCTTGCAATAACAGAAAATAGAAGGAATTTAGAAATTTTGACAGAAAGTTTTTAAGCAGAATGTGTGCCTTTAATATTAATAATGATTTACTTTTCTCATCTTAAATCCTCAAAGACCTCAAAGTTAAAACCACATTTACATTTAGGCAATGAAAAGTTCTCTATAGGAGCTAATGAGAATACCTTAAAAAGGACTCAATTTTCTCTTTCTGTTTAAGTATAATTTCAACACAAAATACCTCTAGCTAAGGGTAGCTCACTGATTGAACTGAAAGGTTTAAACTCAACTCCAAGAACAACATCTAATTGGACACATATCTATATTAAATTTTTATTGTTCCTGCAAGAGACTCAGGTTCCATCCCTGGTTTGGGAAGACCTCCTGTAGGAGGCCATGGCAACGCACTCCAGTATTCTTGCCTGGAGAATCTCATGGACAGAGGAGCCTGGTGGCTATAGTCAATAGGGGCACAAGGAGTCAGACAGGACTCAAGCAACTTAGCATGCACACATGCTCTTGTAACAAATTACCATACTAGTGACTTAAAACAAATACCTGTCTTAAAATTACCATGCTAGTGGCTTAAAACATGTATGTATCTTAAAATTCTTCAGAAGTCTGAAGTCTCATTGAACTATAATTATTTTTTTTATTTTTTTATTTTATTTTTTAACTTTACAATATTGTATTGGTTTTGCCATATATCAAAATAAATCCACCACAGGTATAAATGTGTTCCCAATCCTGAACGCTCCTCCCTCCTCCCTCCCCATTCCATCCCTCTGGGTCATCCCAGTGCACCAGCCCCAAGCATCCAGTATCGTGCATCGAACCTGGACTGGCAACTCGTTTCATACATGATATTACACATGTTTCAATGCCATTCTCCCAAATCTTCCCACCCTCTCCCTCTCCCACAGAGTCCAAAAGACTGTTCTATACATCAGTGTCTCTTTTGCTGTCTCATACACAGGGTTATTGTTACCATCTTTCTAAATTCCATATATATGTGTTAGTATACTGTATTGGTGTTTTTCTTTCTGGCTTACTTCAGTATGTATAATAGGCTCCAGTTTCATCCACCTCATTAGAACTGATTCAAATGTATTCTTTTAATGGCAGAGTAATACTCCATTGTGTACATATACCACAGCTTTCTTGTCCATTCATCTGCTGATGGACATCTAGGTTGCTTCCATGTCCTGGCTATTATAAACAGTGCTGCGATGAACATTGGGGTACACGTGTCTCTTTCCCTTCTGGTTTCCTCGGTGTGTATGCCCAGCAGTGGGATTGCTGGATCATAAGGCAGTTCTATTTTCAGTTTTTTAAGGAATCTCCACACTGTTCTCCATAGTGGCTGTACTAGTTTGCATTCCCACCAACAGTGTAAGAGGGTTCCCTTTTCTCCACACTCTCTCCAGCATTTATTGCTTGTAGACTTTTGGATCGCAGCCATTCTGACTGGCGTGAAATGGTACCTCATAGTGGTTTTGATTTGCATTTCTCTGATAATGCAGAGAAGGCGATGGCACCCCACTCCAGTATTTTTGTCTGGAAAATCCCATGGATGGAGGAGCCTGGTAGGCTGCAGTCCATGGGGTCGCTAAGAGTCGGACATGACTGAGCGACTTCGCTTTCAATTTTCACTTTCATGCGTTGGAGAAGGAAATGGCAACCCACTCCAGTGTTCTTGCCTGGAGAATCCCAGGGACGGGGAAGCCTGGTGGCTGCTGTCTATGGAGTCACACAGAGTCGGACACGACTGAAGTGACTTAGCATAGCATCTCTGATAATGAGTGATGTTGAGCATCTTTTCATGTGTTTGTTAGCCATCTGTATGTCTTCTTTGGAGAAATGTCTATTTAGTTCTTTGGCCCAATTTTTGATTGGGTCATTGATTTTTCTGGAATTGAGCTGTAGGAGTTGCTTGTATATTTTTGAGATTAGCTGTTTGTCAGTTGCTTCATTTGCTATTATTTTCTCCCATTCTGAAGGCTGTCTTTTCACCTTGCTTATAGTTTCTTTTGTTGTGCAGAAGCTTTTAAGTTTAATTAGGTCCCATTTGTTTATTTTTGCTTTTATTTCCAATATTCTGGGAGGTGGGTCATAGAGGATCCCGCTGTTATTTATGGCAGAGAGTGTTTTGCCTATGTTCTCCTCTAGGAGTTTTATAGTTTCTGGTCTTACATTTAGATCTTTAATCCATTTTGAGTTTATTTTTGTGTATGGTGTTAGAAAGTGGTCTAGTTTCATTCTTTTACAAGTGGCTGACCAGTTTTCCCAGCACCACTTGTTAAAGAGATTGTCTTTAATCAATTGTATATTCTTGTCTGTTTTGTCAAAGATAAGGTGTCCATATGTGCGTGGATATATCTCTGGGCTTTTTATTTTGTTCCATTGATCTATATTTCTGTCTTTGTGCCACTACCATACTGTCTTGATGAACTATAATTATGATGTATGTAGGACTGTGATCCTCCTGGACACTCCAGAGGACAATGTGTACACTTTGCTGTTTCACTTCTAGCGGCCACCAGCATTTCTTGTTTCATGGTCTTTCCTCCATCTTCAAAGCTAGGTGCAGATCATTTAAAAATATCTTACACTGATTATTCTTCCTTTCTCTTCCACATTTAGAGGACCACTGTGATTATATTATTCCAAGCTGAATATCTGTGCTAATCTGATATCAAGATCAATGATTATCCACTTTATTCCATCTGCTAATGTAATCTCAGATTTCCCTGGTATTTCAGCTGATAAAGAATCTGCCTGCAATGCAGGAGATCCCAATTCAATTCCTGGGATGCAAAGATCCCCTGGAGAATGGATAGGTTACCCACTTCAGTATTTCCCTTGCTAACTAAGATAGGATATTCAAAAGGTCTTAAGAATAGAGTGTGGTCATCTTTTGAGTATCTTATTCTGCCTACTAAATGGTCTTTTCTCAGATATATATCATTTGATGTCACTTAAAATTTATTTTAAAAAATAATTTTAACTGGAGGATAATTGCTGTACAATATTGGGATGGTTTTTGCCATACATCATCATGAATCAGCCATAGGTATGCATGTGTCTCCCCCATCCTGAACCCTCCTCCCACTTCCCTCCCCACTCTATCCCTCTGGGTTGTCCCAGAGCCCTGGCTTTGGGTCACCTGCTTCATGAATCACCTTTCCACTGGTCATCTATTTTACATATGGTAATGTACATATTTCAGTGCTAGTCTCTCAGATCATCCCACCCTTGCCTTTGAAAAGGCAACAGACAGGAAAGCCAGGAGTCTCCAAACGGAGGAAATAGGCTGCAAGTGTCAGACATTTTTTCTCTCTCCCTTATGTGGCAGGATGAAACAAATGAAGTGTCAGATTTTTTCCTCTTAAAATTCTGTGTTAACGTGATGACACCTGGTTCCACCTGAACTTAACTTTTCTCAAACCTTGAGCTAACCAATGTGTTTTTCTTACGGAAATGTTTTTCTTAAGCTATGTTAGTGAAGCTATGTATTTGCTTTGGAATTTGGCTTTCTTCAAGATGGTTCCACCTAAAGACTAACTTTTTTCCTTTTCTCAAACCTTGGGCTGATAATAGCTCAACAAACCAGTATTCATATCTATTGGTTTATTGCTGGGGGGTGACACACCTTGTACCATCCTATCACAAAAATGCATATTGTGGGAGAGGGGCCTGGTAAAACTCCAGCAGCCTTGAGATGTCTCTCTGATTAATGGCTTTCAAATAGACATCAAACAGCTTGCTAAAACTAGCAGGGGGCGGGGGGGCACTCTCTGTCCCCCTTCTGATGTCTAGGTCAGAAGCTTTCTCTGTCCCTTTTTATAATTTAATAAAACTCTGCTATATTATAGCTCTTGTGTGATCAAGTCTGGTCCCTGGTCCTGAGGTTAAGTCTTCAGAGATCTTGAATCCAACACCATTCACCATAAGCTATTACCTTCTCCCACTAAAAAAATCAAACAGAATTTGCCACTGATTACAAAGTGAGTGAAATGTATCATTCAAAATTACATACATGGAAGATTCTTGATGAAGACCTAAAACTGTTTACACCTGAATTTAACAGAATCATTTTCTTGGCATACCCAGACAAGGACCTGCAGCATTAAGAACGTGTAAGATATTGTTAGAAATGCAGAATACCTGGTACCTTGAATCAGACCTGCTGAATCATAATTTGCATTTGGAACTATAGTTCTTGGTAATTTTAAAACATAATCAAGTTAGAAAAGTGCTACACTAGAATAAATTTTATACCTTTTCACTGATGGTATTTGAGGTAGTATAATTAATTATAAGTATTGGGTACTGTCCTATGCATTACATGTGTAGGATCCCCTTAGGCCCTAAAAAATATCACCAGCTGCAAAGTCATCTCTGATTGAGAATCACTGCCACAGAACTTACAAACTAAAATCATTCTGACAGTCAAGACTCTCAAACAAGACTCCATCCCTTTCTTGGTTTATAGCTTTGGGCAGAACATTAAACCCCTCTATGTGTCATTTCTATAATGGAGAATGAAGTGTTAATATATAAGAAGACTACATCACACCACAGAAAGAAAGAAAGAAAGTCGCTCAGTCATGTCTGACTCTTGCAACCCCATGGACTGTAGCCCACCAGGCTCCTCCATCCATGGAATTTTCCAGGCATAGACTTATATTAAAATTAAAGCAGACAATCCCTATAATGTGCTAAGTTAGGCTACAATGTACAAAAATATCTAAATTTGTCTCATAATTAAAAACATACATAACAAAGTACTAAAAGACAGCTCGTAACTTCTGACATAAGTATAAATATCCTAATTGAGTTGGCCAGAATGTCAGGGAGACAAGGAGTGTAGTGCCCAAGGTTTTATATGAAAGGACAAAGTTATACTCATAAAATATTTTTTAGAAATATCAGTAGTTATGTACTCACCACTAGTGAAAACTTGGAAGATCTGAGGGACTTAATCAAGTGAGAATTATTAACCTTAGACTTTGAGGAAACTTTAGCTTGGACTGGGATAAATTACAGGGATGGTTTAGACCTTTGGATACAGGAGAATAAAGGGGAAGGAGTAATAAAAACAGAATTCACCTGCCTTGTAAACTGGTCTCTTAGGAACAAAGAATGAACAGGAAAAATTTCCTTTCTGTCCAGACCCCTGTCCCTCCGGGGAAATCAGGTACAGAGTATGGGTGTTACAGAAGAAAGGTGCCTAATGAGAAGCTAAGTGAGCTGTAAAATCTCTCTGCTGTGGTCCCCTCAGCCTGAGAAATCTTGGATGCCACAGAACATGTTTCCTTTTGAAAGACTGTTGCTGAGCCAGGAAAGACGCCAGGATTCTTGGCCTCCAGAGGAGGAGAATTCAATCTGGGGCCAGAGACGAGGCTTGATCACTCAGAGCTTTTGTGTAATAAAGTTTTATTAAAGTATAAAAGAGATAGAGAAAGCTTCTGACATAGACATCAGAAGGCGGCAGAAAGAGTGCCCCCTAGCTAGCGTTAGCAACGGAGTTATATACTTTTTAATTAGTTATTACAGTGAATCAAAAGAATGTCTGGAGGTTGTAAGGACCTTACTAGGCCCACTCCCATAATCTACATTTTAAGATAACAGGATTAGCCAGAAGATTTTTTCCAGAAACTGTCCTCAAGCAGGATTGGAGAAGGCAATGCCAACCAACTCCAGTACTCTTGCCTGGAAAAATCCCATGGACGGAGGGGCCTGGTAGGCTGCAGTCCATGGGGTCACTAGGAGTCGGACACGACTGAGCGACTTCACTTTGACTTTTCACTTTCATGCATTGGAGAAGGAAACAGCAACCCACTCTAGTGTTCTTGCCTGGAGAATCCCAGGGATGGGGGAGTCTTGGTGGGCTGCTGTCTGTGGGGTCGCATAGAGTCGGATATGACTGAAACGACTTAGCAGCAGCAGTCCTCAAGTAGGATACATTATTGTTATATAGTCCTAAGGAATGTAGAGGAAAAAGTTTGTCCTTTCCTCCTCCTTGAGAATTCCAGACCCCTCTCTCCTTGGGGATCCCCGGACTTATCAACCTGCCTAGGAATTGACTCCCTTACTTTGAAGATCTGAATCTGACTGGGAAATCAGTCCTTCACTCCCTGCAGCTATCTTGTGAGAACAGAGCTTCAGTCTCTATTATCAACCCTCCAGGAGGCATTTGAACTTCCACACAAAGACCTTTCTTTCAGTTCCCATCTAGGTGAGTCTGAGAGCCCAGTAGACACTGTGGGAGAGAAATAAAATGCAAGCCTTGAACATGTATCTGAAGTCACCCGTGATTCAGTCCAGCCTAGCTCAGATATCAGAGTAGTGTGGTAGTTTGCTACCCTGATTATTGTGTATGCATGTTCAGCCATTCAGTCGTGTGTGACTCTTTGCAATCCCAAGGACTGTAGCCTGGTAGTCTCCTCTGTCCATGGAATTTTTCAGGCAAGAATACTGGAGTGGGTTGCCATTTTCTACTTCAGGGGATCTTCCTAACCCAGGGATTGAAGCCGAGTCTCTTGCATCTCCTTCATTGGCAGGTGGATTCTTTATCACTAGTACCACTTGGGAAACCCTAATTCATAAATAAATGTATCTACCCAGGACTAAAAGAGGAACAAGGGCTTCACAGGTGGCACTATTGGCAAAGAACCTGCTTCTCAATGCAGGAGACATAAGACACGTGGGTTTGATCCCTGGGTCAGGAAGATCCCATGGAGGAGGGCATGCAACCCACTTCAGGATTCTCGCCTGGAGAATCCCATGTACAGAGAAGCCTGATGGGCTACTGTTCTTAGGGTCGAAAGAGTCAGACATGACTGAGCGACTGAGCAGGCATGAAAAAGAGAAGCAAACATTTACCTCAGTAAGGTATGGTTCAGTGTTGCCAATTAAATGATAAAAATGGAAGCCCAAGTAGAAGAGAGAATGGGAGGCATAAAGTATTTCCAGTAAAATTTAAACATAAGCCTTATGACATGCTAAGTAACAAGAGTAGAGAAATAGGTTATTAGATGTTGACAAATGTACTGTGAAGTAAGGGATTTTTTTTTCAACATGGATCATATTTGACTGTTTCCATATTAATAAGTACGATCTGGACCAAGGGCTTCATGAAAATATATCCCTGCAAACATATGTATACAATGGCTGACTCATGTTGATGTAGGGTAGAAGCCAATATAATGCTGCTGCTGCTGCTAAGTCGCTTCAGTCGTGTCCGACTCTTAGCAACCCCATGGACTGCAGCCCACCAAGCTCCTCCGTCCATGGGATTTTCCAGGCAAGAGTACTGGAGTGGGGTGCCATTGCCTTCTCCGAGCCAATATAATAGTGTAAAGCAATTATTCTCAATTAAAAATAAACGAATTTTAAAAAATTCTTGAAAGATAGTGATTTCTCTTTGCTCGAATGCTTAGTCACTCAGTCCTGTCTGACTCTTTGTAACCCCATGGACTATATCCTGCCATTTCTTCTTGTCCATGGGATTCTCCAGGCAAGAATACTGGAGTGGGTTCCCATTTCCTCCTCCATGGGAACATTCCCACCCAGGGATCAAAGCTACATTTCCTGTCTCCTGCATTGCATGCAGATTCTTTATCCAATGGGCAATGGGAAAGCCCTTTGCTGGATAGTTATATATGCTTATATATATATAAAGGGTTGGACACAACTGAGTGACTGAGCACACACACACACACACACACACTCGCATATATATAATATATATTTATCTCTGTGTTACACAATTACTCTGTTAATCAAAAATTGTCTGAGAACCCTCTGTATGCTGCAGTTGGAGTGCTTTTATTACTGTCTTTGCTCACATTTTCCAAAATGAATTGGAGGTTTTATTTTCTTTCCACAAAATGCTTGCCATTTAGTTATTTTATGTATGTATAGATATATTTGTGAGAATGTTTGGTAGTTTATAAAATGTATGTGGTCATTCAGTCATATGGTGTTCTCTCCATTGTTTTTACATTTTTTTAATTGAAATAATTGAGCTGTTACTGCAATACACTTCACTTGACAATATTTGTTAAACCAGAAAGAAAAACACCAATACAGTATACTAACACATATATATGGAATTTAGAAAGATGGTAACAATAACCCTGTGTATGAGACAGCAAAAGAGACACTGATGTATAGAACAGTCTTATGGACTCTGTGGGAGAGGGAGAGGGTGGGAAGATTTGGGAGAATGGCATTGAAACATGTAAAATATCATGAAGGAAACGAGTCGCCAGTCCAGGTTCGATGCACGATACTGGATGCTTGGGGCTGGTGCACTGGGACGACCCAGAGGGATGGAATGGGGAGGGAGGAGGGAGGAGGGTTCAGGATTGGGAACACATGTATACCTGTGGAGGATTCATTTCAATATTTGGCAAAACTAATACAATATTGTAAATTAAAAAAAAAAAACACTTGGCATGGGCACATAAAAAGTGCTGAATATTAAAAAAAAATGACATGTGTGGTGGATTCATTTTGATATTTGGCAAAACTAATACAATTATGTAAAGTTTAAAAATAAAATAAAATTAAAAAAAAATGACAGTGAATGTTTTCCTGCATAAATTTTTGTGCTAATTAATCACCTATTATGAGCTTCCTAGGTGAAGATAGTGGTAAAGAAACCCCTGCCAGTACAGGAGAGGTAAGAGACACAGGTTGGATCCCTGGGACTGGAAGATCCCTTGGAGGAGGGCGTGGCAACCTGCTGGGGTCCAGCCCCGGCTGATCCAGGGTATTCGAAGGAGAGACGGCGTAGGCGAGGATCAGGAAACAACTGCTTAACTAAACATTAATTAAGGATATAAAGAGTAATAGAATGGGGATAGCTCAGTAGGAAAATTCAGTGGAGAAAAGAGGCTGAGTAGCTTGGTTTATGCGGGAGACCAATAAAACTTCAAGACAAGAAGTTTGCACCACTTACGTAGGCCGCAGGCGTCCTTCCGTTCTCCCAAAGGAGAGGAGACACTGAGGCCTCCCCGGTCGGATCTTAGAAGCCCAGGCATAATTAGCAAGCATGGCGGGTTCTGCGCTCCAGATGGAGACTCAGCCAGAATTTGAGAGAGAGAGCGACATGGGGAGACCAAGTTTCAGTAAACAAGGCCCGCACTTTATTTTCCAAAGTAGTTTTTATACCTTAAGTTATGCATAGAGGATAATGGGGGAAGGGGTGGAGTCATGCAAGGACAGCAGTTCTGGTTCTAATCGAAGCCAGGCTTTCAAACTTATCATATGCAAAAGTTCAGGTGATTGACATCATCTTCTGGCCAGGAGGCCTGTTAACATTTTAAGAAACTTATTTTTCTCTAAAGGTGATTATTCCAAAGTCAGGCACCAGCCTCCAAAAAAGCACTGGACAAAGCTGCATTCCTATAGGGCAAAGGTGAGGTGGGCTCAATCAAGAAAAGAATTCACTCAAGGGTCCAAGGTTACAAACATTGAGGTTACTACTTACATTTCTGTACACCCATTATATCAATCAATACACTGCCAAGGACACAGTAGGTAAGGAGTATGGAGACTTAGCAGCAAACATTGGCCCAACAAGTGAAAAAACCCTTCACCAATACAATTTCTAATCAATCTTTTAACTACTCAAAGGAATCTGTGTTTAGGCAGTTTAGAACATCTCCTGCCTCTCACAGTTGGGAGGCTCTGAACAATCACATGTGGCCGGAAAAACCTATTCAGGCAGGCTAGAGGATTTCCAAAGGAGTTTGTAGGTTGAAACACTGTCAGACCCAGGAATTATTAACTGGAGCTGTAAGCTAACTCTCTTTTCAGAGAGAGGTAGTGGGGGACAGCCCCCCGTAAAGTCAGAGGTGTAGGTGAAAGCACAAAGCAGAAAGTAGGCAGACTCTGGTTTTGGGGGTAGATGCTCGAGAATTTCCAGGGGGACTCCTGAGGCTCGATCCCACCTTTGCGTATGCCGAGCCTCCTTCCTCATGACCTTTGCCACGGGCAGAGTGCCTCACGCTGGCCCCCGGCAGTGATAGAATTCTAGTTGAGCTATTCCAGATCCTGAAAGATGATGCTGTGGAAAGTGCTGCACTCAATATGCAATATGCACTCAATATGCAATATGCCAGCTCCCGGCAGCAACCCACTCCAGTATTCGTTCCTGGAGAATCCCATGGACGGAGGAGCCTAGTGATCTGTGGTCCATAGGGTTGCAAAGAGTCAGACACGACTGTAGCAACTTACCACACACACACACACACACACACAACCACCTACTAAACATATTTCTAACTTTTACTCTCTCCTTCCTTATTGTTTGTTTAATCCTTTTTGGTTAAATGTATTTCTAAAAGTTGTATTACCTTTGGACACCATGTAAAGTTTTTTTTTTTTTTTTTTTACCATTTGATTAAATGTCACCTTTGTCTTTCATGAACATATTTGAATCCATGTATATTTAAGAAAAAAAATTAACTTGAATACTACTTCCTCCTTGCATTTTAAAATATCTTCTCTTATATTCTTTTATTTCCAAGTCTTTAGCAATGTAACATTGAATTAGTGGCTAATGTTGGTATCATTAAATTATTACTGTTCACATCTTTATGAAACTTACAGATACTCATTCAATCTTGTTACATTCAGTTACTTTAAAACCATTACCACATAACCTAGTTTTATTCTCAGTAACATTGTCCCATATATGCTTGATTTCTTTTAAGCTTTTATTTCTACATGATGTACACATACATAATTCATACACTTTTGTACAAATGCATGAATAGAATCCTATGCACATCACAGATATGCTTTATGATTCAGTGCTGTGGCTGTTTTTTTTTTTTTTTTTTCTACTTGTGTTGCCTTTTCCTTATTGGTCAATAATGTCCCAGGACTTTCTTCCAGTCAACTAGTATTCAGTGTAAGATGGGTTCATTATTTCAATAGCTGTTTAGTATTTCATAAGGGGCTGTGCTACTCACACTGCAGATGGTCTTTCCTAATCTTTCTCTTTGAGTTGCCATTATATCATTCCTGCAAAAATATTTGAGATTGTTAAATTTAAATTGTTCTAAGCAGAAGCGATTTTGTTTCCTCGGGAATACTGAAAAATGCTTGTAGAAATATCTGTCTGTTACTCTGGGAACTGTGGGTGGAGATCAAGGATGCTCTAGACATCCTACAAGGTACAGGACAGACCCCACCACAGAAAACAACCTGCCTGATAATGTCGATAGTGCTGAGACTGAGAAGCCTTCAGTTAAAGAACTGGATTTTTAATATCTATACCATTGTTCAGATGGTTTTCCTAGCAGTGTAACATTTTAAATTTCTGTCTGCAAACATATAGTGCACCTTTGATCCCTGTTTCAAAGCACCACTATAAACTGTGTGACAACTCTAAGTGATTTCCCAGACCGATGGTTGCAAAACAGTGTTCTTTTCTTAACTGTTACTGAGTTTGATAAAAAATTAATACCTTGAATTGTCATTTTGATGTGTCTATTTTTATTATTATATGCCCGCATAACATATGCCTCTTAATCTACCATTATCAACTTTTGAAATCATTTTTAAGAATAGCTGTTTCTCAGTTAAACTTTTGGGGACTGTTTTGCCATTAAAATGTTTTTTCATTTTGCTTGGTTAAATACATCTGTCTTCTGCTGGGTTTCTTGCTTTAAGATAGTTTGGCACACTTGTGGATTGTACTTTGTAATTGTCTAGGTATTCACCAAAAAGGATTGGTTTTTATACTGCATATTACTCCTCTGATTTATTCTATAATCTAATCTTCCCAAATTGAAGTACAATCTTATATGTATTTAATGAAATTTATAATCGAGACATAATTCCTGATTCATTCCATGTACAATAACTGAGAATCTAATATGTGCCATAATTTTCAGGAACATTATACATTATATTCATGTTTACACATTTCCCAATTTAATTACTAGCTCATTGGATATCATTAAATCATTACTATTTTAAATTCCCTTTATTTTGTAACTTCACATATATTAAAATATGTTTCTGTATGCCTGAGCGCATGCTAAGTCACTTCAATAGTGTCTGACTCTTTGTGACTCTATGGACTGTAGCCCACCAGGCTCCTCTGTCCATGGGATTCTCCAGGCAGGAATCCTGGAGTGGGTTGCATGCCCTCCTCCAGGGGATCTTCCTGACCCAGGAACTGAACCTGTGTCTCATGTCTCCTGCACTGGCAGGCAGGTACTTTACCACTAGCGCCACCTCGGAAGCCTGTGTTTCTATATAATAAGTGCACACATATTCACATATCTTTCTGAAAATGACCAGAGCAGTTGAAGTCTCTGATGCTTAGGATTTTGCATTATCTTGGTGAAGTAATAGTACAATGAAATAATTGTTTATATAATATAATGTCTTTAGGCATGAATATTATGAAGAAAATTTTTCAGGGCAAAAGGATGCATTGACATGGAGTCTGTAGAATTTACAGAGTATAGTTTGAAAAGCCCTTTGTGTGTTGAACAAAGGCCAGAAATAGCACTGGGGTATGCTCATCAGATTTATTTTAAAAATATGATAATACATAAACTCCAAGAATAACAAACACAAGATGCCCCATAAGAAAACTGGGAAAGAGCTTGCCTCATTCCCTATAGAACAGTAAAAAACTGGTCAAATAAATGGAAAAGATTCAGGAAAAATGTCTTCTACTGTTTTATATAAAACGTATTCAACTGTTGCTGTTTTCACTTGTATGTTCATTTTTGTTGGTTTATTTACTTTGCCCATTTTTCTTTTGTGGTAGTCAAATATATCAGGTTTCTTTCATTATAAAAATATAACTTTTCTGTCAAGGTAAACATGTATTTTTCTTTTTGAAAATTATTTTTCCTGAGCATCAAGGAGAGATAACCGGAATTGGAATGCTGCCAAAGAAAGGAAGTTCTAATTCATCACATAGTTTCAGGGGCCATTAGAGCTTATTAAATCTTTTACACTCTAATGTCTGTTTCATTTTCCTCTCCTCACTCTCCCCCAGCCTCTCTTTCATACACATACACACATACATACTTTTTATGTTTCTTTAAATACAGAGCAGAAAGTGATGATAAAAATGAACCCCAAGTTTATTGGTCTATGGGCAGTCTATGAACTGGAATTTCTGGGTACCATTTATACATTCTATAGGAGAAAGATGATCTGATCTGATCAGCTTGAGTTATAATGGTATATGGTATGAGCAGGGTGGTTCTGGGTGAGAAATGTGCAGTGGGAACATAGTCCAGGAGGACATGGTGTGATGATGATGTGTGTGTGTGAGCATGTGTGTGTGCTTGTGCCTTGTGGAATGAGAGCAGTTCTTAAAGAAGAGGCACTTGGACTCGTATGTTAAGGTGCCCTATATCACAGAGCCCAGAACTTAGTCAGCAGAAGGTACTAAGGATGGGAGATGCTTTAATTCACAGGATGCTTTTGCAACTAAATTCATAAAGTGCAAGGAACAAGCATTTTCCTTAGGTCCTTTTAGTGGCCATTCTCTCGCCAGACACATATTTCTCTTGATATCATACTAGATCCTTCTCTCCCTTTCTTGAGCTCTCTGTTCAATTATCACCTTGTTTGCTGGCCTTACCTGAACACTCAGTACATGAAAATACCTCCTACTACTCTCTTTTATATCTAGCTTTGTTTTCTTCATACCAACTGTAATCACTTGACATATTATATAATATTTTATTTGCACATCATCTTTCACCATCACTGGATTGTGAAAACTTCCTTTTTTTAGCACCATATACTTGCTACCTATATTTGTTTAGAGGGACTTCCCAGGTGGTTCAGTGCTAAAGAATCTGCCTGGCAATGCAGAAGAGGCAGGTTAGATCCCTGGGTTGAGAAGATCACCTGGAGAAGGAAATGGCAACCCACTCCAGTATTCTTGCCTGGGAAATCCCTTGGACAGAGGAGCCTGGCCAGCTATAGTCCGGGGGTGAGGGGGCAGTCTCAAAAGTGTCAGACATGGCTTAGTGATTAAACAGAAATATGTGTTTTGAACATGGTTGACACTCAATATATATTCTTCAAATGTATGAAAGGATTTCTCATTACAACTGTAGAAGGCATATTTCTTTGGGAATATGCTGAGAGTGGGGTAAAAATGCCTAAGTAGAGATGAAACAGAACTTTTCTAAACAAAAATATTTTATTGACAGCAAAATAGAAAATTTACTATTTCATCTATGAGAGTTATGCCAATTTGTGTGAAAATTAATCATGTTATTTTCATTTTTCTTGGTAGTCACCTCCACCACATGGAACCAAGTAATAATACACAATTTTCTGAATTTTTTCTTCTGGGATTCTCAGACAATCCAGAATTGCAGCCCCTCATCTTTGGGCTTTTCCTCTCCATGTACTTGATTGCTGGAAACCTGCTCATTATCCTGGTCACTAACTCTGACTCCCATATCCACACACCCATGTACTTCTTCCTCTCAAACCTGTTCTTTGTAGACATCTGCTTCACTTCCACCACCATCCCAAAGATGCTGCAGAACATTCAGACCCAGAGCAAAGTCATAACCTGTGAAGGCTATATCGTCCAGACGTATTTTTACATTCTCTTTGTGGAATTAGATGACATTATCCTGACAGTGATGGCCTATGGTTGTTATGTGGCCATCTGCCACCCTTGCATTTCATGGTCATCATGAGCCCCCGGCTCTGTGGACTGCTGGTTCTGATATCCTGGGTGCTGATTGCCTTGTATTCCTTGCTACACAGCTTAATGGTGTTCAATTGTCCTTCTGTACAGTTGTGCAAATCCCTTACTTTTTCTGTGAACTCAGTCAAGTGGTACCACTTGCCAGTTTTGACAACATTCTTAATAACATAATGGTGTATTTTGCAGCTGTCCTGATGGGTGGTGGTCCTTTTGCTGGTATCCTTTACTCTTATTCTAAAATAGTTTCCTGCACATGTAAAATCTCTTCAGCTCTGGGGACAAATAAAGCATTTTCTGTGTGTCCCACCTCTCGGTTGTCTTCCTATTTTACTTTACAGCCTTAGGAGTTTACCTTAGCTCTGCTGCTTCCCACACCCCATATTCAAGTACAATCGCCTCAGTGATGTATACTGTGGTCACATCCATGCTGAACCCTTTCATCTACAGTCTGATAAACCAAGACATAAAAGAGGCTCTAAAGAGATTATATTTGATGCCTAGCATAAAAGGCCAATATTAGTGCTCTGGATTATATAACTCAAAGAATTAGAATCAGAAGTTGTCTTTTGATCATAGTGAAATAAAATTTGTTCTTTGCACTTATTTCCTGGGATTTCCATTTTTCTTTTCTTCTTTGAATTCAGCATCTTTATACAATTTTAGGAATCTCTCTTCTTAAGCTTTATCCTTAGTCTTATATATAGACATTAAAAAATTTTTTCCTACTCCACCATTTTCCTACCTTTGGATCAAAAATGTTTGGAAATTCCGTTTTTTTGAAGGAGTATCATAGATTTATGAAGAATTTATTAGGAGTAAAATCTTGTTATTAAAGCATTTCGTCTGTTGTTGTTCAGTTGCCCGGTCATGTCAAACCCTTTGTGACCCCATGGATTGCAGCACGCCAGGCCTGCCCGTCCCTCACCATTTCCCAGAGCTTGCCGAAGTTCGTGTTCATAGCCCTGGTGATGCCGTTCAGCCATCTCATCCTCTGATGCCCTCTTCTCCTTCCGCCCTCAATCTTTTCCAGCAGCAGAGACTTTTCCAATGAGTCATCTGTTTGCGTCAGGTGACCAAAATACTGGAACTTCAGTTTCAGCATCAGTCTTTCCAGTGACTATTCAGGGTTGATGTCCCTTAAGACTGACTGGTTTGATCTCCTTGCTGTCCAAGGGACTATCAGGAATCTTCTCCAGCAGCACAGTTTGAAGGCATCAATTATTCCACACTCTGCCTTCTCTATGGCCCGGCTCTCACAACCATATGTGACCACTGGGAAGACAATAGCCTTGACTATAAGCACCTTTGTTGGCAGAGTAATGTCTCTGCTTTTCAACACACTGTCTAGATTTGTCATCGGTTTCCTGCCAAGAGGCAATCATTTTCTGAATCCATGGCTGCAGTAACTGTCCACAGTGATTTGGGAGATTAAAAAGAGGAATCTGTCACTGCTTCCACCTTTTCCCCTTCTACTTGTCATGGGGCTGGGTGTCATGATGTTAGTTTTTTCTAATATTTAGTTTTAAGCTGGCTCTTTAGGAGAGCATTTAATCTACTGGCTACTTTAAAGAGGATTTTGGTAGGTATTACTTATTGCCCATTTGTTAACTTGTTTTCTGATTGTGTAGTTCTTTGTTTTTCTTTTTTCTTTGTGTTTCTTCTCCTATGATTTGATGATTTTATTTAGTGATATGCTTGTGTTGCTTTCTCTTTAGTTTTTGCTTATCTAGTGTAGATTTTTGATGTATGGTAAACAAAGTGTCTTCATATGATGATCTACAGGGATGTCTATGTTTAAAAACAAGTTGCCTTTTAAGTTTGTTTACATACCAATAGCACTACATTTTAACTTCTTGCCCTAATTTTGTGTCTTTGAAGCCATATTTTACCCCTCCCTATTTATCCTTTCATTCTTAAAATAGCTGTATTTGATTTTAGAATTTTTTTGTCTATTAACTTTTCATAATAGCTTAAGTGATTTGATCCTCAGCCTTTCTACATGTTTGCCTTCACTAGCAGGATTTTCTCTTTCTTATAGTTTCTTACCACTTGTTATGCCTTTTCCTTTCCTTCTTAGAGAAGGTACTATATAATTCCCATGTAGAGTAGGTTTAGAACTGATAAATTCTATTAGTCTTTGCTTGTCTGAAAAGTTTTCTTTATCTCTCCTTCAATTCTAAATGATAATCTTGCTGGGTAAAATGCCCTAGTTTGCAGGTTTTTCCCTCGCAACACTTTAAACATAGCATGTCTCTCTGTTCTATCATGCAAAGTTTCTGGGAGAAAAAAAAAAAGAAATCAACTGATAAACTTCTATGCTTTCATCTTGTATGACACTGTTTTACTTCTGCTGCCTTTAGAAACCCATATCTTTAACTTCGTGGTTTAAATTGCTGCATCTTGGTGTAGGTCTTGTTGCTGTCATTTTGGGGAGATGCTTTTTGCTTCTGGTAACTGAATTTGCTTTTTTATTCAGGTTTGGAAAGTTTTCAGTCACAAGTTTATCAAATACATTTTGACTACCTTCTCTTTTTATTATTTCCTTCCTGGACGCTCCAATTATGCCAGTGTTGATGTTCTTAATATAATCAAACATCCCTCAAGCTATTCTCATTTTTGATTTTTTTTTCTTTTCTGACTGAGTCATCTCTATGATTCTATATTTCAGTTAACATGCATTCTTCTGTATCACCTGCTATACTATTAATTACTTCTAATTGTTGTTCATTTATTGTAGTGTTCAGTTCTAACTAGTTTTTATTTTATAATTCCCTGTTAAAATTAGCACTGTGCTCATAAGTCTTTTCACAGAATTAAATATTTTTAATATAAATTAATTTATTTTAATTGGAGGTTAATTTCTTTACAATATTGTATTGGTTTTGCCATACATCAGCATGAATTAAATATTTATGGGCTTCCACTTATTAATAAAATGCACAGGGTGAATACTGAAAGTAAAACTTCTTTTGGAAGAGTCCATGAATCATTTTAGCTTGAGAAAATGGAGTTTTATATCATCTTTACTCATGCATTGAATTCCAAATGTGGTAAACTGTTTGCTTCCTTTCATTTGCTGTTTTTTTTAGGCATGATCTCTTGTTATTTCATTTGGGACAAATTTCTCTGTCTTTTCACTTTACTTACCTTTGTCTGTCTGTCTGAAATTATGTGCCACAGTTAATTCTTGCAGTCTTGAAGTGGTGTCTTTCTGTGGGAACAGTCATATATGTGTCCCCGTTGGCTTTATTGGAAGAGCTGGATCTGACGTTATCACAATTCATGCCTTTCTCCAGGGTGTACTGGTTGCAATCATCTGGATGTGAGGTATGGAGGGTTTAGGGCTTGAGCCAGGTATGAGATATGGCTTCCTGTAGCTTAGTGGCCATTACTGGCCTAATGGGAGAGAGGCAGGTCCCAAGTTGCTAGAGCAGAAGCCCTGAGGGTCACATAAGAGCTGACGTTGTTCCCCCTAAGTGTGTGCTTCCCCACTCCTGTACCAGCACTGTTGACCCAGAGGGGAGCAGTGCTGGATCAAGAAGTGCTAGTGTGTGGCACTCTAGATAGGGTGGGGCAAGGACCCTGTTGGCCGGGGCAGGGCTTGAGATGCACACTGCCTCTGATGTGCTGCCTGTGTAAGCACCATCAATGGTTGACCATCCCCTGCTCAGAAGTATCTTTGGGTCTGGAACTCTTTTGTCCCTACAGGAAGGCTGCTGTACTTGCCATGGTATGGGGCTGCAAAACAAGGGACTTGGGACATGCATGGACTTCTGGCATGGATAAGGGTGTGGGTTGTGGCATCAAGCTGTCATCAGTGATTGGTGTTGCTTCTGATGTGGACCCCATGTAAGCACCAGTGATATATGCTGTGGCTCTGCTTAAACACTGTTTCATATATGAGCCTCTGCTGTGACTCACAACCAGGTGACCAAGTATCCACTAATCTTAGGCTGGGGCACACACACACACACACATACACAAGCACACTATATAACTATGTCTATATATCTGCACATATATATATGTATGTATGTGTGTATATATATATATATATCTTGCATTGCAGGCAGATTTTTTACTGCCTGATCCACCTGTTGCATCTGCCTGCAATGCAGGGCATTTGGGTTTGATCCCTGGGTTGGTAAGATCCTGGGGGAATGGAATGGCAACTCATTCCAGTATTATTGATGAGGAAATCCCATGGACAGAGGAGCCTGGTGGGCTACAGCCATGGGGTCACAAAGACTCAGATGTGACTGAGCACAGCACAGACACACATATAATACACTAAGATAGTTTATGGTGCATATCAACATATAAATATCTCTCTTGCAAGTACACAGATTTGGTAATGAGGGATTAAAGGATAGCTCTTGACTTCCGATATAGCTTGGAAATTTCTAATTAGCTTGAAGAAATTATTGTGACTTCATGAAGTATATTAACCATGGTTTTATTATAAACTAGCAAAGGCAATGACACCCCACTCCAGTACTCTTGCCTGGAAAATCCCATGGATGGAGGAGCCTGGTAGGCTGCAGTCCATTGTGTCGCTGAGGGTCAGACACGACTGAGCGAATTCACTTTCACTTTTCACTTTCATGCATTGGAGAAGGCAATGGCAACCCACTCCAGTGTTCTTACATGGAGAATCCCAGGGATGGGGGAGCCTGGTGGGCTGCTGTCTCTGGGGTTGCACAGAGTCGGACACGACTGAAGTGACTTAGCAGTAGTGAAAGGTTGTTGTTGAATCACGCGAATACACCAGGATTCTTGGCTCCCGGAGGAGAAGAATTCAATCCGGGGCCAGAGACAAGGCTTGATAGCTCAGAGCTTTTGTGTAATAAAGTTTTATTAAAGTATAAAGGAGATAGAGAAAGCTTCTGACATAGGCATCAGAAGGGGGCAAAAAGAGTACCCCCCTGCTAGTCTTCAGCTGGATGTTATATAGTCACTAGCAGTCTGTTAATGAAAGAAAGGAATGTCTTATAATTCAGAATAGCACCAGGCCCCTCGCCCATAAGATGCATTTTGGGATAATCTTGGCACCAAATGGTTTATCTTGGGCCATAAAATAATTAACTTGAATCTTAAAGAAGGGCAGACCACCATACAAATAGTTTCATTTACATAGATTAGGGGAACAATATCTGAGTATAACATACTGGTTTGTCAAGTAGGTTTTGGGCCAAGAGGCGGAACAGACTTGGAGACAGAGTTTGGGGTAAAGGCGTAGTACATTAGCATAGCTTAAGACAAACATTTTCATAAGAAAAAGGCATTGGTTATCTCTAGGCTCAAGAATAGCTAACTTCAGGTGAAACCAGGTGTCATTATGGCAACACAGTATTTTAAGAGAAACCTCTCTTTAAATTTGTATAGAGAAGGAAAAAAATATTTCTAGTTTGTTTCCTCCTGCCGCTTAAGAGAGATAAAAATGTCTGACACTTGCAGGCTATTTCTTCTATTTGGAGACCCCTGGCCTTCCTGCCTGTTACCCTCTCAGTAGCAGTAGCAAAGTTATCCCCATTTTTGAAGATGAAAATAGTAAATTTTAGAAATTTCAGTGGTTCTGTCCCTGCCACAAATCAAAGCGTTAAAGATCAGAGGGACCTAATCAAGACAAATCCTGTGTTACAGTTTAAGAAAATTTTTTACTCAGAGACGTGATGACATGCTGGGAATCTTAGGGCTTTGGAAGCAAGAGAATTAAAGGGGAAGGAGTGATAAAAAAATAAATCACCTAACTTATAATATATTGTCTTAGGAACAGTGAATCAGACAGGAAAAAAAAAAAAATCCATTCTGTCCAGAAGTGTCCCCAAGGGAAATCATGTAGTTAGAGGTTGGAGTAACCAAAGGAAACACGCCTAATGAGCTAACACAGGAAGCTGTAAATATCTCCTCTGCTGCAGTCCCTTAGCCTGTGCCACTTTGGTTGGGGAGGACCTGGTTCTTGCTTTTGAAGTTCTGCATCTGTCTGGCAACCAATGCTCGATTTTATCACTTCCTGTTTTCATATTTGGGAACAAAATTTTGTCTGCATCAGTAATCATTTAGGGAGGAATTTTGACTTCTACAGGGAAGAAGTGATAAAATCTTCAGACAGGTGAGTCTGAAAGCTCCACAGACACTGCAGGGCAGCATTAGAGAGGATGGAAACCAGGAGTGTGTGCTTGAGGTCACCTGAGGACCAATCTTTCATAGTCCAGAGGCCACAGGTCATTGTCGTTGTTTTCTGGTTTTCCTAATATTAATGTACTTATACAGTCCATGGTGTCGCTGGGAGTCAAACACGACTGAGCGACTTCACTTTCACTTTTCACTTTCATGCACTGGAGAAGGAAATGGCAATCCACTCCGGTGTTCTTGCCTGGAGAATCCCAGGGACTGCGGAGCCTGGTGGGCTGCCGTCTATGGGGTTGCACAGAGTCGGACACGACTGAAGTGACTTAGCAGCAGCATGGCCTAAAACAAAAGTGAACCTTACACTTGAAAATATAAGCATCAAGGTTGACAATTAAATGGTAATATGGAAGCTCAGAAGGAATGATGATGGTGGTTTAGTTGCTAAGTTACTCTAACTTTTGTGACCCCATAGACTGTAGCCCATCTGGATCCTCTGTCAGTGGGATTTCCCAGGCAAGAATGCTGGGCTGGGTTGTCATTGTTTTCTCCAGGGGATCTTTCTGAGCCAGGGATATAACCTATGTCTCCTGTATTGACAAGCAGATTCTTTACTTTCTGAGCCACCAAGGAAATCCAGTTAGAAGGAATAGGAGGTATAAAATACTTCCAGTAAAAGTAGAAAGTAAGTATAAGGATCTTATTTATGAACAGGAGGAAACAAATAGGGAAAGTCCGTTAGAAAGGAAGTCTTCTACTGTTTCATATGCCTCATATAAAACATATCTAACTTCTGTTGTATTTTTTGTAATTCTAATATTGAATTGGTAGTTTATATTCCAATTGTTTCTTTTCATCTTGGGATATTCAAACTGTAATATGTTCCATGTCATAACTGTATCATTATTTACATCCTTGAACAAAAGATATTTTTGTTCATTTCTTTTTTTTTTTCTGTGCATCAAAGAGATGTCACTGGAGGTGGAATGTTGATGAAGCAAGGAAACTTTTCTTTATTGCATTGTCTCAGGTGTCATTTGAGTATATTGGATATTATTTTCCCTTAATGTCCGTATGCCCATTTCATTTCTCTCTCTTTCTTTCACTCTCGTACTTTTCATTCTTTTCTAAATACCAAGCAGAAATTGGCTATACCAAAAGTGAACCACAATTTATTGTTTCATGAGAAGTTTATAAACTGGGAATTTCAGGAAAAAAATTATATATTCTTTTGGAGAATATATAATTCTGACTAGCTGAGCTGTAAGCAGTCACGACATAAAGAGAGTGAATCTGGGTAACCAATGCATAGTAGTGACACAACCGAGAAGAACATGGTGTATTTGTGTGTGTGTGTGTGTGCATGCACACTTGTGCCTTGAAATGGAGAACAGGTCTTAAAGCAGAGGCACCTGGATTCATATGCTAAATGACTTTTATACACATGTCAAAATTAAGTCAACAGATGGAACTTAGAAGGGAATCTTTTTTAATTCACAGGATGGTTTTATAGCTAAACTGATAATGTGCAAGGAAACACACAGAAGGAGGAATTTTCTGTGGACTGAAGGTTCAGCTGTAGAAGGAGGCCATCTTGTTCCTCAGCATCCCTGACATCACCTCTAATCATTCCCCCTCCTGCTTATCCCTCTGCCCCACTGGCTTCCTTGTTTGCACTTGAACATGTGGAACAAGCAGCTTCCTCAGGTCCTTAGCAGTGCCAGCTCCCTCTTCCAGGCACACACTTCTGACATCACACCAGCTCCTTGTCTCTTTCTTTAGGAATCTGTTAAAACATACCTAGTTTGCTGGACTTTCCTGAACATTCAGAACAAAATAACACCTCCTACCACTCTCTTTTATACCTGGTTTTGTTTTCTTCACAGCATATCACATCTAACATATTCTATAGTATTTTATTTGAATATACTCATTCAGTGTTCTTGGATTGCAAGAGGTTTATTTTTCAGCACTTTCTACTGGGTCAGCACTAAATATGTATTTCTCAAGTGAGTGAAGGAATATCACATTTAAATTCTAGAGTATATGACCTCTTAGCAAATGTGATGAGAATGGGGCAAAAATTCCTAGTCAGAAATGAAATGAAGCATACCCTCATAGGGGCTTCTGCAGTGACTCAGATATTTAGAATTCACCTGCAATGGAATAGACCTTCAAGAGACTCGGATTCAATCCCTGGTTTGGGAGGAACCCCTGGAGGAGGGGATGGCAACCCACTCCAGAACTGTTTCCTGGGAAATTCCATGGACAGTGGAGGCTGGCATGCTATGATCCTTGGGATTGGAGAGAGTTGGACATGACTGAAGACATTAAACATATACACATACGCTCAAAGAGAACTTATCTGTAAATAAAATATTAATATCA